>NC_083318.1:367500-735000 GCF_963455315.2 Globicephala melas
TGGGCAGTGAGGGCTGCTGTACCCCATCTTTCTGCCTGTAGCAACTATGAAAGGGGCCCAACAAGCAGGGGCATGTGAGAGAGAGGCAAAGGAACTAGAATAATCCAAACAGTTTTGGAAAAAAAAAGAGTTGGAGGACTCTAGCAGATATCAAGACTTACTATGAAGCTATAATCAAGGCACTGTGAAACTGGCAAAGGATAAATGCATAGTCAGTGGGACAGAATGGACACTCCCCAGATGGGCCCACACAAATGTGGTCTGTTAGTTTTTGACCAGGGTGTGTGCAAAGGCAATTCAGTGGAGAAGGGACAGTTTTTTCAACAAGAAGTGTTGGAAAAACCAGACGTCCATCTGCAAGAAAGGGAAACTTGACGATACTTTGTATGTTATATAAAAATTAACTCAAAATTGATCGTAGATCAAAAGTAAAACCTCAAACTTTAAAACTTCTAAAAGAAACCAGAAAATCTTTGTGCTCTTGGGTTAAGCAAAGCATTGTTAGATATGACATCAAGGGAATGATCCGTAAATGAAAAGGTGGCGAGTTGGAATTCATCCAGATATAAAGATTGTTGTTGTTTTTTAATGTGGACCATCTCCAAGGTCTCTGCTGAATTTGTCACAATGCTGCCCCTGCTTTACGTCTGGTTTCTTGGCCTTGAGTCACATGGGATCCCAGCTCCCCAACCAGGGACTGAACCCGCACCCCGCGCGTTGGAAGGTGAAGTCTCAACCACTGGACTACCAGGGAAGTCCCGTCAGAGTTTAAAACTGCCACTCTTCTGAAGAGGTAAGAGAAGGAAAGACAAGCCGCAAAACTGGGAGGGAATGCCTGCGAATTACATATCTGACACCGAACTTCTAACCACGGTGTGGAAGGAACTCTCAAAATTCAGTAAGAATGCCAATAACTCCTCAAAAAAGTGAACAAAAGGTTCTAGCAGACACTTTGCCACAAAAGACGTGCAGTTTAAAAGTAGGCACGTGAGAATACCCAGCTGGTCGATACGAAAGTGCAAATTAAACTACAGTGAGGTAGCACATCTCTCGGCACAGCTATAATTAGAAATTCATTAAATAGGGGCTTCCCTGGTGGCGCAGTGGTTGAGAGTCCGCCTGCCGATGCAGGGGACACGGGTTCGTGCCCCGGTCCGGGAAGATCCCACATGCCGCGGAGCGGCTGGGCCCGTGAGCCATGGCCGCTGAGCCTGCGCGTCCGGAGCCCGTGCCCCGTAACGGGAGAGGCCACAACAGTGAGAGGCCTGCGTACTGCAAAAAAAAAAAAAAAAAAATCATTAAATTTTGAAAAGACCCTCCAAGCCAAGTGCTGTCGAGGGTAGGAGCAGATGCGGCTCTCACACACTGCTGGTGGGAACGCAGAGTGCTGCGGCTGCTTTGGTAAATGGTTTGGCAGATAAAGTCGACCCGTACTTACTAAATGACCCAGCAGACCCCTTCTGAGGTATTCGCCCAAGAGAACTAAAACACGTTTACACAAATACCTGTGTGTATATCTTTATAGTGTCTTTATTCTTAACTGCTAAAACCGTGAATGACCTGTTTCCCAGCTGGTGGGTGGATAAACAGGTACGTTCATGCAGTACAATTAACTACACAGCAGTAAAAGACATGTTCCTGATACTCCCGAGACATGGGCACATCTCAGATGCACTGTGCTGAGTAGAGGAAGCCAGGCTCCAGAGGTTCTCTGGGTACAAGGCCATTTACAGGACGATCGGGACAGTGACAGAAGACACAAGCGGTGGCCAGGGTTTGGGTCGAGGAAGGCCTGCCCACAAAGGCACTGCTCGGGGACAGAACTGCTTTGTGATGGGGCCATGGTTACACGCCTCGTGCATTTGTCTAAATCTCAGCGCTGGCACCAGAAGGAGTGATTCTTCCTGTGTGTAAACTTTAGAAAGTGGGTCCGGTGAGAGAGAAATTAGAGCTACAGATGAGAGCTAGAGCCGCATCCGCACCCGCCCTCCACCCCTCCCGCCTGGGTCACCGCAGTGCTCTCGCTGGTGTGTGTACGTCGGTGGTGCGACACGACGTGCGTCTTTCTGTGCTCGATCCATCCCTCAGCGTTGTGCCTCTGCGTGTATGCATGTAGGTGGTTTCTTCTGTGGGCATTTGCTGTCTCAGCTGCTCTGGCTGCCACGACAGAATGCCACGGGCTGGGACCTTAGACAACAGGACTTCATTTCTCACAGTTCTGGAGGCTGGAAGTCCCAGATCAGGGTGGCAGCCAGTTCAGTTTCCCGGGAGGCCACGTCCCGGCCTGCCGACACACAGCAGAGGGAGGGAGCACGCCGGTCCCCTCCTGTCAGGGCACCGATCCCATCCTGGGACCCACCCTCCCGGCCTCCTCTAACCTAGTCACCTCCAGAGGCCCCACCTTCTATCCCATCCCCCAGGGTGGGGCTCGACACGCGACACGTGCATATTCGGGACACAGACAGTCCACAGCCCTTGGTAGCCGCTCCCTTAGTGGTTAATAATGTGCCGCCTGTCAGTCAGAACGTGTGTGGCTTTCAGTGTCGAGGTGAACTGCTCCGCGAGGCCCGCAGTCCCCACCTCGTGTGCACCCTGGGGCTGGCCGCCTAGGGGTGGGCGCCGCAGCCCTGACCAGCTGCTGAGTGGTCTCCCGGTGGCTGAGGTGCCCTGCGCCCCCTGCCAGCTTCTGCATCCCCCACGCCCTTGCCGCCTGTGCAAAGCTGACCTCTCATCGGCGCCCTTTGCGCCTCCCGGGCTGCTGCGTATCTTGTACGTGTATCGGCACTTTGTCCTTCCTGTCCGGAAGTCCCCGTGAGCCTCCCTTCTGCACTCTGGGGGCGGGGTTCTGGGTTTTGTCTTGTCCTGGGAGGCTCAGCTGTTAGTTTTGACATCCAGCCGCCCCTCGGAGCGCCCCCGCCTCACTCTCCCCCGCCCTCAGGCTCCTGGCGCTTTGCCAGGGTCGGCAGCGTCCTCTTCAGGGTGAAGACCAGGGCGCCTTTTCGTTTCCAGTCTTCCCTCTCAGGGGGTTTACCACTCGGGCCACCCGTCCGAGGGAGCCCTGGCGTCCTGCGCTCCGGACCCCCTCCAGCTCTGTCCCGGGCACCTCGGCGCAGTGCTTCCCGCACGCCACCGCGGGGCATCCCGTCCTCTCTGATAGCATTTGCGGGTGACTCCAGCCCCGACCTCTCTCCCGACCTCTCGATGCTGGCCCTCTGCCCAGGCAAGCTCCGTGGCAGAGGACGCGTGCTGCCCTTCAGCAAGGAGCCTGGTGCCTCCCAGCGGCCATGGCCTGCCCCCCTGGGGTTCCCGCTGCGGGGCCCCGACTCCATTCCCAGGAGGCACTGGCATCTCTTCTGCCCGGAGCCCCGTCAGCCGGCACCTCGCTTGTCTTCCCAGCCCACCTCTGATACTGAGTTGTCCAGGGAGCTCTGCCGTGGGGGCTTCGCTGGCGGGTGCCCGACCAGTCCCCCAGGCCGCCTGCCAACAGGAGGAGCGAGAGCGCCCTCCAGTGGGGCAGCAGCCGGGGCAGCTGGCTTTCCACGCAGAACCTTGATTCCCCCAAAGGTCGCATCATGGCTGGGATGCAGGGTGCAGTGGGAGCAGGGACACGGTGGTGTCTGGTTGGGGTCGAGGGTGTCACGCCCGGAGCACCCACCATACGTGCCGTGTGCCTCCGCTTGCCTCTCCTGTCCCTAGAGGGGACACGGTCGCAGGGTGTGTCTCCCAGGTCACAGGCCCCTCTTCTAGAAGGCTGGCTGGGAGAGGAGAACAGGGCAGAGGAAGCAGCGGCAGGGCCCCTCTGCCCAGCCCCGCCCAGCCTGTGTCACGGCCCCCAGGAGCATCCCACGGGCTCAGACCTGTGCTTCTTCCCAGGCACCACGATGTCTGGGCCCCAGACCCCAGAGCCGGCCCTAGGTGGGCGGGGAGCCTCCTCCACGGGCTCACAGGACGAGGACACGGCTGACGGGATCCAGAGCTCGCATCGCATGCTCAGCTTCAGCGACGCGCTTCTGTCCATCATTGCCACCGTAATGGTCCGTGCGGGCCCCGCGGCCACTGGGGGTGTGGGGAGGAGCCGCCCAGCACTGGCCTGCGCCCCCGGCACGTGGCGTCCAGGGAGCAGTCGGTGCCCAGCCCAAGAAGTGTTCCCGGGTTCGTGTTGTGTCTGTTCTCCTAGATCCTGCCTGTGACCCACACGGAGATCTCCCCGGAACAGGTACTTGGGAACAGTCTGCAGTGTCTGGTGTGCGGGCGAGGGTCCAGGAGGCTCAGGCCCTGAGCTCGAGGCCGGGCTCCACTCGGGCGTACCCGGCTGGGAGGGCCAGGCCATCCGCCACGTCCCCCAGTGATGCCATCCAGCCCCGGTGCCCTCGCGCTGAGCCCTGAGCAATGCAGGAGCGCCTGGAGGCTGGCGCGGACTGTGCCGGCAGGCGTCGCGGGGAAGCTCCCTGGGCTCTCTGTCTGTCGCGCTGGCGTGCCTCTCAGAGCAGGTGCTCGGGGGCAGAGGGCGGCCGGCCTGCTGGGCGTGGGCCTGCGCCACGAGCAGGGAGGTGAGTGGGAAACGAGGTTTCTGTAAAGCAGAGTTTCCATGGCTAGTCAATTTGGAATATTTCCATTTTATAAGTAAAATGGCCACACGTCGCAGCACCTCAGAAACCGGACGTGATTCCGGGAGACGTTCGGAGTTCGCGGGCGTGTGTGCGCGCGAGCACGGCTCTCTGGGCCCCTCACGTCGAGTGGGTGTCACCTCTGGGCTCCAGGATGCGCAGTGCTGGCCCAGGACGTGTGGCCGTGGTCTGGCTGCAGCCCAACCAGCACACTTAGCCTGGACACTGCCGGGAGTCATCTGCGGGAGGTGATATCGCTACTTCTCGTAGCGTTTGGATGAGAATTAAACAGAAATGATGGTCGAGCCTGACCTTGGCAACTGGCACCTGGCACGGTGAGCAAAGGGCCCCGTGCGGCTTCCTCTGCTCCGGGGCACCCCCCCCCCAAAGGGGGCCTGGGGGCTGCGCTCCGGCCAAGCTCAGGAAAGCCGTGTGCCCACCGGGGGCCTCGACGCTCTCCTGGCTGTGCCTGCCCCAGAGCCTTCTGGGGACCTCGGTGCCACCAGTCTCAGAACAGGGTGGTGGGTGTGCACGTGAGATGCGGGAGGGGATGGGATGCGCGGGCCTGGAGCTCCTTGCCTCTCTGCGGTCGGGGTCGTGACCTCTGTTGACCCACGAGAGGGCTCTGAGCCAGAAGGTTCCGCGGAGGCGGGGAGACCCCTTCAGGGAAGGCGCTGAGGATGGTCCTGACATGAAGGAGAAGGTTCATCAAGGCCAGAGGGACCCAGGGATCTGGAAGCGGTGCTGCCCATGTGGTCTCAGAGGAGCAGCAGACACGGGCAAGGTTGCATTTGGAGTTTTTGCTGACGAAGCGTAAACCCTCTCCCGGCCTGGGGCCAGCTTCCTGCGCAGCCCACACCTGGCGTCCAGACACCGCGGCCCTCTCGCCAGGCCTCGCAGTTGCTTCGGGATCGCTTACCCGGCGACGCCGTGACTTCATGCGGCCGCACGGCCTGTGGCCACCCTGCCAGGATCCCAGGAGAGGCTCGACGGAGACCTCTCTGCCTCCAGAGCTGGCATTTCTGGGGGCCTGCCATGTTGGGAAGAGGGGGGGCCTCCGCAGGGGCCTCAGGGACAGCCCGGGACTGAGGCTGAGCCTTGGTGGGGGGAGGCGAGGGCTCCCAGGTACTTCTCCGGCCCCCCAGGGCCTGCCGCCCGGGGGCGGGGCCGCCGGCTGCCGTGGGTGAATCTGCGTCTGATGGTGACGCTCTTCTGTTCCAGGAGTTTGACAAGAGTGTCCAGAAACTTCTAGCGACGAGGATCGCTGTGTACCTGATGACCTTCCTCATCGTGACCGTGGCCTGGGCGGCACACACGAGGTACGGGCAGGCTGGGGCCTGTTTCTGGGCTGGCAGCCACATCTTTGTGGCTGGCTGGGTGTGTGCCCAACAGGTGTGGCCTCGCCCTGGCCGAGGGTCAGGGTGGCAGTGGGGGTGCACTCGGCGCTGATGAGCTGTCCTCGGGGTAGATGGCGGCCCCGCCCTCTGGGGCTGAGTCACGAGGGGTCACGTTAGTGGGCTGCCCCTCCCCTCCCCTCCCCCGGCCCCCCCTGCTGGGTCAAGCCTCTGCTTTCTCCTCTGCACACAGCAGCAACAGGGCTTACACCCCAGGCCCCGGACGATGAACGGGGTGCCGGGTGCAGCGCTGCTCGGGCCGCCGTGAGCCCGGGCAGGGCAAGGGCAGGGCTGTGGGCTGCCCACCTCTGCTGCACTGTGACACACGTGCTGTGCACGGCCCCTCCGTCCTGATCCCTGGACTCTGGTGAGGAGGCTGGGGCCTCGGGACACACGCTCCAGGGCCCGAGCTCTCTGTTAAGGAGGAAAAGGTTCCTTAGGACCCAAGGGGGACAGGGGCCCAGAGCTGTGGGCGTCACCTGAGCCCCCGACGGGGCGCAAGGACCAGGAGGACCCCCGGAGGTGGGTGGGGATGGGCTGGGTGCTGGCGTCTCGGTTACAGAACGCCCCCCAGCAGTGCAGACCTCCCCAGTTGGGGGAGAAGGCCACATCCTCGTGGGTCAGAACCCTGGGGGGGACCGTGTGGGGGCCGGGGAGGGGCCGGGGCCTCGGGAGCTCTGCCTGCTTCCGGCCTCCGTTTTCAGGCTTCTGTCCGCGTCTTTCCGTCTCGGTGTGAGACCGTCTCTGTCGTATGAGTGTCTGTGTTTGATGCCGTTAGAACCATGTTTACTGACAGCGTGACTTTTCCTGTTTTCCTTAAATTGTTGAGATTGTTCCAGGTTGTTGGGAAGATAGACGATACGCTTGCCCTGCTTAACCTGGTGAGTTTGTCCTTTGGTTTCTGCCTTGCTCAGCTCCCCGGGGGGTGCCCCGGGTGTGCGGGCTGGGCCGCGCCCACTCCCAGGGCCCCGAACGCCGCCCTCAGCACCCCTCCCCCCTCCCTCCCTCCCCCCAGGCCTGCATGATGAGCATCACCTTCCTGCCGTTCACGGTGAGTCCCAGGGACTTCCGCCCCCTCCTCCACCTGGGGGTCCAGCCTGCCCTCCTGCACAGGAGGGCTCTGCCCCTAAGGTGCTCCCTTCTCAGAAGCTCTCAGGCCACTGGGAGGCCCGGGGCCTGGACCACGGGGTTGCAGAGAGGAGAGAATTTTCCTGGGGAAGGGCCGACCCTGGGTTTCCAGGCTGGACGGAGTGGGGAGGCTTCCAGGGCCCCAGGCGGGGCTGTCGGGGGCAGAGACCAGCCTGGCCTCCAGGGGCGCAGTGAGGGGCGCCCTCTCCATGCTCCCTGAGGCTCTCGGCTCCCGCCTGAGAACCCCGGAGCCCACGGCCTCCTGGCCGACCTGGGCTCGTCCCCAGCACGTGACCCCTCCGTCTCCTCACCCCGCAGCTCCCTCTGGTTCTGACAGAGAGCGGGGCTCTGGGTACGTAGCCCATCGCGGAGAACTGGGGTCTGGGGAGTCTATGAATCTGATAAGCGCACAGCTTTAAAGGCTTCCAGCGCTGGGCGGGATGGCTCTGTGAGAGAGACGCCTCCAGGGCTCGGGCCGTCCCACCCAAGACGGCTCTGCTGCTGAGCGGCGGAGCCCAGCTGATGCACGGGGCTCACGGGCCCTGGGGCCCTGCGGTCCTGATTCTGGGGTTTTTTCTGGCTGCAGTTTTCCTTGATGGTGGCCTTCCCCGAGGTGCCTTTGGGCATCCTCCTGTTTTGTGTGTGTGTGATGGCCGTCGGGGCCGTGCAGGTAGGACACCGGCGCCCTGCCCCCACACCCCGTCCTCGTGGAGCAGAAGATGTAGCGCGTGTGGGGCCGCCCGTGGCGGGAGCCGTGCAGACGCCACCTGCCACGCAGCGCCTGCCACGGGGCACCCGCGTGGGCCGCGGCAGGGCAAAGCCAGAGACGCTCGGGGCCTGGGCTTCCTGTGCTGACGGGGAGAGAGAGTGAAATGGGGCCGCCGGCACCCTCAGGCGGGGCTCTGTGAGACCCGCACCCGACCCCCAGAGCAGAGCGAGGGCTCCCGTCCACTCTGCGCCCCCAGAACATCCTGCAGCGAGCCCCACCCGAGACCCCGCTCGCACCCTGCAGCCTGCCTCTCCCGCAGGCGCTGATCGTGGTCTACGCCTTCCACTGCCCCCACCTGCTTAGCCCCCAGATCGAGCGCTCGGGCCACCGGGCCCTTTACCGGCAGCACATCCTGGGCATCGTTCTCCGGGGCCCGGCGCTGTGCTTGGCTGCGGCCGGCTTCTCCCTCTTCTTCTACCCAGTGGTGAGTCGGGGTGGGGGCGCCGGGGGGTTGTGCGGGGGGCCCACCGGGGGGCTGCTCTGCGGGGAGGAGCCCGCGTGGGCAAACACGGCGCACGCCCTGTAGGCCCGGGAGGCCGCGTGCCTTCTAAAGACGTGCGTGCATAGGAACGTGAGCCGCCAGAAGAGAGAGAAAGTGGAGAAGGAAACTCCAGAGCAGGAGAGACTGGAGTGGAGAAGAGGGAGGTGCAGGCGAGGGTGGAGCTGGGCGAGGGCCGGGCGGACGCACCCCCAGCGTCCAGGGAGAGACGGCGGCCGCGCGGGCAGAGCCGTGCGGGACTCCGTCCACGGCGCCCTCGAGCCTGCAGGTCGTGCTTTTCTTTTTTAAATTTACTTATTTATTTATTTACTTCTTTTTAGTGGAGCGTAGTTGCCTTACACTGTTGTGTTAGTTTCTGCTGTACAGCAAAGTGAATCAGCTGTACGTACACACACATCTCCTCTGTTTTGGATTTTCTTCCCATTTAGGTCACGGCAGAGCATTGAGTAGGGTTCCCTGTAGGTTCTCGTTAGTTCTGTTTCATACGTGGTAGCAACAGTGAGGGTCCGCCCTGGCCGAGCTGCCGGCGCTGAGCCCACAGCTGACTCGACAGGTATATTGTTCTGGTGCAGGTTCCCTCATCCAGGAAGGGGAAGGGAAACCCTAGCGAGCCGCCGTCCCAGAGCTGCTTGTAGAAGCTGGATGCGCAGCTCCTGCCTTTAATTAACTGAGCTCTAGTGAGGTAAAGTGAATCTCTACACCCAGAGCATCGTAAGACATGTGAAAAAATGAACGGTTAACGTTCCTTTAAACATCTAGTAAGTGTTTTAAGAGAATTCAAGTTTAAAACAAGCAGGATGGCAAGGCCTGCAGAGCCACACCCTGGAGGATGGAGCTGGGGGCTGGGGTCCAGTGTCCAGGGCGCCCCAGGTCAGGCCACGGGTGGGTAAAGGGGAGGGTGGGCGTTGGCGTGTGAGGTGGGGCCGGGCCTCGGGCTTCTACTCGGTCCCCTCGCCGTACAGTGTCTGCGCCTCTTGGGTGGGCCCCGCTCCTCTCGGGCAGGAGGGATGCTGCGGGGGCCCTCGGGGTCAGGCGGGGTGTCCCAGGGTGGGGCTGGCGATGGGGAGGCACAGAGAGACAGCAGGGCAGGACTGAGGGGCCCACTGCGTCCGGGCTTCCGGTGGGACAGCCCCTCCTGGCTCTGGGGACAAGGTCAGGGGCTGAGGGGCGGTGAGGGGCAGTGAGGGTCGTCGCGTGGAGGACGGAGGGCACAGCTGGGATGTGGTACGTGTGGCCTGGGTCAGGAGAAGCAGGCAGAGCTGAGGCCCACGGGGGCCGTGCCCACTGGTCGGGCCTGGACACTGGCCCCGGGAAGCCCTGGGGCAGGCAGACAGGGCCCCGCGCGCTGCCGGGGACCGCGATGAGCCTGCGCAGTGGCCACACCCTCACGGGACGACAGTGGTGGGAGGCAGGCGCTGGGCCGCCACACTGGGGAGAGGAGAGTCCTCGGTGGGGCTGGGGGGTCTGCGGCCTCGGAGGGAGCGGTCGGTCGTTTCTCTGTGCTGCGTTTTTTGCCCCTTCCTCTCCATCCCTCCCACTCCTTCCCCACAGTGGGGGTCTGACCCCTCGTCCCCTGTGAGACGAGGCATGTCAGAGCCTCCTGGCCCCCAGGCCCACCCCCTGCAGCCTCCCCACGAGCCCACGGCCATCCTTCCAGGCGTCCTCACCAGCCCCTTCCCTCACGTGGGACGCTGTGCGGGGTCCACCTTCCAGGGCCAGCCACTGGTCACTGCCCTGGCCCAGGTCGTCCTGACCTCCCTCTGGACCACCTCCTCCACTGGTGACACTCGGGGCCCAGGGCCTCCCATGCCAGCTTCCTGTGCCGGCTGCTCCCAGGACTCGCGCTCCTCCAGACCTGGGCAGGTCCCCGTGGCCATTTAGATCTCCCCCCGCCCCGGAACTCAGGCTCCCCCTCGGGCTGTTCTGTTCCCTCCTGCCCCGCAGCGCACGTGCACACACACAACACACGCCGATCCTGCGTGGCCACCGTCGCCCCCCGGGGCCTCTGCACTCACCTGCCAGGCACCTGGGACACTCCACCCCCTCGGTGTGTGTGTGTTGAGTGACGTGTATGGTGTGGTCTTCTGATGTGTGGAGACTGGAGGTCGTAAGCAGAGCTGTGATGCCGGCCGCCCCCCCTCTGTCCCCGAGGTGCCCGTCGTCTCCTGAGTCCCCTCACCAGGCCAGGTGCCAGGTGACCTTGAAGCATGACTGTGAAGGACGGGGTGGAAGCCCTTCGCTGAGAGGGGCCACCGGCCAAGGCGACAGGGCTGGGCGAGGAGCTTTCTGCGGCCACCTGGGGCCCGGGAGCACGCCTGTCCCGTCAGCCTCCCTGTTTAAAATAACTGGGTGTCCGCGTAGCAAAAAATTGACCACTGTGACCATTTTATCTGCGGCGTGCAGCTCGGCGGCATTGACCGCCGACGTCGCCGTGCCTCACCTCCCTCTGGTTCTGGGACTTTTCATTCCCCCGAGACAGAAACCCTGAGCCCGTGAGCAGCCACTCCCTGTCTCCCCACCCTCAGTCCCGGGAAACTCGAGTCTGCTTTCTGTGTGTAGGGGTTTGCTTATCCTGGTTCCTTCATATAAGTGGAATTATGAAACAGGGGGCTTCTACGTCTGGCTTCTTTCACTCGGCATGTTTTCAAGTGCATCCACGTCGCCGGTGTCAGGATTCCCTTCCTCTTCATTAGCCGGCGGTACCCCACTGTGTGGATGGGCCCCGTCACCCACCCACGGACACTCGGTGGCTGCTGTGAGCATGGGTGTGCCCAGAAGTGGACTTGCCGGGTCCTGTGGCGATTCCCTGTTTAGTTTCTGAGGAACCTCCCGACAGTTCTCCAGCAGCTGCGCCATTTCCGTTCCCACCGACGGCGCACAGGGCTCCAGCCCCACCCCACCCCAGCACGGCTGCTCCCTGTTCCCGCTGGGAGCGTCCCGAGGTGTGCGCTGCTCTCCTCGTGGTTGTGACTGGCGTTTCCCCGAGTGTTAGTGGTGCTGAGCGCCTCCCCACACGTGTCGGGGCCGCGTCTCTTCTTCGGAGAAATGTCAGTTCAAGTCCGTGGCCCATTTCTCAGTTGGGTTATTTGTCTCTCCGTCGTGGAGCTGTCGGGGTTCCTTATGAAGCCTGGATAGTAACCCTTACCAGGCGTGTGGTCTGCAAACATCTCCTGTTCTGTGCGATGTCTCTTCACCCCCCGGTAATGCTCTTCTACGCCCAGAAGCTTGCTGTCTTGATGGCGGCTGACTCACCTGTTTTGCCTCCTGTTGCTCGGGCTGCAGTCCCTTCCGGGCGGGCAGCTTTGGGCTGGGATTCCTGGCTGGGCCCCCCAGTGGAGGCGCCGCGCGCCCTGACGTGCCCTGTGCCCTGACGTGCCCTGTGCCCTGTCTCGTGCAGTCGTACCTGCTGATGGCGACAGTCATCTTCCTGCCCTACGTCAGCAAGGTCGCCGGCTGGTGCAGAGCCAGGCTTGTGGGTAGGTGCCAGGCGGGGCTGGAGTGTGGGGTGCTGGGGCTGCCGCCGGGGCGCGCAGAACACGGGCCGGGCAGGCGGCGTCCCTGCGGGGCCTCCTAGCTGGCCCGAGGCCCTGAGGGCTTGGCTGCCCCTCCCACAGGCCCCAGGGAGCCCCCGGCTCACAGCCTGGAGATCTTCACCTTTGACCTGCACGAGCCGCTCAGCAAGGAAAGGGTGGAGGCCTTCAGCGACGGGGTCTACGCCATTGTGGCCACGCTGCTCATCCTGGACATCTGGTGAGGACCCGCCGGGCCAAGACTCCTCTGCCAGCCCCACAAAGGCGCCGAGGTCTCCCGGCCCACCCTCCCCAAGGGGCTCCCACCTGAGAAGGGCCCGGTCCTCGTCCTTCCCAGAGCTGCGCACGCAGGGCGGGCGGCCCCGGCTCCCCGCGTCCCTCTCCTGCTCCGAGCCCGCCTCTTCCCTTCGCTCCTGCGCTTCTGCTCGGCCAGGCAGCCTCTGCGGTCCGTCACAGTTCCAACCTTAGCTGTTGTCATTTTATTTCTGTTTTATCTGCTGCTTTTTCAAGTCTTCCGTCTTTTCTTTAAAGCCTTTTATTCCTTGGTCGTACTTCAGCACGTTCTTATTTTATTAACGTTAAAATGCTCTGATTTTATGTTCTGTAACTGATCACCTAAGGTCTTTTTTTCCTTAATATAAATTTATTTATTTATTTTTGGCTGCGTTGGGTCTTCGTTGCTGCGTGCGGGCTTTCTCTAGTTGCAGCGAGTGGGGGCCACTCTTCGTTGTGCTGCACGGGCTTCTCATTGCAGTGGCTTCTCTTGTTGCGGAGCACGGGCTCCAGTCGCGCAGGCTTCAGTAGTTGTGGCACGTGGGCTTCAGTAGTTGTGGCTCGCGGGCTCTAGAGCACAGGTTCAGTAGTGTGGCACACGGGCTTAGTTGCTCTGTGGCATGTGGGATCTTCCCAGACCAGGGCTCAAACCCGTGTCCCCTGCATTGGCAGGCGGATTCTTAACCACTGCGCCACCAGGGAAGTCCCTCACCTAAGGTCTTGATGCTCCTAAATTTCTCTTAGTAGCTTTTCCCTACTGTAATTTGTGAATTTTTAAAAATTGGGAGCAAATGTCCATTGGTACCAATCTCTGAGACCTAGACCTAAGGTTCTGGGGTGATCTGGCTTTGCTTCTGCCCTGCAGCCAGGCCGTGCTGGCTTGGGTCCCCTGCTGGGTGGTAGCAAGGAGCCAGCTGTGGCTGGGAACCCCGGGGGGTGGGGGCGGTCAGGGTTCTTTCCTCCACCCAGAGCCACAGCCCCGAGGACCCAGGTGGGGATCCCCGGGAAGCCCCCAGGCTCTGTCTCCCGCCCCCAGCCCCACCAGCACACGTGGAGCCGCCATCGTGGGCACAGAGGTGTGTCTGGGCTGCGTGGCTGCAGGGCGGCAGCGCCATGACCTCAGTGGGGAGAAGCCTGGGCCGGATGTGCCTTAGAATCACTCCTTAAAATAAAGTTCTGCCCAGGAACCTGAGGACCTCGGAGGCAAAGCCCTTCAGGTCTGTGGGACCGCTCCCGAAGTGGACAGGCCGCTGCAGGACGGTGGGCAGGCCTCAGGAGCACCCACCCGTGGGCGCCAGAGGGGCTGCGGGCTCAGGGCCCCGTGCCGCTCACCAGCCCAGGGTCCGGTGGGCAGGGCTGCGGTCAGCCAAGGAAACACAGGCTGCAGTTGAACTTGAACTTCAGGTGAACGGCGCTGCGTGTGTGAACACAGGTGCGCGCAGTCTTAGTGTATGCCGTCCGTTCATCTGAAGTTCAAGTGTGCGGGGGGCCGGCAGGCCGTGCAGGGGCTGGGACGGGGTGGGGGCAGGCAGCCCGGAACGGACGCCCGAGGTGGGGCCGCTGCAGATGCTGTGTATCTCACCCCTCAGTGAGGACAACGTCCCGGACTCCAAGGACGTGAAGGCGAAGTTCCACGGCAGCCTAGTGGCGGCACTGGGCGCGTCTGGGCCGCACTTCCTGGCCTACTTCGGCTCCTTCGCCACGGTGGGCCTGCTCTGGTTCGCCCACCACTCGCTCTTCCTGCACATCCGCAAGGCCACGCAGCCCATGGGCCTGCTCAACACGCTCTCGCTGGCCTTCGTGGGTGGGCTGCCCCTGGCCTATCAGCAGACGTCGGCCTTCGCGAGGCGACCCCACGACGAGCTGGAGAGCGTACGAGTCAGCTGCGCCATCATCTTCTTCGCCAGCATCTTCCAGTTCGCCATCTGGACCACGGCGCTGCTGCAGGGGGGGGAGACGCTGCAGCCCTCGGTGCGGTTCGGGGGCCGGGAGCACGCGTTCATGTTCGCCAAGCTCGTGCTCTACCCCTGTGCCAGCCTGCTGGCCTTCGCCTGCACCTGCGTGCTCAGCAGCTTCAGCACGGCCATCTTCCACGCCATGCAGATCGCCGTGCCCTTCACCTTCCTCCTGCTGCGGCTTCTGGTGCGCTTGGCACTGGCCGGCCTGCGGGGCCTGCGGGGTCTGGCCCGGCCCACACACACCCGGCCGGTGCCTGGGGCCACGGACGATGCGCAGTCCCCGCTCCTCCCTGCTCCCTGCTAGTGCGGCCCCGGTCCCCTGCCTGAGGTCCAAGTGTCCGGCTGGTGGCCCGGCCTCGGGTTTTGTTTTCCTTGTGAAGTTTCATGCTCTACCTCAGCCCCTCAGATTGTCTTCCACTGTTGCAGACAAGAGTCTCGCAGGAGTGTCACTGTGTCCCACGTGCCTGTTGTCTGCCTTGACCGAGTGGAGATGAGCCGCGGGGGGGCCGCAGGCAGCGGGTGGTTCCGGGGCAGCTGGGGCCGCAGCCCCGTGGTGGGTGTGGGTATGCGATGTGGCCTGGTCCTCAACAGGCAGCACGTCCCGCGGGCAGAGGGCCCTGGCAGCTGCTCGGCTCTCCAACCGGCCCCCACATCCCAGGCCTCCTCCCCCAGCACACTGGCCTCAGGCACACACGCTCCCCCAGCACGCTGGCCTCAGGCACAGACACAGGACACGGCAGCAGGCTATCCAACCGGCCCCCACATCCCAGGCCTCCTCCCCCGACACGCTGGCCTCGGGCACAGACGCAGGACACGGCAGCAGGACAGGACGCCCAGACTGTATTTGTCCCACATATAAATTACGGTCACCTTTAGGTGATAAGTTACAAATGAGGGGGGGGGCGGTGCAGAGCCCACGCAGCCCCTCCGGGCACACAGAGTCACTCACGCACGCACAGAGGACACGTTCACCTGAACCAAAATTTACAAGACGGTCCACATTGACCAACGGGGCCCGCAAAGCAGAAGCTGATGCCATCCCCGGGGACGCAGACCTGGGGACACACAGCGGCTACCAGAGGCACGTGGCGAGGATGGGCCGCCACCCACGGCTGTTCCGATGCACGTGTCTGGACAGTTTTGGCACGAGCTTGGCGGGTACGGGGCTGGGCAGGCCATGTCCGAGGTTGGGGCCGAATGTCAGGGTGAGGCCACCACCCAGGGTGCGAGGGCCCAGCGGCAAGACAGCGCCAAAGGCAAAGAGACCAGGCCATCAGGAGAGGGGCTCGTGGACCCTTCTCTGGGGCTTTGGGGGCTCCCAGGCAGCTGGGGTCGGGCTCTTCTGGGGACCAGGTCGAGACTCTGGGCCGGCTAAACTCTGGGGCTCTGTGGTAGGGGCTCTGCGAGTGGCCCGCCAGACAGCCACGTTTGCATCCTGTTTCGCCAGGTCTCCGCGTGGAGACGCACGGAGATCATACGAGTCCCGTCTGCCCAGCAGCGGGCACGGCACCCGTGTGCTGACTGTCGGCAAATGGGAGGCCGAGCGCCGCGATGGTCATGTGCCGCGTCGGCCTTGCTGATTGAAGCCGCCCCCGCTCTTCCGCACGCTCTCCGCACTTCCTCTGGGCCCCCAGCCAGGCTCCTGCTACCTCCTGGGCACCACCTGGCCTCCTCGGGGCCCTCCCATCCCAGCCCTGTCACTCCGGGGCCACCAGCCAGCTTCCGACTGGGCCGGCCAGACACCACCCGGGCCTGGAGAGGCACGTCCCCCAGGACAGCCCTCGGTGGAGAGGTGAGGCCAAAGAGCTAGTGGCCAGGGTGTCCCGTGTCTGTGCTGGGCAACCCCAGGGTCCAGAGAGCCAGTTGCCCTGTAGGAGCCTCCAGGGGGCCAGCCCAAGGGGCATGAGGTGAGGCGCAGCACTGCCTGGCTGAAGGGGTCAGAGGTGGCAGAGGGACCTGGGGAGGAGTGTGTGCCCTCCAGGACAGTGGCCCGGGCCCCAGAGAGCCCCGTGCCCACCCATCACTGGGACGAAGGCCACCCAGCACTTGTGTGTGGCACGGGGACGGGACAAGAGGGAAACACCCAAGGGCAGGGCTGTGGGCGAGCACATCCACCAGCGAGCGCTGCTCCAGGAGCCGCCTCTACTTGGAGTCCCCCTCAGGGGCAGGCGCCCCATCTGCTCGCACATCCTTGGGGGTCCCCGCCTTCCTGGGCTTCTGCTTGGCCTTCCTGAGCATGTGGACCTGTCCCGAGACAGGCAAGGTCTGAGGGCTGTGCAACACTGCAGGCCACCTGGTGCCGGGTCCCAGGACGGCCGCTGCCATCTCAGCCCATCTTACAGAAGGGGAAAGAGCGGAGCGCGGTGTGACCGCGGCTTGTGGGGAGGGGCTCCCTAGGGGCTGGCCGGCCTCATCCAGCCTCACGACCTCCCCGCGTCAGGGAAGAACCAGCCGCAGCAGGACCGCCGGGCGCCCAGGCCATGCCGGCCACTCCGCGCAGCCGAGGCCTGCGGGCAGCGATCCCCCTGCCCAGCCCGCGCCGGGCGTACCTTCGGGCCTGCGGCCGAGATGATCATGTGCCCGGGAGCCTGGACCCAGGGCTCACCGTCCACCTGCACAGGTGCGGCCTTGAGGAGGGTGACACGGAAGTAGGACCCCTGGGCGATGCGGATGCCGGAGCGCAGCCCACCCTGGACCTGACCCTGGTGGGGGAGAGGGGGAGCCATGCTCAGAGGGCCGCAGCGCCGCAGCCCGGCCCCCCGGTCCCCCGCCCCCGCGCTCACCATGTGCACGACGCCCGTCACCCCCACCACCTCCAGCAGCCCGTCGTCCATGCGTGGCTTCTCGAATCTCGAGTCACTCTCGGAGCCCCACAGGTCGGCCCCCGAGCCCCAGCTGCACCAAGAAGGAGGGGCACACAGGTCAGAGGGAGGCCGGAGGGAGGCCGGGGGGGGCCGGAGCCCGGGCGCCCCGCGTGCGGGCACCTGGGGATGTTGATGAAGATGAGCCCCTCGATGCTGGGCAGCTGCACCTCCTGCCGCCCCGCCTGCAGCCGCAGGGCCCTGTGCAGGCCGCGGGAGCGGTTCATCTTCTGCAGCCCAGCCCGCACGTACACGCCCTTGTTGTGGAACCTGGCGGGGGACCTACAGTCACGGGGCGAGCCCCCAGGAAGTACATGGTCGCCAGGGCAGCCCCGCGCCCACCCCTGCCCTGCGGCACCTGCTCGTGAACTTGCCGGGCTCTTCCTCTCGTGCCTGGTGGAAGTCCAGGCTTAGCTCTGCGTCGATGCCAATCCCACAGTAGTTACTCATGTGCACGATCTGAGAACAAGACGCGTTGTCCCTTGGCCCCGGTCGGCCCCCACCATGTGCTCCCCGCTGCCCCTGCGGTGGGTCCGGCCTCCTGTCACAGAGCTGCTCTGTCCGGTGACTGCCCCACACTCAGGTTCTGAGCCGGCCATCCCCAGGCCCGGCACCCGTGTCCACGAGGGGACAGCGCTGGCGCCAACGCCAAGGCGTGGCTGGGACAAGGACGAACACCTGGACAGACGTGGTAGAGAGACGCCAGCCGGGTGCCACACCCCCGCCCGGGCACACCGGTACCTTGGGGGGCTCCGCGTCTGCCACGCTGTTCTCCCCACTGCCGGCCTCATGAGCGTCCAGCAGGATGGTCCAGCGGTCCACGAGCACGGCGTCCGCCTCGTCCACCGACACCAGCACGGAGAACGGGTCCTCTCCACTGTAGCCCGCCCCCCAGCGGAGGACCCGGCCAAGGTCATTCCCTGGACAGCGGCAAGACACACGCTGACTCTCCACACCCACCCCTCGCCCCGCCAAGCCCGGGGCCCCATCCCCCAACGTGCCAGCTGACCCCACCTGTGCCCAGGGGCAGGATGGCCACGGCAGGCTCTGGGCAAGCCAGGCGGTGCCGCATCTCCTCCAGGGCATCAAGCACCCAGCCCACGGTGCCGTCCCCGCCACACACCAGCACCCGGAAGCAGGGCACCTGGGAGAACACGTGGAACCTGGCGGCAGGGAGACAGGACGTGTCCCGGCACTGGCCACGGCCGCGAACAAGCAGGGACAGGAGGTCACCCCCGGGGCAGAAGCAGCCACAGCTCGTCCCCACCCAGGGTGCCCTCAAGGGTCCCGACCCACCGAACCCCAACCTGTTCCTGCTGGCCGGGGGGCGGGCATGGGCAGCTACCCCTTCTGGCAGGCTCACCCGGGCAGCGGCCCCCCGTTGGTCAGCTCAAAGACCTGGTGGGGGTTGAGCAGCTTCCGGAAACTGCAGAGCAGGTCGCGGCCCTTGAGGCCTCCGCTTCTGGGGTTCACAAACACCAGCAGGGGGCGGCAGTGTGGGGGCAGCTTCAGGTGCTGACGGATGGGACTGCGTTAGGGCGGGCTGGCCGGACCCCCAGAGACAGAGCCGGGCCTCCCCCAGCACGCGGCCTGGCAGTGGCGGCCCCTGCCCCTCAGCCCACCTGCCTGAGCCAGTCTGGGGCCGGCCCCTCCAGAGGAAGGACACGCGGCCACCCCACCTCACCACTGCCTGCTCGGGCTGCATCCCACAACAGAAGGGGCGCCCACAGACCCCTGGCCAGTGGGGCGGGAAGGCACTGGCCAGCCTGGAGCTCTGAGCACATCGGCCATGCCACAGCTGCCACGCCACGTGTCCTCAGACCATGCCCGCCACCAGACCCACATGGCCCAGAAGCCTAGGCTGGAAGCCCACGCAGGACCCCGCCTGCCCCTCTCAGAGCCAGCCCACTGCCAGGCCCCCGCCCACCCACACGGCAGTCAGGAGGGGCAGCCTGGCTCGCAGGGCGGCCCCAGGCCTCCCCTGGGCCACGGGACAAAGCCCGCCCCCAAACACAACGGCAGAAACAGCGCCCGCAAGAGTGGGCAGGGAGCAGGGGTCCCCACGTGGTGAGGACGGGGGCTGGGGTCCCCGCGACGGGGGTTGCTGGGTGACAGGAGACAAACGGGCGCAGACACAGCGGGCAGCGGCCGCACACGGGCTCGGCCGTGGCTCAAGGCCGAGGACACACTGGGGTGACGTGTGAGCCACCGGGCCGAGCTGCCTGCGGTCACCACTTACCTGCTCAGCCCAGGGCAGGCAGCTGCCGGGAGAGAGAAAGTGCGTGTCGGCATCACCCACCCGTCTCTGCCCGTGGAGCCGGCGGAGGGGGACCCTGACCTGCAGTGGCCGCCTCCTTGTCTGGATGGTAGGACAGGGCGGCAGAAACCTGCAGACGTGGCTCACCCAGTCACAGACCCTGAACTCGTTCTGCTCTAATCCTGCTCGGCCTGAACTGGGGGGGGGGTCCGGTCACCACGGGGGGTCCTTGGGGGCCAGCAGGGCCAAGGACCAGAAGCTACTACCAGGGCACACAGCGCAGGGCGGGGTCTGGGGCACTGCTGGGGCTTTGGGACAGCCTCCAGGGTCAGGGAGCATCACCTACTGGCCAGAGGAGGCCCAGGGTGCGAGCAGGGCTGCAGAGGCCTCCAGGGCAGGAAAAGCGGGGCCAGGGCCCACGACCCTGCGAGGGCCGCACACACAGTCACAAACACAGGCCAGCCCTGAAGAGGTGTCCGCTGCAGGGCCAGTCACGTGGCGTGCCGGCCTCTCTCCATCGGACCTCGGGCCCCTCCCTCGGAGTGAATCAGCCGTGCACACAGACCCGGACTTTGCTCCAACTGACCGGGTATTAGACAAACTGGCCGTGGAAGCTATGGCCCCAGGCCCCGCCCCGGCGCCACTCACCAGCACGTCCGGGAGCACCAGAGCGGTCAGCGGCCGGCCGTGCACAGCCGTGTCCCTGACCAGCATGTACAGCCGCTCGGCCTCCGCAAAGCAGGCCACGTCCAGCACCACGGCACCTGTGGCAGGTGGGCCGTGAGCTCGGTTACTTGTCCTGCCGCCACCCACACGGTGTCTGGGCTGGGGCCTCGCCTCCTCCCGCGGCCGAATGGCCCCAGTTCTGGCCACGGCCCACCTCAGGCCAGCCCGTCCCAAGGCGTCCCCGCAGTGCGTGACTCCCTCCCCTGGGGGAAGCCTCCAAGGACAGCCGGGCCCAGAGACAGGAGATGCTGGGTGGCCAGAGAAGGCCACCTGGAGGCAGGGTGGAGCAGACCCGCACACCCCCCCCCAGGACCCGCGAGAGGCATGGAGGACGTTGGTAACTGCTATGGACCCACAGAGGGGAGACGGGCCTCACGGTACTGTCCTCCCACTGCGGAGATCTGAAGTTTCCCGCCATGAAAGATGGAACCCATGAGCACAAGAGGTTGTGGAGAAAACATTCTCTGCACCTCAGTCACGTTTTAGCAAAAGCATCGCGGCCGTGAGCCAGGAAATGAAACAGCACCGTCTCCCCGGCCCACGGGCCCCAAACAAGGTGAAACAAGAGGGCAAGACTGCTCCAGCTACTCCAGGGAGTGACCTCGGACCCAACCTGACCACAACCCGCGGGGGCTCACCTTGTGCGGAGTAGACGTGGCTCACGGACACCAGGCCAGCTGCAAAGATGGGGGCGGGGGGGGGGGGGGACGGGGCGGCACGCTGCCGTCAGACGCCAGGGGCCTGCCCCCCAGGCCCCCGACCCAGGGCTGCCACCCCAGGCAGCCCCACCCGGCCCCCCAGGCCAGGAATAAGTTCACACCACCCAACAGCGCAGCTCTCCCAGGAAGCGCCCCCCCCACTCCAGGCACAGGGCACCCCCCCAGGGCCCAGAGCAGGAAACCTCCTCAGAGGAGGTGATGGGGTCTGGGCCCCAGAGGTGAGGACGGAGACCCTCTGGGCCAGGAACCAGCTCGGGAAAGGCTCAGCCAGTGCTTGGGGGGAGCAGGGCAGCAGGGGGACGCAGCCTCGGCCCGGCAGCCCGCACACCTGCTCTCAGGACTCCAGCCCTGCCCCCACCTGGCCAAGCGCCCCGGACCAGCCCAGGCAGTCGCACCTTTGCTGGCCACAGCCTCGTCCAGCAGACTGCTATACTCCTGGGGGGACCGGCCAGGGGGCAGGCCACCCACGAACAGAGAGACGCGCGGGGCCACCACTCTGCTCTCAGCCACATAGAACCGCGTCTGGCTCATCTGCCGCAGGGACGTCTGCGGGGAGGGGGGAACGCCGAGCAGAGCACTAGGGGACGGGCCTCCCCACCCCCCGTCCACCAAGGGGGCCGAAGGGAAGACGCCCCAGGCTGAAGGCCGCCAAGATGGGAAAGGAGAGGAGAGAAAGGACACACGGGGAACTTGCGAAGGGGAGGCACTGCTGGCCGGGATGCTTAGCTGCCCGCCAGCGTGGCCTTGTGTCCTAAGGGCAGACAGACTCCCTCTCTACAAGGTAGAAGCCATGGCCAAAGGCCAGCCATTCCCCAGGGGCCAGTGTCCACACCCACTGACCTGCCGGATCTCACGAAGCCGGTCGAGCAAAGGCTCCTCGTCCGCCAGCACCGTGCGCTGGACTGCAGAGTTGAGAGACACCACTATTAGCCCCAGGCCCCGCGGCCACCTCCAAAAGCACCTGCCCTGGGCTGCCGGCGCCTGGGGGCAGGACTGGTCAGGGCTTTGACGACAGGCTGCCCGCTCACCTTGCCTGCTGCCCATGAGTACCTCCACCAGCTGGAAGCTCTTCAACCCCTCGGCCTGTTGGGGTGGAGTTCAGGGCATCAGGCCTGGACCAACCCTAACGCCCCCCCCACCCCGCCTCCCGAAGACCCACACGGGGCCACCACGCCAGGCAGGGCGGGCCCAGCACACATACCTGGCGTCCGAGCAGTGGGAGGACCTCCAGCACCACAGTCCGGGCAGTGCTCTGCGGGGTCACACGCAGGGACACGTAGGCCACACCCACCCTGCAGGGGACAAGCTCAGGAGCTGGGGTCACACAGCCCCCACGCCTCCCTCCCTCCGCGGACCCTACCGGGGACCTGGGTCTCACTTGAGCCAGGCAGGGTAGATCTTCAGGACCTCCTGGGTGCGGGGCAGAGCGCGAATGATCCAGGCCTCGGGAACACGAGTGATGCTGGGAGCGTCTCGGGCCCCTGGGCCTCTACTGCCCTCCTCCTCGGTGGTCCCACCGCTCCAGGCCTTTCCTGAGGCCCCGGTGTTGCCAGCCAGAGCAGGTGCAGGGAGCGCCTGCAGCTGGAAGCCCTGAGGGTCCTCCGTGATGTAGTAGGCCCGCAGCGCCACCTCCTTGGAGGGGGGTGGGGGTGGGCGTGAGCGGAGCCAGGCCACGCTGGGTCCCCGCAGCCCCCCAGGGACGGGCCTGCAAGGCGGCTGCGGGGTCCCTCTTACCAGCACCTCCTGACTCTTGGCCAGGCGGGGGACGGTGATGGCACGAAAGTGGTTTCGCTGCACTGCGTCGTTGCCGTCAAAGATCTTCAGAGTCTGCTTGCCTGGGCCACAGGGAAGTGGGTGCAAATCCGTGGAACGAGGCACGGGATGGGGGAACGGGGCATGGGATGCGGGGCTGGACACTGCTAAGGGGCACTTACTGGACTCTAGCGTCATCACCTCTCTCCCTGGGCCGGCGGGGGAGCTTCCGTCCGCGCTGTCTTCTCCCTCCCCTGCGGGACGCTCACAGTTGGCCTCGGTCGAGGGCCGGCCCCACCCCAGACGCCCGCTCCCCGCCGCCCTGCTCACCGGGCTCAGGGGCCGGGCTCTCGGAAATGCGAAAGCAGTGCATCTTGCTGAAGTTGCGGGACAGCAGGCGCACGCACGCCGGCGGCAGGACCATGGTGCGCAGGCGCCCGAAAGTGCACTCGGGGGCGAGAGCCGCGGAGCAGACCGAGTGGGCCTGGGCGAGAGGGCACGGGCTCGAGCCTGGGGTCCCGGTACAGGAGAGGGCCTGGGTCCAGGCCGGCCCTCAGTGATTTCCCGGGGGGCCACATTGAGCTCCCACGCAACCCCCAACCTCAGTCTCCCCTGCACAACCGAACCCCCACCCCAAAAGCCGGAAAACACCCCGATCCAAACGAGCTGTCCCCAGGACCCCCGCCCCCCAACCTGCTTTGCCACTGGACGATGCAGCCCGCCCCACTGGTCTTGGCCGCGACATCCATCCCGCCCCGCCCCCAGGACCCCCGCCCCCGCCTCAAGCGCACCCGCGCCTCTCCCGCCCCGCCCCCAGGGCCTCCGCCCCGCCCCACCTGGACGCCGCACCACTCGCAGCGCACGCCGGCCAGCACGTCGGACGAGCAGCAAGTCTTTCGGCAGACGTCGCAGCGCGCGCCCGAGGGCAGATTTCCCTCGCGCCAGTGGTGGAGGTGCGTGTCCTGCGGAGAGGCCTGTCAGCAGGCTCCGCGGAGCCTCCCCCACCTCCCCGGCCCTCCGGCCCCCGGCCCAGCGCACTCACGTGGTCCCGGTGCCCGTCCTGGTGGCACTGGCGGCAGTCGCTGCAGGCGAAGGGCACACAGTCGGGGTGAACGTGCAGCTCACACACTGGGGGACGGGCAGGGTTAGGGCCGCTCGCCGCTGCCCACCGACCCTGCCAGACCCCTTCTCGCCGGCCTCTCTGCTCCTGTCTGGGGCCGCCCCTCCCCTGACCGCACATTCTTTAACCTTTTGGGGTCCGACGTGCGAGACAGGAGCAGTCCCCCCTCCCTCGGCGGGATGGGGACCAGCTTCTCCGCTCCTCTCCCCTCCGGGCCCACCTCAACACGCAGCCTGCGCCCCTGCGGTCCCCTGCACCCGCCTCCCCGCTTCCCCGCCTCCCGGCGCGGGCAGCTCCAGAATCCCCGAACCCCACGCTAGAGCTACCGCCTGACCGCAGGGAAGGCTGGGCGCCCCTGGGCAGCAAAGGCCAGGTCCCTGGTGAGAAGGGAGTTAGACCCCAGAGGAGCCAGGCAGGCTCCTGGCGGTACCTTCGCAGCGAACCCCGGGCGCCTCCAGGCTCTTTCGGCACACGGCGCAGAACCTGCGCTTGTAGAGCCCCCGGGGGCCGAAGCAGTGGGCCACGGGGACCTGGAAGGAGCACAGCTCAGCCTCAGCCTGGGCCCTAAGGCCTGGCAACCGGGTCCCTAAGCCCCACTTCCTCTCTGTCCCAGGGAGCTCCCATCACCAGCCCATGCCACCTGCCTGACCGCCACACACCCCTCGGTCCTCCCGAGCACGATTAACAGGATGCTGTGCCTCTCAGCCCCTCGATGCTCCCAGGGGTCCTGCCGGGGACTGCCCTGCATGCTGACCTCCCCATTCCCTGTGCACGACCAACTCAGGGCTGCCTGGGCCGTGATCTCAGACAACCCCTACTGTAGCTCAGGCCCCGGCTGGTCCTGCCCAGGCCTGATCCAGCTGCACAGGTGCTGGCCACTCCCCCAGGCCTATTCCCCTCCGTGATACACTTCAGGCCACCCGGATAAAGTACAGGTGGAGGAGGCCCACCAACAGGCAGGAGGGGCAGTGCTGGGTATCAGGGACCCTGGAGAAGACAGGGTCAGAACCATCGGGAAGTGACGCCCAGCTGCTGCCCTGGGAGGGGCTCACAGGCAGGGATGCAGTCTGCAGCTCAGGGACCCAGACCAGCACAAGGGAACACTCCCACCCCAGCCCCCCAGTGCTTGGGCCACTGCCCACCCCATCCGACATGCTGGCCTGACTCCCCACCACAAAAGCTGGCCTCCCTGCCCCTCTGCGCACTCCCCCCGCAGGTGCAGTAGCCCATGCTCCATACGCACGCGGACCAGGCTGGGTGCCACGCTCGCGCACGGGGTCTTCACGTGCTTCAGGCACTTCTCGTGGGACATGAAGTTGCAGACTATGGGAATGAGAGCCCCGTGAGTTGCCCCCGTCCTGCCCGGGAATCAAAAGACCCCAGGTCTTGGCACGCGGGAGGACGCCACAGCCAGGGGGACCGCCAAGGGCTGTGTGGTAGGGTGTCAGCATTCTGTGACGGGGCAGATGGCCTATCACGGTGGGCCCACCCTCCCAAAACTTCCTGACCCCCACCCTTGTCATAGGGGTAGGGGGAGGGCATGGAGACAACCTGATCCTCTGTCCCACCCCAGAGAGCCCAGAGCGGGGAGCAGGGCCCTGGTGGCTCTGACCGTCCTGGATGACGGTGTGTTCTGGGGTCCCGAGAGTCCCGCGTCCAGCGCCCTATACACACACGCACACATAGGCCCAGTTCTTTCAAGTCTCTGCTGGGGGTGGGTGGGCAGGCGGGCACTTGGCCAGCTCCTGCACCTCTACCTACCCCCTATACCAGCTTCACCAGGGACACACTTCCCTCACTCCCCACAACTGCATACACCCCTAATTACCCCTCCCACACACGATGTGCCCGCCCAGACCACAGCCAGTCTGTGATAGACCAGGATCCCCCCAGCCCCCCGAGGCAGGCAGGGTGGCTGGCCCAATGAGGGCTGCACCTGCCCCGGCCCAGGGAGTACAGCCCAGAGGCTCCAACAGTGGTGAGCTACGCTCTCAATGCCCACGGGGGCAGCAAGAGGGCACCCTACACATCCTGGGGGGGCACCCAGCCTGGCTCGGCTGCGGGCAGGCGGCCCCCAGCTTCCTCCTCTGGCCCATGCACCTAGTCCCTGCTCCCCCCACATGCTGGGTGCTCCCTGGCAGAAGGGGCTCTTCCTCCCATGCCCTTGTCAGGCCCCTCTGCTTGCTGAGGTCACCGGCTCCTTCTCCAGAGCTGGGGAGAAGGTCCGCACAGCTGCCCAGTGAAGGCCTCCACATCACCCCCATTTCCCTTCCATGGGCTTCTTCGCCCCTCAGACCTAGTGCCCACCTTCAGGAGGCCATACCCGCGAGGGGGACCTGCCACTTGCCCTGGCATTAGGCATCCTGTGTGAGGCGCCCAGTCTCCTCTGCAGGCTCTAGCCTGAATGCTCCCTCTGTCCCCAGAGCCAAAGGCCCGTCTCCCTGAGCAGGGCAGAGGTTCCCCGCCCCGTCCCCTGCGGAAGCGAGCAGGATTAGAAGAGCGGACCCTGGCAGCACACGTGTCAGCTGCCCAGGAGCCAGAGGAGGGAGGGCCTCCTCACCCCGCCAGGCCGGCTTGGCGGCGGCGTGTGAGCCCTGTTGGGGCATGTCACACTCGGGGTGGCAGGCCTGGCCCAGCTCTCTGGGAGTCTGAGCCTGGGCAGCGCCAGCACTCAGGCCCTGTGGGCAGCAGTGTGCACCCAGGAGAGAATGGGCCAGCACCAGCCCAGGGGAGCCAGTGGCCCAGGCCAGCCCTGCCTGGCCGCACTGCTGCCCCTTGCACCTGCTCAGGGTTCGCTGGCCTCATCCGCACTCACTGCACCTGCCCTGCGCTGCCGCGACGTTCTTTCCCCACTGGATCCCAAGCCAGGTGAGGGCGCCTAGGGAGCAGATCTTTCCACCGGCCTGGGGGAGGGGCCGCGGCCACTGGACGCCCCCAGACGCCCGCAGGAGCTGGCCCTCATCACCTCCACGGAGAGGTCTGGGCCTGGCACACTCCTGCCCCGAGGGGCAAGGGACTCTATCCTGGGGAGGCCATTGCTGGAAGTGCAGAGGTCAGAGGTGAGGTGCCCGTTCTGGCCCAGGTACTGGGATCTGCGATGGGGTCGCGGGCGCTCACCGTCACACAGGATGCCGGCCAGCCCCCAGATGAAATCGGAGCAGAGGTGGCAGAAGGTGGGCTTGGTGAGCGTCACCTTCCTGAAGCTGTGACCCGGCGCGGCGGGGCCCAGGGGCCTAGCGCCCGCCCGCTCCGGCCCCGACCCTGGCCCGGACCCCGGCCCCGACCCCGGCCCGGACCCCGGCCCCGACCGCGAGCGGCTTCCGGCGCCCAGCTCCGGGCTGGAGGTCGGGCTGCCCTGGCGCGGGGAGCCGCCGCCAAGCCAGGCGCGGGCCCCGGGCTCGGCCGCCGCCGCCATCCCCGGCCAGGGCGGCCCGAGCCCCAGTGGAGGACGACTGCGGGGTCAGCACTGCGGGAAAGAGGGGCAGCCGTCCCCAGCTGTGCCCCGCGGTCCTCGCCGTGCTTCCGACTGCGCCTGCCGTCACTGCGCAGGCGCGCACCCGCGGGGCGGGGTCTGGGGCGGGGTCCCGGCCCTTGGGCGGGGGCGGGGTGGGGCCTGCGGGATGGGGGCGGGGCACGAGCGGGGCGGGCCTGCGGAGCAGTGGGTGGGCCGAGGTCCGAGCTCCGCGGCCTTTCGGGCAGGTGGGTGGGTCAGGTGGCCCGACGAGGTCCGGTGGCCGGACGAGACAGGCACACGACCTGCAGACACCGACGCGAGAGGTGTTTGCACCTGCGGCGCCCGGGCACGCGCCTGCGCAGACGGACGCCTCCCACGCGGCACCGGGATCCCGCTCGCGGCTGCTCAGGGCGACCCGGCAAACGTGCGGCACTGCCCCAGGTCCCCAGAGTGGGGTCTGGAGGCCAGGCCCTGCCCTAGGGGTCCCCCGTCTGGAGTCAGAGGGCCGGGGAAGGGTTTGCGGTCTCGGGGTGGGGGGTCCCAGGGTGAGGTCCGGGGAGGAGCTAGGCCCTCTGGGCCCCAGTCTGGGCGTCCATGGTGGAGGAGGAAGGCGATGGAGATGGCTCTGGAGCTGGGACGGCCTGTCTGCCCTGTGTGCTCCCACCAGCCGTGCATGGGCGGCTCAGTCTGCGGGGTCTTCGGACGCGTGGACCCTGCCCCGCCGCGAGCAACCCCCGGCGCCCGGCCCCTGTCCTCATCACAGACGGGGTGGTTCCTTTCAGGAGGTGCTCCCTCCCGTCATCTCTCACTTGGGAAGCCCGAGGGGCTGGCATCCTTCCCTCTGGACCCCGACCTCGTGGGCGACCTAAAGCGACCCCACCCCGGGCCTCCCGGACCCTTCCCCGCTGTGAAAGGCCCGCCCCCACCGCACTCCCAGGGAAGGCAGTGAATCCAGCCCTTGCCCTGCCCCCCAGCGTTGTCTCGAGGACGTGTGGGGGTCGCGTCCACGCGGGGCATCCTGCCCCATCGCCTGACAGCGCTCCGGGGTCCCCGCCCCTGTGGGCCTGACCGCGGATTGTAATGCGCGTCGCCGAGCCGGGCGTCGTGGGCCACGGCGCTTCCGGGGGACCTGCCTGATCCCTGCTGCGTCGTTGTGGGCTGCCCTCCCCCGGGACAGGCCCCGGCACGGCAGGGTGAGCAGGGGCTGCAGGGCCCCAGAGGAGGAGGAGAACGGGGCAGGGGACACAACCAGGGGAGGATAGTGTCCGGGGGAGGGCGTAGTAGGGAGGGAATGCCTGGAAGTGCGTTAGGCCTGCTGGGAGGGGCTGCGGAGGCGGGAGAGAGGGAGGGCGGGGCCAGGGACGGGCCCAAAGACCGGGGCCAACCCCTGAGAGTGGGGGGGGCTGGGCTCCCAATCCTGTTGGAGCACCGGCTGTGCACCAGGGCGCTGGGCTGGCACCCCTGCCCACCCTGGGGCTGAGTTCTGGGGCAGACAGACAAGAGCAAACTGAAAAATAAGGCGGGAAACGCCACTTGGTATCTCAGTGCCTGGCCGTGGACGGACGGAAGGAGCCAGGACTGAGCTACCAGGAGGACAAACATACAAACAGGGGAAATGGGTTGCAAAGCCCCGGGGCCGTGATGTTGAAAAGGCAAGGACATCCCTTCGCCTGGGGCTCCCCAGACGGGCCCCTGCGCCCTGGAGCATTTAGCTCACTGCCAGCCCCCTCCCTCCTCCCCACGCCCTGAGGCCACAGGGCCCTGACTGCCCACACTCCTCTCCTCAGCAACCCCCAAGCAGCCCCAGGCCAACCTGCTTCTTGGCCCCAGGAGGGTTATGACCCAGCCATGGTGCCTGTAAGAAGCAGGGGTTTCTATTGAAGCCCACTCCCCATAATTGAAACCAGCTGACTTCTAAGGACGCAGGATTTCAGGACATATCTTTCTCCATTTGCGAGAAAGCGGAGTACAGGAAAAACATCTTGAGAAGAAAAGTCCACGTCTGACCATTTCCGCAGACTTTAACTGCTTTCTGACCCAGCATAGTAACTAAAATGGCAAACATACTTCCACCAAACTGTCCCCTGACCTGCTTGGAATACCTTCCAAAGTAATTAGCAGCTTCTAGATGAAGCTTAAATCTAAACCTCTGCTTGGGACACATAATAAAATTCTAGACAGGCAACTTAAACAACAGACATTTATTTATCTTGGTTCTGGAGGCTGGAAGTTGGAGATCAGGGTGCTAGTGTGGTTGGTTCTGGTGAGGGCCCGCTTCCTGGCCTGCAGACACCATCTTTTGGCTGTGCTGGCACATGGGGGTGGGGACACTAGTCCCATCATGGGGCCCCACCCTCATGACCTCATCCAACCCTAATTATCCTCAAAGGCCCACCTCCAAATGCCATTCCATGGGGGCTAGAGTTTCAGCATATTAATCAGTGGGAGAATCAATGTTGTTTAAGTCACCCAGCTTGTGGTGTTTTGTGTGGGAACCGAGGCAAACTAATGTACGCACAGACCTGCCAGCCTGCCTGGAAGGCCCAGAAACAGCCAGTCCTGCATTGTTTGGTGACTGGCCTGTGTCACCCAACGTTTTGTCTTGAGTTCCACTGAGGGTCTTTTTGTTGCTGCTCACGTCGCGGGCATGTGAGAGTCTGGCCCGCCGTTGGGGTCCTGCCTCTCAGTCCTTCCTCACCAGCGGGCTTGGGTGTTGGTGCCAGACTTTGGCTGTTACGGAAAATGCTTCTGGGAACATCGTCGTCCATGTGTTTGGTTACCACACATACATGTCCTTGTGTCTGCTGAAGTAGGACGTGCTATGTTCACTTGTAGAAAATAATGTCAAACAGCTTTCCAAGACTCCACACAAAAATCAAAGTTCATACTTCCACCAGCCACGTGGGAGACCTTGGCCAGCGCTGGACACTAACAGTGTCACAATTTCAGCCTTTCTGGTCAGGGTGCAGAGGTGTGTGCGGCTTTGGCCCTTGTCCGGTGGCGCTGGTGAGAGAGGCTGCAGCTCGTCCTGGATCTGTCTGTCGTCTGCACCTCCTCCTGCGAGGCTTGCTTAGATGCCTTGGTCACCTTTCCATTGAGCGTCTTTTTCTTATTGATTTGTAGGCGTTCTTTATATATTCTGGAGGTGATTCTTTTATTGGTTACAGTCAATTGTCAGTATTCTCAAAGTCATGCTCTATGTGGTCTCTGCAAACTCTCACCCCCGGCTCCTGGGGAAACACCGGGATGCTTCCTGCCAGCCTCTCGGCACGGCGTTTTCCCCGATGGGTCAACACAAAAGACCACTTAGTGAACAGACACCGTCGTTGGCTCGTTAAGCACTGACCCGGCCGGCAGCGCTGTCCCTCAGCCCGGACGGAGCTTCCCCGGCACACGGGTTCCTCCGCGGGGCACGTCCCGGCCTCCCGCGCTCAGGACTCTGGATGTGAAGAGCCCTCGGCGCTCAGGACTCTGGATGTGAAGAGCCCTCGGCCGGGGGCCGTGGAAGCCGCAGAATCACCACCGAAATCACAGGAGCGGAAACGCGGCCCCGGAGGGGCAGGAAGAGGGCTCGCTCACGGGTGAGCAGAAGCGAGAAGGCAGGGCCCGTCCATCCGCGCACGTCCATCCGCGGACAGCCTCGAAGGCGCCGCGAGCGTTGCCGACGGTGGGACGAGCGGGTCTTCGCCAGCAGGCGGACTCGCAAAGACAGGCTCCGCGAATATTGAGAGGGACCGTGTCTGCATCCCCCCCACACCTGGCAGGTCCTGCCACCCGCTCAGTGGTGGCTCTCAGTGAAGGCCTTCTTTGTTTCCTCTCGGCCAGCTGGGCAGCCTTTTCCCTTCTGGGGAGGGCCTTTGAGTCCTGCGCCACGAGCACCTGCCCGCCCTGAGATGGCGAAGATGCCCGAGTCTCAGGAAGAGGGCGGCGTGTTGTGCAGCCTCGGGCGCGTCTCTACTTGGCCGATGTACCACCAGGTGAATGTGGGGCTGGGCCTGCCCAGGTGTGGGGCAGCCTGAAGTCAATGGGACTCTCTTTAAGAAAAAATGCAGAATTATTTTGGTAAAATTAGAAACACACTTAGTCAGAATGAGAGAAAAAAATCACAACAAATTAAACATGAAAAATATCGATAAATGGCACAAACATCACAGAATCTAGAAAAAGCCCACACCGTTCATTCCTAACTGCCTGCTGCTCCACGGTGATTCTTTCTTCATCCACGTTCTTAAAAAATTGTCCCTGCTGCGTGGCTTGTGGGATCTTAGCTCCACAACCAAGACTCGCACCCGGGCCCTCGACAGGGAAAGCCCAGAGTCCTAACCACTGGGCCGCCAGGGAACTCCCTCGTGTACATTTTTAATTGTCTCTTTTCATAACAATTTTGCAATATCATTGTCCAGGGAGAAAAGAAAAAGATAATTTAGTCCCTCCAGCGTAACTGATTGAAAACAATTGTCACTGCTAATTTACAGGACTTTCCGCATGACAACTCGTTACCGGTTGTATCGTATACATTGTTAGGACCACTGTCACAGCCGGAGAGAACTTCGTCAAGTTTCTTCCATAGTTGGGAAGCCTCAGGGTCGTGTGCTTTTCCTGGGCCATGACTAATCTAAAATGTCCCTGCTGACCTGACGAAACTTCTTACGTCATGTCCTTGTCACATTGGCTGTTAGGGTCCACGTTATCTTGTCAATGTCAGCGCTTCCGGTTAACTCAGCGCATGTTTAATCCTTTTCCAAAAGTTAGGGTGATTCACTCCTTCCTCCCGGTTAGTTGCCACGGGTGTTCCTGGAAGCTGTTTTCTACGCCAGGATGTCTGGCAGTAACTTCCTAACCAAGTGGCTGGGGAGGACGTGTGTTCTCCACTGACCCCCAACCCATGTTCCCACAACTCAACTTCCCCTGGGCCAGATCCCGAGAGTGCCACCCCCAGAGCCACTCCAGCCAGAGGGGAAGTGTGACGAGGGACCTGAGAGAGTGTGGGAACTGCTGTGGTCACGTTGTCCTCATTTAGCAAATGTTACAAAACCTTCTGGGCATATGAAGGCCCTGTGTGAACCCAGGCAACTGCACGGACCCACGGCCTCCCTGTGGTGCCTGTGTCCATCTGTGCCCAGGACCCCACTGTCCCCACCACTCTGGCGTCATGGCCCCTGTCTCCATAGCAGAAGCCCCTGCGCCTGTTCAAGGTGTGGGCGGGACCACATTCCCTCCACTCGGGCTGCTGGCCTCCAGCTGCTGGAGCCACGTTCCTGGCATTCCTGAGCAGGGCTGCACCTTTGCTCTAAAATCTGTGCCCAGGGGGCTTCCCTGGTGGCGCAGGGGTTAAGAATCCGCCTGCCAATGCAGGGGACACGGGTTCGAGCCCTGGTCCGGGAAGATCCCACGTGCTGTGGAGCAACTAAGCCCGTGCGCCACAACTACTGGGACTGTGCTGTAGAGCCCACAAGCCACAACTACTGAACCCGCGTGCCACAACTACTGAAGCCCGTGCGCCTAGAGCCCGTGCTCCGCAACAAGAGAAGCCACCTCGATGAGAAGCCCGCGCACCGCAACGAAGGGTAGCCCCCGCTCGCCGCAACTATAGAAAGCCCGCGCACAGCAACGAAGACCCAACGCGGCCGAAACTAAATAAATAGAATAAAATAAAATAAAATTTGTGCCCAGGATTTGTTTTAATCACCTATGGTAAGGTGACAGAAATGGAGACAACTGCCTTTGAAGGAAGAACTTTTTTTTTTCGGTTTTTATTTATTTATTTTTACATCTTTATTGGAGTATAATTGCTCTACAATGGTGTGTTGGTTTCTGCTGTATAACAAAGTGAATCAGCTATACGTATACATATATCCCCATATCCCCTCCCTCCTGCGTCTCCCTCCCGCCCTCCCCATCCCACCCCTCTAGGTGGTCGCAGAGCACCGAGCTGACCTCCCTGTGCCATGCGGCTGCTTCCCACCAGCTAGCTATTTTACGTTTGGTAGTTTATATATGTCAGCGCTACTCTCTCATTTCATCCCAGCTTCCCCCCGCCCCCCCACCCCCCGTGTCCTCAAGTCCATTCTCTACGTCTGCCTTGAAGGAAGAATTTATTATTCACATTTCTCAAGAGAAGGGGCCACCCCCTTCCATCAGGAGCATAGGTTTGGGTCAGGACGCAGAAGCAGAAGTGAAGAGAACGTGGCCCAGAGCCTTAACTGGGGTTTTCACAGGAAGGAACGGGTGAGGCAGCACAGGTACACGTGGCAGATTTAGAATTGGACAGTTTGAATAATGCTGGCAGGGCTGAGCGCTAGGGGCAGTGCTGCTTGCCCAGTGCCCCGCCCTGAGGGGGCCTCGGGCAGAGGGCACGTGGGCGCGGTGGCTGAGAGTGGCTCACTGTGGGGGGGCTCAGCACTGGGAGGGCTGTGTCTCCAGGACCAAGGCCCCAAATGCCACAGCACCAAGAATACAGAAAAGAAGCGAATGTCGCCAATACAGTCAGAGACACTAAGCGAATGTAGCCAATACAGTCAGAGACAGATACGGGGTCGGGCGGAGGGAAGGAAACCGCTCTGCCCTGCTTAGAGATACAGGCCAGGTTTTTTATTTTATTTTATTTTATTTTATTTTTGCAGTACGCAGGCCTCTCACTGCTGTGGCCTCTCCCGTTGCGGAGCACAGGCTCCGGACGCGCAGGCTCAGCGGCCATGGCTCACGGGCCCAGCCGCTCCGCGGCATGTGGGATCCTCCCGGACCGGGGCACGAACCCGTGTCCCCTGCATCGGTAGGCGGACTCTCAACCACTGCGCCATCAGGGAAGCCCTAGGCCAGGTTTTATTTGAGAAAATACAGGCTTTTGTTTAAGAGAAGGAAGAGGGAGAAAGATTGACGGTGCTGCCAGCAGGCCCCCTGGTCCTCTTACCAATCGGAGACAGGGACGAAAAGCCTAACAGGAAAATAAATGAAGAGGGAGAAAAGGATGAAAGAAAAAACCAATATAAGGGCACAGAGGGGAGAAAATAAGGCCTAGTTCTGCCCATTCTTTTCCCTGTAAAATTCAGGGGTCGCTCACGGTGGAAGAAACACGCCGTGCAGCTGTGGTCCCACTGTTAGGGCTCCACACCAGAAATCCAACACTGCTAACACCACGGTCTCCACCGACCAGCGACCAGACACTGTGCTCAGTGGGTGCCTCTCCCCACCGTTGGCTCCACCCTGAAGGGACAGCCACGCCTCTCCAGGCCACCCTGGCACCTGGCTGCCTTCCAGCACGCACCGTCCTGGCAGGCGAGCCCTTGGCCAACCTTGACCAACGGCAGATGCCTTTCTCCAGGAGCACAGGTGTGGCCTCACCGTGATGACGTCCTCCTCCAAGGACAGCCACGGGACACACAGGTCCAACATCTTCTAGTCCTTGCTGAGTTCTGGTGGCCACATATTCTTCCCCCAGACCCCCTGGCTACCTGGGGAGCCCCTCGGGATGACCTGAGTGGCAGCAGCGGGAGTCTGTGGACTGTGTGAACAGCACTGCCAGCTACCCCATGTGCCGGGGCTCCTCTCGTGCCTCAGCCCTGCAGATGGACGGACCCAGAGCTCAGCACACCGGCTGGACTTCACGCAGCTGTCTTAGCCGCGGGTGCCCTGAACAAGTGGCCCATCTGCACATTGATCATACACTGTCCAACCATCATCTAAAGATCGCCCGCTTCAGAGGTGAGAACTCTAGGAATCTCTTGTCTCACAGACTCCCAAATATATATCAAAATCACACGTTTCCACGTGCACTAAGGCCACGACGTAAGGTGTGGCCAGGACATGCTACACATGTCACTTCTCAAAGTATAGTCCCTGACGGCTCCCAGAGGGCCTGTGTGACTGAGACAAAGACTGGTCTCCTCAAACATCCCTTTTCAAATGCCAGTCCAGCAAGTGGAGCCCTAGATGGGCCTCTGTCTTGTCCCAGCCCTTAATCTCTCTTAATTCAAGGACCGTGGTTAACTCACACCTCACGCCAAGTTTCAAAGCATTTCCACTGCCCGCTCCTCTGTTAAAGGGGACCTGTCCTGCCTTTGGGCACTAAAGACTCTTTGCACTGAGGATACTTTAATAATGCCCATCCCCTCCCTCCGCCTCCCCACGTGGTCCTGCCTCCTATTTCTAGGGATCTGTGTCTGTCTGTCTAAGCACACATGATTAACATGATTAAAGCAAGTCCTGAGTGCAAATTTTAGGACGATCTTCAGATGGCTTTCTTTCTTCTGAAGTCACCACGCAGCCTCCTTCGTGTCAAATCTCCCTCTGCCTCCCCCTTACAAGGACACTCAGAACCTGCTCGGATAATCCAGGGTCATCTCCCTATCTCAAGTCCCTTAACTTAGTCCCACCTGCAAAGTCCCTTCACGGTAGACGCTCCCACTCAGAGGATGTGGGGGGGCCAGCCGCTCACACACCGTGTGCCCCTCATAATCCCTGGGCTACTACTGCTGTCGTGTTTCAGTCTCTGGATATACTTCGAGCCCCACGAGATGTTATTATTGCCGTGTTATGTGTCACTCTTCCCTAGACTTATAGACAATAGACCTTTCTGCTGCCTTTCCTTCCTTCCTGCCCCTCTGGGCTGCAAGGATCACGTTCTTCTGGAAGAACACCAGTTACCGTTTCCGTAAAGGAGGGTCAGCGGTGACAAGCGTTCTCAGAGTTGGATTCTCCAAAGCGTCTTTATTTGACCTCCATTTCAGAGCACGCTTTTTGCTGGATCGAGACGTCCTGGCTAACTGGTTTAGTTTGAAGTTTTCCTTCCCTTGGCTACTGGCTCTGGCCGCTTCCGTTGGAAAGTCAGTGTTCTTTCTTGCTGTTTTGCACTTTGAGGGTAGCGGGTCCTTTCCCCCTCAAGCTGCTTTGGAGGCTTTCCTTTCAGCTTTGGTTTCAGCATTTCACTAGGACCCGCCTGGGTTCTGCTGCCTTTGTACTTTTCCTCGGGCTACGCAGCACGTCTTCATTCTGTGACTGGATGTCGTCCATCACTTTTAGAGCTCCTCTCTCTGCAGCCCAAGGGACTGGTGACACTGGTTGACTCTGGGGCGGGGTTCTGCTGTCCGAGGGAGGGCAGTGCAAGGCCAGAGGCTCTTCCCCGAGTCTTGAGACGTTTGATTGGTGGAGGATGTGATGCTGTGCGACCTACAGTATATGTACGTATACACACACGTAGTGCATGTGCAGTTTGAAGCTTAAACATTCACCGCTGACCCACCTCCCCCAACACCCAGGCCGCGCTGCCCATCTGCCCATAGAAATGTCCACTTGGCTTCTCAAAGGCAGCTTAGCCCCCTGACCACCCCCGTTGCTTTACAACAGCCCTCCTCTCAGAAAACGTCACATCCGCACGCTGCTCCAGCCAAATTCCTAAGAGCCACCAGTCCACCTTCCAAATGTGTCCCACTTCTGACCACCTTCCACCGAGCAGCCGCCTGGCCCGCGCGTTAGGATACTTGCCGGCCCGCGAGCCGACCTTCCGAAGCATTAACAGACGACGGTTTTCACTCGAGCGGCGGAAGGCCGAGCGCTTTCCGAGTGCCGCCCAGTCCCCGCAGTCTGCTCGGCGCGGGAGGGAACGGAGGGGAGCAAACTGCCGGGAAGGGGCTCTAGATTGGGGCGGGGGGTGGCAGCCTGAGGGCAGCTGGGCAGAGCCTACTGCCTTGAGAAGCGCTCCAGATTCCGGGGCTGCGGGAGCTCCCCGCCCCGCCACCCAGCCCCACGCCCACCGCCCACCGCCCCGGGCCCGCCTCCACGGCCGCCTCCCGCCAGACCCCGCCCACGCCTCCTGCTTTCCCCTCCCGGCCGCTCCCCTCCCACAGCCCCGCTCCACGCCCACCGCTCCGGCCCCGCCCACCGCCCGCGGCCCGCCAGACCCCCGCCCGGCCCGCTTCTGCCGAGGCCCCGCCCCGTGCCGGCGGTCACGTGGCGCGCGACCCGGAGGCGGAACCGGCGGGCGGGGCGCGGGGCGCGGGGCGCGGACCGCGGCTCCCGGAGCGCGGAGGGCCGGGTGGGTCTCCTGGGATTGGGGTGCTCCCGTGCCCGGAGCTTGCGTCCCCTGCGCCCCCGCCATGCGCCCACCTCGCCCCCGTGCCGCGCTGCTCGCGCTCCTGGCCGCGTCCCTCGCGGCCGCCGAGGTTCCGCACCTGGTGCGCGTGGACGCGGCCCGCGCGCTGCGTCCCCTGCAGCCCTTCTGGAGGAGCACCGGTTTCTGGTGAGCGCTCCGCGGGGGACACTGAGGTCGGAGCGGCCCAGCACGCCCCTGCTCGCTGCGCGCTCTTCCCAAACCGCGGCCGCGCACCCCGGCCCGGGCCTCCGGGACCCCCGTGTCGCACCTGGAGAGACCTGCAGTAGGCGCTCCGAAGTGAGGAGGGCCGCGGCTCGCTCCTTCCTTTCGGGTCCAGCCTCAGAGTGGGGACCTCCTCTCTGTTCGCTGGCTCTATGCGATGTTTCCGGTGCTGCGGAGGTTTTCTAGCTGAGCGGCTGCCCCGTGTGGTGGGGGCCTGGGGCCAGGTCCTGAGTGTGCCTGGTCACCCCCCAGAGGCTGAAGAGCCTGGTGGCCAACCGCGGCAGCCTAGGCTGCAGGAGGGGCTGTGGCCCAGGACACTACTCTTTGGCGCAGACCGGGACCCCCTCGAGGGGGCAACCCCAGAACGTTCGACGTCCCTGCAGTGGGACCTGTCCCCGTCCCTGGTGTCCCCGATTGCCTCTGTCAGACTTGGAGCTGATATCTCCCGGCCGGTGGGGCAGGGAGCAGGGTGGGAATGTGATCTCTCTGGGAGCCCCCGACCCCCATAAACCTGAGACTTCGTCACAGTCCTGGCACTAGGGGGCAGTTTATTACATCAGGGACAGTAAAACTCACCAGCAGACACGCCCCGGTCCTTGCCCTGAGTTTGTAGGTGTGGGGCCTGTGCTGAGGCCCCTCCGCTAGCCCCACTCAAGGGAACTAATGCCTCTGCTTCCCCTTGTTTTGTGCCCAGTCCCCCACTGCCGCACAGCCAGGCTGACCGGTATGACCTCAGCTGGGACCAGCAGCTCAACCTGGCCTACGTGGGTGCCGTCCCTCATGGTGGCATGGAACAGGTTCGGACCCACTGGCTGCTGGACCTCATCACGGCCAGGTGGGTGATGGAGGGGATGGGCAGCCTGGGGGCAGCTGGGCAGAGCCCAGCGTATGGAGATGCAGACGGAGACTGAGAGAAAGTGGCGTCTGGGTGTGGAGGACAATGAAGTACCAGGCCATGGCGGGGTGACGGGGTGGGGGACGCCTGCTCCAAGAAGCCATTGCCCCTGTGCTTCTCGGCCAAGCATCCTGGGGGCAGGGGAGGATGGAGGGCACCCTCCTGGCAGCACAGGCGCTGTGGCTGCTGGGGCAGCCCCTGGATCGGGCGAGTGGGCACCCTCGCTCTATGCTCAGACTGTGGGGATGCCACGCCAGGGGCCGGGCTGAGGTCGTGTTGGTCACGTCTGCCTTTGGCCCTGCCAGCCCCTGTGGGGGCTGAGGCACAGGGTGTAAGAGACACTTGGGTGTGTGCATTGCGGGGTTTCCTAGACACAGAGACTCTCACCCCTGGCCAGAGCTGCCAGCTCTCACTTGGTGGGGGGGTGCTAGCGGGCCAAGGGACCAACGTCCTTTTGGCACCTTGGAGGCCACGTGACTGCCTCCGGGTCCTTGTTCAAGTAAGACGGGACACCAACTGTCAGGCCGGCTCCACGGACCACAGATGCACAGCACTGGGCCCAGGCTGGTGCCGAGGCAGCGTTTGTCTCCAAGGTGCAGTTGAGGGTTCTCAAGTGTCTGGGTCCTTGTGTGTGTTCACTGCCACTCTCCATCCCATTTGGGGTTCCCTGGGTCCTCTAGATTGGAGGCACCAGGCGACAGCAAGATTGCAGTGATGGGTGGTGGGAGTGGAGGCTGGCGGCAGATACCGGCTCTGTTAGAGGGTGTAGTTGGCGGCAACCGGCTCCTGGCAGCGGGCTCGGGCCGCCTGCACGGCGCAGTGCACGCTGGGGAACAGCTGCCCCTCCTCGGCCGCGTCCCCCGGGTCCTCCCCGAGGAAGCCGCCTCTCCTCAGGGTGTCCCTTACCGAGGGGCCGCAGCAGGCCAGGAGCAGGGTGATGCCCAAGGCCCCGTAGTCTCGGCGCAGGTCCTGCAGCGTGGCCAGGCCGGCAGCATCGAGGAACAGCAGCGGGGCACAGTCAATGACCACTGCGTGGAAGCGGGTCGCCGAGGGCACCAGTGCAGCCGTGCTGCTCCCGGGACCCAGGTCCCTGCCTTCGACAGGCTCTGCCTCGCCAGCCCCCACCCGCGGGCCCCGCTCCTTCCTCCAGGCGGCTGCGTAGCCCGCGTTCAGCCCGGTGAGGCTGTAGAGCGACTGCAGGAAGAAGTCCTTATTGGCGTAGTAGAGGGGCCCCGTGAAGCGGAACACCTGCACACCAGGCTCGGGGACCAGGCCCTCAAATTCTGCTGGGTCCCCGTAGAAGCTGGAATCCCCGGCGCGGGCGAGCAGGGCAGCGTGTGGGTGCCGTGTGCGGCCGGCCAGGCTGAGCAGTGAGAGGAGAATGCCGGCCAGGAGCCCGGCCTCGGTGCTGACCAGCACGCAGGTGGCCGCCGTGGCCACCCAGACCAGAGCATCGGCAGGGCTGAGCCGCCACAGCCGCGGCACGTCCCGCACCTTGCGCAGGGCCCCACGCAGGCTGACGATGATGATGCAGGCCAGCACGCTCCGCTGCAGGTCCCGGAACAGGGGCGCCAGCGCCAGCACCACCAGCAGCACCACAGCGGCGCTCACCGCGCTGGACAGCTGCGTGCGGCACCCGGTGGCTGTCTTCACCAGGCTCTTGGCCAGGGTGGCGCTGGTGGCAAAACAGTGGAAGAAGGCCGGCAGCACGTTGCAGCAGCCCACAGCCAGCAGCTCCTGGTTGGCGCGCACAGAATAGCCATGGCTGCGGGCGAACATCTCCGCCAGCGAGATGGAGAAGGCGGAGCCCACGAGGGCCAGGGACGCGGCGTCCAGCGCCACGCGCCACACCAGCGCCGGGTCTGGCACATGTGGGGCCATGAAGCCAGTGGGGATGTCGCCAGCCACGCTGGAGCCGAAGCGCTCGTGGAACTGCCCGAAGTGGGACACGAGCGTGGCCGCCCCGATGACCAGCAGTTCTGCGGGCAGCGGCACCTTCAAGTGGCGCTGGTAGCGGTCCGAGAGCTCCTTGGCCGCCAGCAGCACGGCCAGGCATGCGGCACTGGTGAGCACGTCGCACAGGTTGGCCTGCCCGGCACTGCGTAGCAGGCTCAGCCACGTGCTGACCACCAGGCCCGGCCCCTGGTGCCGCGGGACCCGCACGCCCAGCAGGTGTCGGAGCTGGGAGGTCAGGATGGTCACTGAGGCCCCCATGGCGAAGCCGTCCAGCAGCGGCTGCGAGAGGTAGGCGGACACAAAGCCCAGCCCGAGGATGCCCATGAGGACCTGCAGACAGAGCGTGGTCAGGGCCGCAGGGCGCGGGCATAGCACAGAGCCGGACCTCCCTTCCTCTCATTGCTTATTTCCCACGTGGACCCCACCCGCAGCCGCCTGCACATACGTGGGCGCGCACAGGCACGGCAGACGCTGGAGTGCACGCTGTGGCCACGACGCTCACCGTGGTCTCACACACGCGGGCTCTGGGCATCGGAAGGCAGCTCCTTCCTCGGCCCTGTCCACAGCACCGCCCCCCTCCCGGGGGACCTGGAGCTGAGAGGAAGAACCTGAGGTGGCTCTTGGGAGGGGGCGACGTTGGGGTGGACAGCCCTGGTCCAGTGAGGGCTGGGTGCGGGGAGGCCGTGGGAAGGCAGGCGGGAAGGCAGTTCCCAGGATCCCACTTGGGACAGGAAGCTGGGGAGGATGTGCAGGCCAAGTGGGGGCACATTTGGGCCCGAGGCCACGCTCTGCAGCTGGCCAGGCAGGCCCCCGACCCCGGGCACCCTCAGCCCCTCTGGTGCCCCGACCTGGGGTGCTGTCACGCACCCACTTCTGCCTATGCCCTGTTCTCTCCTCGCCTTGCGGGTTAAGCCACTGCCCTGACCTCCTGTCTCCCGCGGGCTTGGCCCTTGCAGGGGGGCGACCAGTACCTGGAGGGCTGCTCTGAGTGGCTGAGCCAGCCTGTCTAGGCCCAGGCCCGGCTCCTCACCTGGTAAACCCCGGCCAGCAGCGTGAGGGCGGTGGCCACGCGGATGGCGTAGCAGTCCCGGCTGCAGTCCTGCAGCCCAAGCGCCGGCATGGTGGCCGAGGCGTTGAGGGCGCTGCGGTTGGCCCCGGGCCCCGGGCCGTCCTGGGCGGGGTCGAAGCCGGCCTGCAGGAGCTCGCGGTCTACCACCTGGCCCACCATGAGGCAGAGCAGGCTGAAGATACCCACGGAGACGTGGCGTGAGGTGCCCATGAGGAAGTAGATGAGGTTCGCAAAGAAGGACGTGTAGAGGCTGTAGATGGGCTGCAGCCCGGCCAGCAGTGAGTAGGCGATGGCCTGGGGCACCAAGATGATGCCGATGACCAGCCCGGATATGACGTCACCCGCCAGGTCCTCCCGAGGCTCGTACTGGCGGAGCCAGCGCGTGGCGGGGAGCAGGTTCTGCAGCAGCGCCCAGGCCCCCTGCACGCTGCACGAACAGCTCCGCCACAGCCGGGCCTTCAGAGCCTCTCGCAGGCCTGGGGGTGCGGGGGGCCGCCGGCGAACCAGCGCCAGCCCCCTGCCCTGCTGTGTGCACTCAGGGGACGCTGCCATCGTGGGGCACCGGCCCGCCCCCCGAGAAAACCTGCAGGGTGGGCAGAAGTGGGTGTCATTGCTGGGGTGGCGAGACGTGTCAGAGTCAGGGCGTCACGGAGACCCAGACTCGCGTGGCCAGAACAAGCTCCACTGCTCTCCGTCCGTGCCCGAGGCCCCTCCGCTCCCCCGGAGCCGCCCGGACCACCACAGCCCCCTCTGGCCGTCCCTCCATCACCTCTGCACTGCGGCCCTGCTGGCGGGAAGAGCCTTGCAGATGCCAGGACCCCAAATCTGTGCTGCAGCAGCGCCTGCCACTGCCCGGTCCTTGCGGCAGAATTCCTGGAACGTGCTTTGAGGGGCCGGCTGGGAGGGGAGCGGGGGTGACTGGTGTCCGTCGCCTGCAGGGTGTTCTGGGACAGCAGGCCCCTTTCCCGGTGAGGGTTAACGCTTCTGGGTTTTGGCTGGTGGCTCAGGCCGCACAGGCGCACCGCGGAACACACGTGCCAACCGTCCCTGCTCTCCAGAGGGCAGCCTGCCACCCGGCCGAGGCTGACCTTGCCTCTGTGCTCAGCGAGCACCAGGGCGTCCCGTTCACAGCTGTGCTGAGGTCCGCCAGGACTTCGGCTCTTGCTGTCCCCCTCTTGGTGACATGAAGCAGATGGTCTCTGCTTCCTCAGAGCCTGGTCACCCTGGCGCAGTGTGTGCACTGGCTGGGGATGCGGGGCCTGGGGTGTCCCCGGGTGTGGAGGATGGGCGCTCGTCCCGGCCTGGTGTGAGGTGTGGGCAGGCGGGCGCCGCCCCCAGGGCTCGAGTGGCAGGCCTGCCCTTTGGGGGATGCTAGGGGAGCTGTTTCTTTCCTTTGAAGACCTCACTACACGGGGGTCCCTGGACACCTTGAGCTCAGCCAGCCCCCGAGGTCCAGGTGTGTCGACTGAGTGACTGTTTAAACAACGGGGAGCCCACAAAGGAAACAGTGGAATCGGGCCTCTCCACTCACAGCGTCCTGCCCCTCTGCTCCATCCAGGGGGCTGGCCTCTGCTGTGGCCGAGCTGTCTAGAGCTGTCGCTGTCCTGCCGCAGGGTCCCAGGGGGCCTCTTACCTGAGGGGGCCCCTCGCGGGCTCGGCAGAGAGTGCGGACCTAGCTTGTCTGTCCCCGGGGCCTTGGGCTCAGTTAGCGGGTTGGGCGTGCGGGTGGTGGGCTCAGGCACGGAGCTGGCCTGGCACTGACCGGCGGGCAGTGCCCTGTGCCTAGCATCTGACTGCTCGGCTGTGCTGGGCGTGCGGTTAAATCATTTACTCCGAAGATTGCTGAGTCATAGGTTCCCCCAGATGAGCATTACCTGAGCGGCTAATTCGGGGAGTTGTACTGTAATCAGAGGCTCACAGATAGTTACAATTGTGTGGGGCTCTTACAAGCTTCCAGCCTCCCAGGAGCAGGGCTCCGGGTGCGGGACAGGTGGGCTGGGGCATTGAGTGGCTGGAGCGGGAAGCTTGGACTCTGGGCCCCTGCGGGAGGCAGAAGCTCAGGAGCCTGGCCAGTTGTGTTGGGGGAGGGGCGGGGGAACAGGCAGCGTGCGACCCCTCGGCTCTGGGGCCCAGTGCCATGGCTCCCAGGACCCTGGAGTGTGGGCAAGGATGGGGGTCCGAGGGAGGGGCTGGTCTCCGAGTCCCATCCCGGGACATCCTGTCTGCCAGGAGATGGGTCTGGTCCCCGCGGGAGCCAGCTGGGCGCAGAGTAGCCCATGTTGTGTGGAAAGCAGGCGCAAGGCCGCTGGGGGCGGGGCGGGGGTGTGTGTGGCCGAGGACTGGAGGGCTGCCAGGCATCAGGACACAATTAGCAGCCAGGTGTGCCCTTCCTGCTGCAGGGACGGGGGTCCTGGTTCTGTCCCCTGCAGCCCCACCACCTGGATCCCGGCCAGGTGCTGGCCCGGTGCGGTGGGTGGCCGCCTGGCCTCGCCACGCCTCCATCCACACTCCAGGGCCAGCGGGACCTGCCTCATGGGGCCGGTGTGAAGGTAAACGTTCCCTTTAGATGACTACCCTCGTGTCCCACGTACAGTTAACTAAGAGTGCGCTGCTGTTTTTAAAATTACTCAGAACCTCAGTTCTCACATCTTCAAAATGAACAAGTGGGTGCCTGAGGGGCAACGTGGGGAAAGAACACCGCAGCCCTGAGTGTTCTCCGTCCCGGAGGGGAGGCCTGAGAGGCTGCGAGGGGTCCCTCTGACGGGGCTGCAAGGCTGAGCTGGCCTGGGCCTGCTGTCTCCCAAAGCCTGGGGCAGGGGGTGGGGGGAGCTCCATCCAGGCACCTCCCACGTTCAGTCTCACTTTGGGACTTGCCTCCAGAGCCTCCCTGAAAGTTCTGCCACATCCGTGGCCCGGATGGGAAAGACCAGAGGCCCCATTTGGGGGCAGAGGTGGGAGTGGAACCCCAGGGTGGCTGGGGGGATAGCCAGAGAGTGGGAGGGTCTGCACACCTGCATCAAGGGGGAGGAGTGGTCGGGGCCGAGGCCCCACTGCGATGCCGCGTCCGTCCGATTACTTGTTCTTCAAGAGTCTGTGTTGGGCCCCGAGGTCTCGCCCCGCCCTCCGGAGTCTGAACCCAGCCACCCAGGGCAGAGCCCGGGGCCTCCTGCGCGGTACCCACTCAGTCCTGGGGGTGCTGTTTGCCCAAGGATGTGGTTTACAGGAGCCACCGCCCAGAGCGCTGGCGGGAAAGTCACAGCAGTTCAGGGGCAGATAAGAGTCCTCTCAGGGCTGGAGTGGAGGGGCCACCGAGGGGTCATAACACGCTTATCTCCCAACCCAGCTACTGGCGGGGCGGCATCGTGGGGACTCCCTGCGTGACACGTGTGGGCAGAGGTGGCGGCTGGGCCCACTGCCGGGGAAGGGAGGGGTGAATGGGGGCGGCGGCCCCTCCCCCTCTCAGGAGGTGGGGACAGGGCTTTCAGGGGCTGCCTAGGTTTGGAGCACCTGTGGTGGGATTTTAGGCAGGTGGAGATATTTATGTTTCAGGGAGGGGCTGTTCTCAGCGCTGCAGCACCCGTGTCCCCCATCCAGCTGCACCGCAAGGGGCCTGACCTTGGCTGCCTTGGTGGCAGGGACTGGGCCTCTACTCCCCCAGCCCCTCTAAGCAGGTGAAGAGATACAGCTGAGAGAGAACTGCAGGACCCCGGGGCCTAAGCGCCCCCCCACCCTGCCTGTCCCTCTGTGCTTTGAGGACTGTGGTTTTCATGCTGCCGTCTGACCAGGCACACAGGCGAGCGTCTTGGGTCCTGGGGCCTTGCTGGCCGAGGCCCACTGTCCCCCTTCACCTCCGCAGGCCCACTGCAGACTCCTCCACTGGGGCAGGGGGGCCACAGGACCCTGGCACGGGTTAACCAGCACGGGGCGTGGGGTCTCCAGCACCTCCGCCTGCTGGGACCGCCCTCATCTTGCCTCCTGCCCAGTCCTGTGCCACATGGTTATTTTAATATTGGTCTTTAAATCACCATTTTAAGCCACTGAGTACACTTATTTGGAAAGGAGCCATGTATCCCCGCAAGTGAAAAGAGGCTGGGCTCCAGGGCCCCGAGAACCAGACCCCAGGGCTCCCAGTTCCAGAAGAGCGACTCTCCTGCCTCCCCGGCCGGCCGGCGTCTTCGCAGCCCCGGACCCTGGCTGTGGCTGCTGGTTTCCCGCAGCGGCGGGTCTGTGTCTCCCCCTCTGAGCGCGCTCATGTATTTCCCCACCCTGGCCCCGCGCCCCGCCATCCCTGCCGACCACGCGCGCCCCGGGCTCCCCCCCGTGCATTTCCACACGTACCCCCGCTCTGCGCCTCCTCCCGCGAGTGCTCCCCCAAGCCACGCACGCGCGGCCCGGGCCCCACCCAGCACATTTCCAAACCCCCTGCGCCCCCTCCCACGAGTGCGTCCCTCCCTTTGCCAGACGAGCAAGCGCGGCCCCATCTGCACCCGGCCCGATCCCCACCCTGTGTTCCCCAGATTCCACGCCCGAGCACGCGAGGCCTGGGGCCCCGCCCCGCGCTCCCGAGCACTCACCAGTCCTGGGTGCTGCTGGGTCCTCGCGGCGCACGCGCTCAGGCCCAGGGATGGGGGGTGGGGGGCGTTCCTGGTGCAGGCGTTCCTGACGGCCGCCGGCGTGCAGTGAATAAAGTCGTTGTGCAGCCTCGGCTGCCCCGGCCCAAGTGCCGGGCCAGGAGCGGGAGGCGCCACCGCCTGTGCCTCGCGCCCAGGTTCGGCCCCCTGCGTGGCTCTCGGGCCGGACTGCGTCTGTGACCCGGGCCTCTGCAGGGGTGGGCTGCGCGCTACACCTGGCTCAGCCCCCTCGCTAGCTTTGATCTCTCAAATTCCCCTCCCAACGGAGGCTGAGACGGATGGAGACCTAGGCACCGACAGTGGGGCCTGAGGACTGCTCCCCGGGGTTTCTGGGCCTGGGATCACCCCAAGGTTGGGTCCTCTGGTCCCCGGGGGGCAGGTTACTGACTCCTAGGGCATTTCTGGGTGCCGGCGCTGGGTCAGCGGACACTCAAGTCTACTCAGAGTGACGGGCTGAGATCGGCTCTGCAGCTGGGGCTCCCCTGGTGACACCCCGCTGGCCCAGGACACTGAGCGCCACACAGCATTTACCCGAGGCCTGATGTGCTCCCGCCCCCGCCCCAAGCCGGCCCAGCGCTGCCAGGATCTGCAGAGAAAGCCTGGCACCCGTGCCCGGGCCTCCACTGTGCATGCGTCGCCCATCCCCCACGCCGGCTCCCCCACCCCCATCTGGGGGACTTTGGAGCCCGGCCGCTGCCACGCATTTAAGTTTTACCCGAGCGCTGAAGTTTTTTCCTTTGCTACTGGTTGTGACCTTTGGAAGGGGGAAGGGCGGACCCCCGCTGCGCACGTGCTGTGGGTCTGGGCTCCGGAGGTGGGAAGACGTGGCCTGGCCTGGTGAGAGCCAGAGGCACCCTGTCTGCGTGGTGGCTCGGCCTTGACCTTGTGCAGTGGCGAGTGGGGCAGAGGAGGCCCGGAAGGGACGTGCTGACTTGTCCAGACCCTCGCTGTCCCTCAGGGGGACAGCGCTGGGCTGGCCAGACTGGCGTGGGACTGACTGGGAGACTTAGACCCAGAGCGGTTCAGGGCCAGATTCCACCTTGATCCCTCGTCGCCCCTCCCTCGCCGCCGCGCAGGCGGGACGCACCTGGATGCCACTAGAGGGCGCAGCTGCACGCCCTCTAGAACGTGTCCGCCCTCCCCCTCAGAACTGTGGATGGACCAGGCGTGCCCTAAGGGGAAGCCCTCAGACCCTCTGCCGGCCCACCCATCTGGGCCACCCCAGGCTGCCGCATCAGCCCCAGGCTCGGTGCTCTACTCAGCCTGCCTCGCCCTCCTTGCCTTGGCCTGACGGCTGACCACCAGTTTCCTCACCCAGCCCCCGACCCCAGGTGCACCACTTCCACGCCAGCGCGTTCGAGACCCATCTTACTCCCCCGCCTGCCTCTGCCAACTGCACGCACCCGCAGGCGCTCAAGCGAAACCCACGGTTGTGCAGAACCCCCCCTTCCCAGCTCCCCTCCAGTCCGGCAGAGGACGCTGGCCCCTCGGCCTCCTAAATCCGTCCGCTCCAGCTCCCCCTTGCTGCTGCCACCAACACCACCCAGTCTGGGCACCATACCTCCCTCGGGGAACCGTCTTCCAGCTCCCACTCTGGCTCCAATGGGCCGATGAAGGGATCCTTTCAAAACATGGCAAAGGCAAAACTATGGAGACAGTAAACACGTCAGGGGTTTGGGGTGGGGGAGGATGAAGAGGTGCGGCACAGAGGATTTTTAGGGCAGTAAAAATACTTTGTGTGATACTACAGTGGTAGATACACGCCAGTAGACATTCTTCCAAGCCCACAGAATGTACATCACCAGGTGAGCCCTAATGTGGACTGTGGATTTGGGGTGGCTGTGATGTTAGTGTAGGTCCATCAGTTGTAACAGAAGTCCCACTCTGGGATGTTGAGCATGGGGGAGGCTGTGCACGTGGGGAGAGAGCGTGGCTGGGGGTAAATGGCAAATCTCAGTACCTCCGTCTCAATTTTGCTGTGAATCCAGAACTGTTCTAAAAAATTGTCCTACAAACACATAAAAGAAGTCACGGTACTGCTCTGCTTCGACCCCTGAGAGGACTCCCCATGCCACCCTGGGTCCCATCCCGAGTCAGGATCCCATCCTCACCGTTGTCACGAGGCCCCGTGTGACTGCGTCTCTCACAACCCACACCCCTCTTCTGCCCCAGGCCCGCTAGCTGCTTTCCTGCTGCTTATCACGAATTCATTTCCACCGCAGGGATGAGTGCAGGGTGGGGAGGCTGCCCTTCTCCCTCTCCTGCCTGTCCACATTGCCTCTCAGAGTGTGGAGCCGAGTTTGGGGCCCTGGCCTCCAGGAGGTGCAGGGAAGCAGGATGTGGCACCATGGGGTCCTGCCAGGCTCATCCCACGGCCTCCCGCTTCACTGTCAGCTGTCTTTAGGATGCCTGTTCTCCCCCCTCCATCCTGTTGTACGTTTCCCGAAAGACCCGCCTGCCCCCTCCCTCAGGCTGTTCTGAGCCCCTGAAGGCTCGAGGGTGGGATTCCAGCACAGACACCCTAGTTCATACTAGGCTGTGAGCGACTGATAGGCGTACATAGTTATGCTTTCTGAGGAGAGGGGCCAGCTGAGTCTGGAGCCTAGTCCTGCCCGGCACCTTGCAGGTTTCTTAGCTGCTTGAATGTGGCCACGGTTCCAGTCCCGGGCCCACCTTCCCCCATCCTGACACTGAGTGTCCTTCTACAGGGGGTCAGCCAGGCAGGGCCTGAGCTACAACTTCACCCACCTGGACCGGTACCTGGACCTTCTCAGGGAGAACCAGCTCGTCCCAGGTAAGCTGCCAGCTTCGCCTCTGTACTGCTGGCCCCACCCCCTCCCCTTGGCCTGGCCCTTCTGTCCTCCTGGTTGCCCACTCAGGGCCTCCCTCAGTGCCGGCCTGGTGGAGACAGGCAGGTGAGCACAGCCACCCTCACGTGCTGCAGGCTTTGAGCTGATGGGCAGCCCCTCCGGACGCTTCACTGACTTCGAGGACGAGCGGCAGGTGTTCGAGTGGAAGAACCTGGTTTCCCTCCTGGCCAGGAGATACATCGGTGGGTGGGGCGCGTGCCCTGCGGGGACAGGGTGGGCACTCCTGGGCAGGCTCTCCTCCCACGCCCACCCGGGCCACCTCCTGGTCTTCTCATCATGAACCCCACTGAACCAGGGCCTCCTGATGGGGGAGGGGGGGCAAGTCGGTGGGCGGCGAGCTCGTAGGGAATCAGACACTCCGGTCACATCCAAACCCCCCACCATGGTTGCCCTCCCTGGGGATCCCCATGAGCTCATGACCCTGCCCCAGGGGAGGGGCCCTCTCGCCACAGTAGGGACCCTCTGCAGGTAGGTACGGCCTCAAGCACGTTTCCAAGTGGAATTTCGAGACGTGGAACGAGCCGGACCACCACGACTTTGACAACGTGTCCATGACCTTGCAAGGTGGGCAGGCCGGCCTCCTGGGGTCCTGCGGATCTGAGAGGGGGTGGCAGCCGCCCCTCCGGCGCGGGGGTGTGGACTCGGTGTCCCTCCCGCCCAGGCTTCTTGAACTACTACGACGCCTGCTCCGAGGGTCTGCGAGCCGCCAGCTCGGCTCTGCGCCTGGGCGGCCCCGGAGACTCCTTCCACCCGCTGCCGCGCTCCCCGCTCTGCTGGGGCCTCCTGGAGCACTGCCACAACGGCACCAACTTCTTCACCGGGGAGGTGGGCGTGAGGCTGGACTACATCGCCCTCCACAAGAAGGTCAAGCCCGGGATCCCCGCCCTTCCGTCCGTCCCCGCCCCCAACCCAGCGCCTACGCGGGGGTCCCCCGCACGCGGCAACCCCAGAATGCCCGCCTGCTGCCTGCAGCCCCGCCGCCCCTCCGCGGCGGTCTCGGGGGTTGCTCAGGCGGGGCCTCTGCGCAGGGCGCGGGCAGCTCCATCTACATCCTGGAGCAGGAGGCGGCGGTCGTGCGGCAGATACAGCGGCTCTTCCCCAAGTTCGCGGACACCCCCGTTTACAACGACGAGGCCGACCCGCTGGTGGGCTGGTCCCTGCCGCAGCCCTGGAGGGCCGACGTGACCTACGCTGCCATGGTCGTGAAGGTGGGCCCGCCGCCAGGCCCGCCCCCGGGGGAGGCCTTTCTCCCGGGTGGGAGGGGCAGGCAGGCGGACCCCGCGGTCGCGTTCCCAGCCACCCCGATTCCCGCAGGTCATCGCACAGCACCAGAACCTGCTGGTGGCCAACACCAGCTCCTCCGTCCGCTACGCGCTCCTAAGCAACGACAACGCCTTCCTGAGTTACCACCCGCACCCCTTCTCTCAACGCACGCTCACTGCGCGCTTCCAGGTCAACAACACGCGCCCGCCGCACGTGCAGCTGCTGCGCAAGCCGGTGCTCACGGCGATGGCCCTGCTGGCCCTGCTGGGTGAGCCGCGTGCCGGGTTTCGCGTCACTTCCTGCGAGGGCGGGGCCAGGACGAAGCCTCAGTTGGATGGGGATGTCGTTCTAGGCCAGGAGTAGCTTGTGCAAAGGCCCACGGAAGGATGTGCCTTGCTGGGGAGCCGGGAGCATGTTTCTTGTCCCTCCCCACCCTTCCCCAGCTCAGTGGGTCACAGAGATTGTGGTGTGGCCGGGGACCTCCAGTGGAGGAGGGCAAATGGTGGGAAGCGGGCCCTGGGAAGGTCGAGGGGCGACGACTCTGCGTGGTGACCCCTCTAACCCCCGTAGACGGCGAGCAGCTCTGGGCTGAGGTGTCGCGGGACGGGACGGTGCTGGACAGCAACCACACGGTGGGCGTCCTGGCCAGCACCCACCACCCCGTGGGCCCCGCCGATGCCTGGCGCGCCACGGTGCTGGTCTACGCGAGCGACGACACCCGCGCCCATGCCAACCGCAGCGTACCCTTGACTCTGAGCCTGTACGGGGTGCCCCCGGGTCCGGGTAAGCAGGGCTCCCAGAGAGGGGGCTCCAGCTCCTTGGGTGGGGGTAGCTCTGGCGGGGCGGGGCCTGGAGGAGGCGAGCCCGGCCCCAGCATCCCGCTCCGCAGAGGTCGTCTTTGTCCAGCTGTACATGGACAACCGGCTCTGCAGTCCCTACGGCGAGTGGCGGCGCCTGGGCAGGCCCGTCTACCCCTCTGCTGAGCAGTTCCGGCGCATGCGCGCGGCCGAGGTCCGCGGGGAGCGTGGGGTAAGGGGCGGGGCGGCTCCCGAGGTCCGAGGGCCCTGAGCCCCTGACTCTGTCCCCAGGATCCCGCGGCCGTGATGCCGCTCCCTTTTCCCAGCAGCGGCCGCCTGACGCTGCGCCCAGAGCTTCCTCTGCCCTCGCTCTGGCTGGTGCACGTGTGCGCGCGCCCGGAGGAGCCGCCGGGGCAGGCAAGTGGCAGTCCCCTTCCCGCCGCCGCCCCGGTCGCCCCGCCCCCAACCAGTCCCGGTGCCTCACTCCCGCAGGTGACCCGGCTCCGCGCTCTCCCCTTGACCCGCGGGCAGCTGCTTTTGGTCTGGTCCGATGAGCGTGTGGGCTCCAAGTACGTGAGTGCGGCCACCACCCCTACCCCTGCCCCCCCAACGCGCCCTGGGCCCCCAGATCCTCCGGGCTGCAGCGCCCATGTGGCCACTCTCTGTGGCCCTTTGGTCACCCCACGCGGACTGCGCTCTCCACCGCCCATACAGCTGCCCCCACTGTTGGCACAAATGGCTCATGACTTTGTGCTTCTGTGATGTAGGGTGGGGGCGCCTACACAGGCCAGTTGCCCCTGGCACGTGTTCCAGACCCCTCCTCTCAGCCAGTGTGGCCCTTTGTCATTGCAGGAAGAGTGTCCTGGGCCCCGGGCAGGGGCCAGGAAGGGGGCTGGAGGGGAGTAGGGCTCTGGGCGCCCCCTGCCTGCCAGCCCCCCTGGACCCCAGCCCTGGTCCTGCCTGACCTTCCCCAGGTGCCTGTGGACCTACGAGATCCAGTTCTCCCCGGAGGGTGTGGTGTACCTGCCCATCAACAGGAAGCCTTCGACCTTTAACCTCTTTGTGTTCAGCCCAGGTGTGCCTGCTGCCTCAGCACAGTCCCTGTGGGGCGGGGTCCAGGGCCTTCCGGCACCTGGAGTTTGGGGGGATCAGAGGGGTTCAGGTTCAAGGGCAGGCACGTACCTTTGTATCCTCAGACACGGCTGTTGTCTCCGGCTCCTACCGGGTTCGTGCTGTGGACTACTGGGCCCGACCAGGCCCCTTCTCGAGCCCCGTGTGGTACCTGGGGGTCCCTGCCCCATGAGGGCCACTGCTGCCCCGCGACTGGACCTGTGCTGACCGTAAGCCTGGGTGGCCAGAAGCCATGCTGGGCCAGAGTGCCGTCAGCCGGTCATCCCCTCTGTTTGTCCCCTCCTGCCCCTCATTCACCCCCTTAAAGTGCCTTTCCACGCACAGTAATGGGGACGGCCTTCGTGGTGGGCACTGGGCAGACACGAGGCCTGGCTGGAGTGAGGCCATCCCCGCCTCGCCCCACCCCTGCCTGTGGGAGCCGGGATGGGACTCGGGTCGAGCGCAGACAGGTGTGAGTTGCCCAGCCCTGCGCGCCTGGGGTCTCTGGCGTCACCGCTGGGTGCAGCAGGCCCCATTCCCAGCCCCTGCGCCAGGAGGGCCCAGAGGGTTCCCACTTCCTGAGGCCCAGCCCGGCTGCCCCCTGCACCCTGCCTGGCCCAGACTGTCCCCAGTTGCAGGGGAGGCCGACAGTGTCCACTCCTGCAGTCATCTGGGCTCCTTACCTGGGTCCAGGAGGAAGCAGCACGCCCAGAAGAGGGCGACTTGGGGACTGTGGATGGACATGTGGACGGGGGCAGGGAAGCCACGAGGGGTGGTGTGGAGCCCTGGGGTTCCTCCCCAACCCCCACGCCCAGCCCAGGCCACCTGGTGAGGCCACGTGGCGAGGAGCGGGGGTGCAGCCAGTCTGGAGCGATGCAAGCGGGAGTGGGGGCTCCGACCCACCCTCCTCTCTCTGCTGCCCTCCGAGCCGCCTGGGCTCAGGGATGGGTGAGGCAGGCCTGGCAGGGCACACGCAAGGCAAGGCCCAGTCACCCCCGGCTCCTGTCCGCATGGAAAGGGCGGGGCACCAGGGCCCACCAGCGGCCTCATCCTGGGCTGGGGATGTCAGCGTGAGCGTTCTCCACCTGAACCCCAAAGCCAGCACCTGTCCCCATTGCCCTTGGCCGCTGGGGAGGCTTCAGGGCTTGGTGCCTGGGGCCCCGCTGTTACATACAAGGGGTGCTGGGGTGCCCAGTGGGCCCCCGGTCTCTGGGCGTTGTCTTCCTGCCTCGTCAGGAAGCTCTGGCTGCATGCGGCTACGTGACCAAGCACCACGGTGGGCAGGCGGCCCGTACAGCAGAGGCTCATTCTCTCGCATCCTGGAGGCCGCAGCCTGAGGGCAGGGGTTCCTCCTGAGGGCGCTCTCCTTGCCTTGCGGACGGCCGCCTCCCCCCCGTGTCCTCACAGGGTCGTCCCTTTGTGTGTGTCTGTGTCCTGATCTCCTCTTCTTATAAGGACACCAGCCGTGTGGGATTCAGGCCCACCCACAGGACCTCATTTGAATCACCTCTTTAAAGCTCTCTCTCCAAATAAGGCCACAGTCTGAGGTACTGGGGGTGAGAGCGGCAGTGTATGAACCGGAGGGATCCAGTCCGGTCGGTAGCGGTGGGAGGAATGCATCACTCCGGCGTTAAAGCAGCCTCTTCTTGGGATACAGGCTGCTATATATAAAATATAAGCAATAGGCCCTACTGTATAGCACAGGGAACTGTATTCAATATCGTGTAATAAACCGTAATAGAAAAGAATGTGAAAAGGAATATATAGATTGGCTTGGCCAAAAAGTTCATTTGGATTTTTCCGTCAGATCTTATGGAAAAACCCGAACGAACTTTCTGGCCGACCCTATATATACATGTATATAACTGAATCACTTTGCGGTACACCAGAAACTAATGGAACGTTGTAAATCACCTATACTTCAATTAAAAATTTTTTTAAAGCAGCCTTTTCTCTACCTGCTGGTTCGGTAGCCTGAGGACCCCTGATGGTCAGGGGCCATCTCAGCTCGCAGCTTACTGGGAAGGGTACTGGGTTCCCCGGTTCCTTCCTTGGACACTGCACACTCCACCGCACGCCCCACTGAGCAGAGATCTCAGATGGGCCCCTCCTGTGGAGACAGGTGTGGCTCCAGGGCAGTCAATGGGGGTTTAGCAGCGGCACCTGCGTCTTGGCCAGGACAGCAAAGCCACAGCCGTCTCCAGGGGTAAGTCACCATCTCCACTTTCATTGTGGCTTGTGTGTTGTCAAGCGGCCACCGGGTTGCTGGCGTGTCCCCATCCTCTGACCGCGTTCTGGTCTTTGCTGGTTTGGGCTTGGGCTGGGAGCTGTGGTGGGAGTTCGGGAAGTCCACGTAATTGGCCCGTGCACGTCCTCCGTCCCTGCTGTCATGGCCACTTTGCACCTGGGCCCACGGAGTGGTCACAGATGGCAGAAAGAGGCTGACATCGGCATGCCCCGTTGATGAGCCCCTGCTGTCGAGGACGCTGCCTGGAGCGGTGTAGCTCTCCTGCAGGACACGGAACCCTCTCTGTCCCTGTCCCCAGACCTTTGTCCCCAAGTGTCCTGTCTTCGTGGCTCTGGGTCTGGCCACCGGCTGACCTGTCGGACGCTGCTTGCTTGAGCCGGGCGTGCACCTTGGTTCTGCGTGCCGGGGACGCCGGTGCGCGTGCACACGCGGCTGCGGGAAGCTCTTCGTGCAGCCCTGGCCGTGGGTTGAGGGAGAGGCAGCAGGCAGCTCAGGAGCTGGCGGCTCCGGTCACGTGACTCGCTTTTGGACGCGCCTGGGCCCAGCTCTGATGTTTAAATTCGGGACCGAATGCTGTGTGCACCGTCTTCTCACTGGGCCCTTGGGTCACGTGGCCACTTGGTAAATGAGTTGGACCTGCCCCAGAGCTCAGTGGCAGACCCAGAGCTGCTTTTCAAGTGGAGAATTGTGTTTGACGCAGGAGGAGATGGACTTGCTCCAGGATGCCAGGGCTCTGGGCTGGAGGCGTTTGCCACGGGTGTCTGCCACAGATGCTCCAGGCTGCGTGGGGTCTGATGGGCTACCCACCCAAGGGGCGAGTGTCCTGGGGCCCAGGAGATGGGTGAGAACAGCAGGTGCAGATGTGGCGTGGGCCGCTCCCCCACCCAGAGCCGCACTGAGCGCTGTGCCTCCTAGAAGTGGTCCTGCACACGCCCGCGTTGCCAGACCGTCGTACCCCCAAACTTCCCTGGACTTTCAGCAGGTTTACCTCTCACGCTGCGGGGGGCATGGGCTTTACCGAGGCCTCTAGGGCGCTTGTCATCTCTTGGCCGCCCTGTCTAACAGGCATAATGTCATCAAGGGAACCAAGATCCCTGGACCGTGTTCAGGTGGTGGGAGCGTTGGTACCATCAGGCAGACTCCGAAGGTGGGCTGCCGTGCCTGCCATGTGCGGGAGCCCGCTGGTCTCCTTCCTCGAGGGGGACAGGAAAGCCAGCTGCGCTGCATACTGGCGCCACGGACTGTGGGATTTTGTCCAGTAAAGGTACACGTCCAGACCTCAGCCGGTCGGTGTCGCCCTGGGTTATGCTGTGATCATCTGTCACTCGGCACCCATCTGGCGAGTGATACGGAGAACAGAGAAGGAATCCCCACCCTCACGTCTCCCCAGTTCCTGATGCTGGACCCAACCCCAGAAACATGGTGCTATTTTGGTTTGGCGTGGAGGGCAGGCCTGGGGGCTTCCACCATAGCCCCCATGCGGCAGCCGGGGCCAGTGTGGGGCTGTGGCTGCTCGCTGAGTATGAACGGCGCACTCTCCGTTCTGCGGAGGTGGAAACACCTACAGGAAGGGTCTGCAAAGCCGTGGGCTCCCAGCCTCAGGCCCACGCCCCGTGTGACCAGCGACGGTGGCTTTCCGGTGTGTGCGGATCGGCCTCACTTCAGAGCCATCATCTAGGAATCCCCTCCATAGGGCCGTCACTGAGGCTGCTGCAGGTGCCCCTTACGTAACTGGGGCCACAGGCTAGTGACTGTACAGGCAGTTCTTTGTCAGGGGGGCCAGCCTCCCCTCCATCAGGGGCTCTGGGTCCTGTACACAAGGCCCTAGCCTCGCTATGACAAGGGGCTTCAGGGACCTGCCAGCGGACCTACAATTTTCTGCCTGTGTGTGCCTCAAGCAGCACTTCAGAAGCTGCCCGCCTGTGTCATTTCTCGAGACCCTGCATGTAATCGGCCATCTCGTGTTCGCCAAGTCCCCTGAGGGCCCATGGCTGCAAACACTTGCATGTGTGAGTCGCCTGGGGTCTTGTTAAGATGTGGGTCTGGGGCTTCCCTGGTGGCGCAGTGGTTGAGAGTCCGCCTGCTGATGCAGGGGACGCGGGTTCGTGCCCCGGTCCGGGAAGATCCCATATGCCGCGGAGCGGCTGGGCCCGTGAGCCATGGCCGCTGGGCCTGAGCGTCCGGAGCCTGTGCTCCGCAGCGGGAGAGGCCACAACAGTGAGAGGCCCGCGTACAGAAAAAAAAAAAAAAGACGTGGGTCTGACTCTAGTCTGTCTGGGATGGGGCCTGAGACTGCACTTCCAAGCACCCATGTGCTGCTGGTCCCAGGGGCCAGCGCCAGCCCCGTGGCCCGGTGCCTGCGGTGCACTGCTAGGTGCTTACCAGGCTCCTGCTGGCCGATCCTCGAGGGTGGGGCTCCCTCTTCCCAGAATGTGTCCGACAGGCTGTGCGGGCAGAAGAACAGCCCGCGTGCGCACGTGGACAGGCTGTACGCGGGGCGGTGTGGCTGTCCTGCCCATCTGTCCCCGTTTCCCTTCCTCGCAAATCGCTGCTCCTTAGCAGACAAGGGCCCCGGCGGGTTCTTGGGGTGGGGTGAGCGCGGGTGGTTCGGTCCGGCAGCAACACGTAGAACCGGCCCTGTGGCCACAGGAGCCAAGCCGGGAGGCCCCTGTCCCCGCGTGCCCCTGGCTCTCAGTTCTGCCTCCTCCCTTTCAAGGGAGAAGGAGGGACGCCCAGTCTTTAGAAGCAGGGCTGTTGCCATAGCAACCAGCCTCTTCCTCTGCCGCACTTGCCCAGCTCCAGGCCACCCATCCCTATGGTGTCTGTGACCGAGAGTCGCCGGCAGCACCCCCAGTGTCCCTCGGGGAGGAGGGGTCCCTCCCTCAGTGGTCCCAGCACAGGTGCAGGAGTGGCCAGCCCCATGCGTGGGGGGGCTCCAGTGAGGCCCCAGGAGAGAAGGCGAAACCAAAAAGGGGTCTCGTGCATTTAAAAGTGAGGTCACCCCCGTTCACACTTCGTGTGTTCACTCAGCAGCCAAGGCCGAGCCCATCACCTCAGCGGCCTCCCCAGTCCCTCCACACAGGCCTCTTGTCTGTCTGTCTGTCTGTCTGTCTAGCAGATCAACCTGATTTGTTTGTTGTTTTAAATAACAACTTTATTGAGACATAATTGACACTACTTAGAGCATATGATTTGATACATTTTGACATGTTTCTGTCCATGAAACTCTGACACAATCTAGACAGTGGCTGTTCCCATCACCCCCAGAGGTCGTCTCACGCCCCCTCCCAGCCCCGACCCAGGCAGCCCCACGTCTGCCTCGGTCACTGTAGACCCACTGGCTCTTTCTAGAATGTGGTACGGACGCCGTCACACAGTTCGCACGCCTTTTCCCCCAGCACAGTCACCTTCGGACTCGCCTGCGTCGTTGCCAAGTGTCGACGGATGGTTCACGGCTTTTTATGGCTGATCACGTCCATCGTGTGGACCTAGAACGGTTTGCCCCGTCACTTGTTGACGGACGTTTGGGTAGTTCCCAGTTCGGGGCTGTTACAAATAAAGCCGCTGTGAACACTTGTGTGCAAATTTGTGTGGACATGTACCTCCTTTCCTGTTGGGTAAATACCAGCGAGTGGGACGCTACGTCACGTGACTCGATGACATGTGTGTAATTGGCTCTGGAAACTTGTTGCTTGTGGCTGGCTGTGTCTCGCCACCTCGCTGAGTGCGCTAACACTGCTCATTTCGGTGACGTTTTGTCTTGTAGAGTCCGTAGGATCGTCCAAATAGATGATCTTGTCATTCACAAATCAGGGGCGTTTTACTTCCTTGCAGTCTGAACTGGTTTGACCCTCCAGCACTATGTCAACTAGCAGGGAGAGAGCAAACCCCAGGTCTGGTTCTCATTTAAGGGGTGAGTGTCATTCTTTAACAGTTAAGTATGATGTTAGCTGTAATGTTTTTGTAGATGCCTTTTCTCAGTTGGAGGATGTCCTTTTCTTTGCCAGTTTGCTGAGAGTTTTTTTTTTTTTAACATCAGGAACGGGTGTTGGATTCTGTCCAGTGATCTTTCTGCATCTACTGAGATAATCATATGTTTTTCCTTTCTGTTGATATGGTAAGTTATGTTGATTGATTTTCAAATGTTAAACCAACTTTGCATCCCTGGGATAAACCCCACCTGATCATGATGTATTATCCTTTTTTTGTTGGATTTGATTAACCAAAACTTCAGGTGTTTTGCGTCTGTGGTCATGACCGATACTGTGCTGTAGGCTTCTGTTCTTGTCATTCTGTATTTGCCATCATGGAATGAGTCAAGAGGTAGCCCCTTCTCTTCCCTTTGCTGGGAGTGTTTGCGTAGAATGGGTGTTATTTCCTCCTTAACTGTTTTGTAGAATTTCTCAGTGAAGCCATCTGGGCCTGGTGTTTTCTTTTTTTTTTTCTTATCGGTAAAGAAAATGAATTAATAGCTTAAAATTTATTCACACATAAGCACACATGCGCACAGGCACATACATACATAAATATACCCACAAAAAAATCCGACCTCAAATAATTCCTTGGGTAAGTTCTACCTAATACTGAAGAAACAGATATTTTCAATCTTATTCAAATTGTTTTACAAAGCAGAGAAAGAGGAAATGCCCCCCACTCATTTTATGAGGGTGGCATATCCTTTCTTTTTTGAATTTTTTAAGTTATTTTTTATACAGCAGATTCTTATTAGTTATCTATTTTATACATATTAGTGTATATATGTCAATCCCAGTCTGCCAGTTCATCACACCACCACCACCCTCCCTGGGCCTGGTGTTTTCTCTGTGGAAAGATTTTTAATTAAAAATTCAAATTATTTAATAAATACATTCAGGTTTTCTACTTCTTCTAGAGTGAGCTTTGGTAGTTTTTGTTTTTCAATGAATTTGTCCAGTTCTAAGGTGTCAAATGTATTGGCATAAATTTATTCACAATATTCCGTATTCTTCTTTTTTAAAAAAAATGTATTGGGGTATAGTTGATTTACAATGTTCTGAATTTCAGGTGTACAGCAAGGTGAATCTGTTATCCATATACATAGATCCACTCTTTTTTAGATTCTTTTCCATATAGGCCGTTACAGAGTACTGAGTACAGCTCCCTGTGCGCTACAGTAGGTCCCTATTAGTTATCTGTCTTATATACAGTAGTGTGTATGTGTCAGTCCCAATCTTCCAATTTATCCTTCTCCTCCTTACCCCCACGGTAAGGGGTTTATTTTCTACATCTGTAACTCTATTTCTGTTTTGTAGATAAGTTCATTTGTAGCCTTTTTTTAGATTCCACATACAAGCGATATAATATGGTATGTGTCTTTCTGTCTGACTTACTTCACTCAGTATGACAATCTCTAGGTTCACCCATGTTGCTGCAAATGGCATGATTTCACTCTTTTTTATGGCTGAGTAATATTCCATTGTATATATGCACCACGTCTTCTTTATCCATTCCTCTGTTGATGGACATTTAGGTTGTTTCTGCGTCTTGGCTATTGTAAACAGTGCTGCGGTGAACACGTATCTTTTCAAATTCTGGTCCTATTCTTCTTCTAATGTGTGTAGAATCTGTCGTAACGTTGCGTCTCTTGTTCCTAATATTGATAATCTGTGTCTTGTCTTTTTTTTTTTCCAGATCCACGTATAAAAGATTTATGGATTTCATTGATCTTCTCAAAGAACCAGCTTTTGGTTTCATTAATTTTCTCTACTTTTTTCTTTTTGTTTTGTTTTCTATTTCATTGATTTCTCACGTGATCTTTCCTGTTTGCCTTCTTCTGCTTACGTGGGGTTTCATCTTTTCTCATGTTTTCTAGTTCCTTTGGAAGGAAACTGAGGTCATTGATCTGAGCCCCGTCTTCTCTAATTAGGTGCTTAGTGCCATAAATTTCTAAGTACTGCTTTAACTGTGTTCCACAGTTTTTGATATGTTCTCTTTTCATTTCCATTCAGTTCAAAATAATTCTTAATTTTCCTTTGGTTTCTTCTTCAATGTATGAGAAATTAAGAAGTGGATTACTGGGACTTCCCTGGTGGTCCAGTGGCTAAGACTCTGCACTCCCAATGCAGGGGGCCCGGGTTCGATCCCTGGTCGGGGAACTAGATCCCACACGCCACAACTAAGAGTCTGCATGCTGCAACGAAAGATCCCACATGCTGCAAAAAATAAATAAATTTATTTATTTAATAAATAAAATATTTAAAAAAAGAAGTGGATTATTGGTTTGCAAACATTTGAGGATTTCCCAGATACCTTTTGTTAGTGATTTCTAGTATAATTCCAATGTGGTCAGACAACATTCTTTGAATGACTTGAATTATTTAAAAAATATTGCAACCTGTGGCTCAGGAAATGTTTGACTCTTCTGTAAATATCCATCAGGCCAAGTTAGGTGAGAGTGTTCACGTCTTCTATATTCCTGATGATTTCCTGCCCACTTGTTGAATCACATTTGGGCGAAGAGTGTTGAAATCTCTGAGTATAATTGTGGATTTGCCCATTTCTCCTAACCGGCTTTTGCTTCATGGATTCTTACCGTGGGCCGTAGGTACATGCACATTTAGGGCTGTTACGTCCTTTTGATGATTAGGACTTTGTCATCATGAAATGGCCCAGTTCTTCTCTGGTCATACTCTCGCTCTGAACTTTGCTTTGGTATTAATACATCAGCCACTCAGTTATTCTGTTGAGTGTTAGCCAATTTATCTTTTCCTACCCCTTTACTTTTAACCAATTTGTGTCTATATTTGAAGTGTGCTCTGTGTGGGCAGCATATAGTTGAATCTTGCTTTTTTTTTTTTTAACCCAATCTGGTAACCTCTGCCTTTTATTTGGATGTTTCAATCATATACATTTAATGTGATTATTGATATGATTGGGTTTAAATCTACCATCTTGCTATTTATCTTTTACTCATCTCATCTGTTCTTTTCTCCTATTTTCCTGCCCTTTTTTTTGATTATTATATTTTTAAATTATCCCATTTGTCTCTTTTGTTGCCTTCTTAGCTGTAATTCTTTGTTTGGTTATTTTAGTGGTTGCATTGGGATTTATACTATACGATTATTATTATTTTTATTTTTTTTGCCGTATGCAGGCCTCTCACTGTTGTGGCCTCTCCCATTGCGGAGCACAGGCTCCGTACGCGCAGGCTCAGCAGTCATGGCTCACGGGCCCAGCTGCTCCGCGGCACATGGGATCTTCCCGGAGCGGGGCACGAACCTGCGTCCCCTGCATTGGCAGGCAGACTCTCAACCACTGTGCCACCAGGGAAGCCCCTATACTATACGTTTTTTAACCTGTCAATATCCACTGTTGAGTGAGATCATACCATCTCATGTGTAGTAAGAGAACCTTAAAACACCATTTGATTTTCCCCTCCCAGCCTTTGTACTCCTGTGATCATACATTTTAACTTTTCATATGATAGAGATCACACAATACATAGTTATTTCTTCTGTAAGCGGATGATTGATTATCTTTTAAAGAAATTTAAATCATTAAAAAAGCATTCCTTCCAGCGGCTCACATAGTCTCCCTTTCTGGGGCCCTTCACTTCTCTGTGTGGCTCCTGGTTTCCCTCTGGTCCCATCTTCCTTCTACTTGGAGGATGTCCTTTCACGTTTCTGGTAGTACAGATCTGCCAGTGACTAATTCTTCCAGCTTCTTATGTCTGGAGAAGCCCTGTTTCACCCTTGTTTTCAGAAGACACTTTGGCTGGTAAACAGTGCAGGTTGGTGGGTTTCCTTTTCTTGCATTTTAAAGATACCGCTCCACTGTCTTCTTGGATGCATTGTTTTCATTCAAGACATCAACCAATCACCCTTTTCTTTGTTCCTGTATAAAAATGTGCCTTTTTTCTCTGGATGCTTTTAAGCTATTCTCTTTAGAACTGGTTTTCAGCATTGAGGAGGACGGTCCTTGGTGTAGTTTACTTCATGTTTCTTGTGCTTAAATTTTGTCGAGCTTTGGGGAACTGTGGGTTTATGTTTTTCACTGCATTTTGGAAAATTCTGGCCACTTTTTCTTAAAATATTCTTCCTTTTCCACCTCTGTGTCCTCTCCCTTCGGGCTCCAGTTCCAGGTGTATTTCACTACCTGAAGCTGTCCCCCAACGCACGGATGCTTTGTTCATTTCTTTCAGTCATTTTTCTCTCTCCGTTTCATTTGCAGGGTTTCTGTAGCTCTGCCTTCAAGTTCGCAACCTTTTCTTTCACAGTGTTCTCTTGACCCCGTTCAGTGTATTCTGTATCTGACGTTTTGATTCTCCTCCCTGGAGTTCAGTTGGAGGCCTTAGAAAAGTCTTCCATGTCTCTACTTAACATACTTGCCTTGCCACTGGCATCTTGCGCACGTGGAATATAGTCACAGGAAGCGTGCCTGCTGTTCTCGTCCACTAATTCTATTGTTTTTGTCATTTCTGGGTCCTTTTTGATTATTTTTCTCCCCTCAGTCCAGGTTATCATTTTCTGCTTCTTTTCATGCCTAATAATTTTTGGTTGGATGTCAGACATTGTGTGTTCTACCTTGTTGGGTGCTGGATAGTTTTGTATTCCTGTAAATATTCTTGCATTTGTTTCTGGGACACAGTTAAGTGACTTGGAAACTGTGTGATCCTTTAGGTCTTGTTTTTAAGCTTTGCTGGGCAGGACCAGAAATGCATTTAGTTTAGAGTTGATTTTTCCCTTCTACTGAGGCAAGCCCCTTCTTTCTACTCTGACACCGCTTGAATTACTAGGTTCTCAGCTCTAGCTGTTGAATGCAGGCACTGTGTTCCTGCCCTGTGGACTCCCATCCTTCTCGGTGGTTTTTCCCCAGCCTTGGACGGTTCCTGTTCACGTCTGGACTGATCTGTACTCCGCTGAAGCCTCGAGGGTGACCCTCTGCGGGCCTCTGGGGCTACCTGTCTGCACAGCTCTCTCCAGGACTCTGCCCTGTGAACCCCAGCCGTCTTGCCCTCCCGGGACTCCCCCTCCCTCTGGGCTCTGCCTGGGTCCCCACTGCCGGCACTGCGCCCTGGAAACTGCAGGGGGGAGCAGGGACTATTTGTCTCCCTTCATTTGTTTGCCATCTCGCAAGGATCGCTGTCTCCTGTTGCGTGAAAAAAAAAAAAAAAAAAAGCTGCTGCTTTTCACATGTATTTATCTCTGAATTTTTTAATTTTTTAACATGCGGAGAGCATGTAAATTTGGTCTCTGTCATTTCATCTGGAGCAGAAGCAGAAGCCTGTATGTCAGGGGCTTCAATTCCCTGGCAAGCACTTTCCATCATTAGAGGCGTTTCTCTCAGTCCCTACACCTGCTACTAAGATGCTTCCTCTTTCAGGGCTGCGGACACGCCCTCCTTGCCCACCCTCACCCGTTCCGGTCTCACACAGAGCCAGGGCTCAGCTTCTCGTGGTTGACTGACGATTGTATGAAGAGCAGATAAATACTTCTTGGGGCTCGCTGTGTCCGGCAGGTGGGAGACAGAAACTCTTGCAATCCCCAGGATAATTCCATGGGGTCTGATTGCAGACGGGAGGATTGAGACCGGGAGGTTAAAAGGACAGTGTTTGAACAGGTTGCGTATTCCGGGCCCATTGTCATGAAGGGGAAGTGGGAGCCCGCTGGTGGGAGGGTTTCGTGGAGGAGGCGGCTTTGGAGATGCGCTCAGGCTGGCCTGGCGCCGCCGTGGGGAGCACCGCGTCCTGCACGGAGAAGCGGCCGCGGGTCCCAGGGAGGGAGGGAGGGAGGGCGGGAGGGGAGCCGGGCGGCCTCGGGGGCCGCCACGCTCCGAGCCTCCGCCAGGGGGCAGCGCGTCCCCGCTCAGGGAGGTGAGCCCCGCCCGGGACGCGCCCCTTCCCACGCGCACACCAGGCCACGGCCCCTCGCCCGCCAGCAGGGATTGCCGCCCCCACCTGGCGCTGCTAACCTGGCGGACACCCCTCCCCACGGCCCACCTCATCCTGCACACCGGCGCAGGGCCGCCTCGCCCTCGGCCCGCTTCCTGTTTCCGACCCCCACCCCGCTTCAGAGCCACCTTTCACACAGCTGCCCCTGGCAGCCTCCCACCTGCCGCAGCTCTTCACGCCCCGGTGGCGTCTCCTCATAACCCTGCCCGCGCAGCCCGCCACTAGCCCCGGACCTCTTCCCCCACATGCCCATTTTGTCCCAGAGCACCTGTCTGTGACCCCAGCGCCGCTGGCACAGTCCTTAGGTGGGCACTGAACCCGCTCTCCTGGCTTCCTTCTCGCTGCGGGGCCTGACTCCAAGTGCAGGAGGGCTACTCGGGTCTGCCAACGTCTCGGCCTTCACCCTGCGTGCAGGCAGGATGGGGGGGCGGGCCTGGCTCACCACCACCCTCCCACGAGGTGCCCACCCGGGCCCAGAGACAGGATTTGGGAACCGCCTTCTCACTGGCTTGGAAGAGGTGCGAAGCCGGTGTCTCACCGGGCCCCAAACCCTGATGGCTCACACCCTCACCCAGCTCTCCTCTGCCCTGGCGATTCGGACCTGCAAGGCCTCTCCAGTTCCAGTGTTCCCTGGAAGGCTTCCTGGGAGAGGGAACTCCTGAGAGGAGAGAGGCTGTTCCAGGCAGGGTTCCTGAGGGAGTAGCATGGGCAAAGGTCCAGAGGGGATGGAGGGAGGGCTGCAGGGGGTGGGGGTGGGGTGGGAGCTGGACAGGACCCAGGCATCCAGGGCCTCAAGGGTGGTGGGGTTTGTGTTGAGGGCACTGGGGAGCCAGAGACCTGTCAAGGCTGTGTTTTAAATGATGATTCTCCGTTCCAGAGATGTGACAGTGGAGGGGAAGCCAGAGGAGCCTGGCCCACTGATTCAGGCCAGAGAGGATGGGGGTTGCTCTGCAAGACCCTGATGGATGGGAATAGGGGAGGCACGGGAGCCAGTGTGTGCACGTTGCTGAACAGGAAAGAGAAGGGCAGCGGGGCAGTGTGGAGAAAGGTCCGCAGGAGAGCTGGATTCTGCAGCGTGCGGTTCCAGTCCTGGGCATGCCAAGTGCCGCCTGGGAAATCTTGGGTAAATTACCTGACCTCTCTGTGCCTGCGTTTCTTCATCTGCACAGGACCTCAGTACCCCACATCACCTGCGACTTGGCCCACCCTGGAGTCTCTTGGGGCCAGAGCGGGGTCTTGGATCTCCCCTCCGCTCCCACGACAACCGGGGGCTCAGACCTCGGAGCCCTGACGGCCCAGCTGGGGCTCCATCAGGGCCAGCTCTGGAGGTGCGCGGGGTGTTGGTGGCCTGAAGTTGTGTGCTCCAACACGGGCGCCAACGGGTGCAGCTGTGAGGTGGACGCCGCGGGACCTGGAGGTGCGCAAAGCTGGGCTGGGCCTGGGCGGGGCTAGGCGGATGGCCGTGAGGGGGCGCGGTGTGTTGGACCTGGCTGGGGAGGGTGGGAACAGGCTGGGGGCGGGGCTAGGGGCGGGCCGTGCGGGGGCGTGGCTGGGCCAGGGGCCGGCCGGGGCGGGGCGGGGCGGGGGCGGGGCCGCGCCCCGGGGAGCCGACCCGCCTGCGGGCCGCCCGCACCGCGAGGGTTAAGGCGGGGAGCCAGGAGGGCGGGGAGGGCGCGCACGCCGATTGGCGAAAAGTTCGGGCGCGGGGCGGGGTGAGGGGCGGGGAGATGGGCGGGACAAGGGGGCGGGACGCGGCGGCCTCGGCGTGCCGATTGGCAGGAAGTTGTGTCGGGGCGGGGCGCGCGGCGGGCTCGGCGCTCGCTCCGGGAGAGTTGACAAAGCCCCGCAGGGAAGGACGCCTCGCGGCGCGGCGCCCCGGGCCCCTCGCCCCGCCGCCCCGGGACCCCGGCCCCGGCCCCCGGACCGACCCCGACGCCCGCCCCGCCCCCAGGCCCCAGCCCCCGGCCCCCGCCCCGGCCCCGACCCGAGCCGCCCGCGCCCAGGTAGCGCCGCCCCGTCCCGAGGCCGGGCCCGGGGGCGCGGGGCGGCGGGGTGCGGCGCCCGGGGCGGCGATGACCGCGCAGCGCGCCCCGCGGGCCCGGCCCTGAGCCCCGCCGCCCGCGAGCACCGCCGAGGTGAGCCCCTCCGCGCGCCCGCGATCCCCGGGGCAGACTGGGCGGGCCGACTCGGGAGGGCCGGGGGCCGGGGCCGGGGGCGGGGGCCCGGGCTGAGAGCGTCCGGGTTCCCGCTCTGCGGTGGGGAGCCGCCGGCACCGGCACGCGCCGCCGCCGCTCCCGCCTGGCCCGAGGTCCTGCCAGTGCCCCGCCCCCGCCCCTGTACCCCACGTGGGCCCCCCCCCAACGCAAATTTGTCCGCTAATGGCGCAGGCGATTATCTGCGGGGCCGCCGGTGTTGTGTGTCCCGCGGGCAGGGCCCGAGTTACAAGAGCCAGGAATCCAGACGGTGTTTGGAGGGGGGGGCGGGGGAGGTCGGTAATTAGTGTAAACCCTTTGTCTGCCTTTGATAACCACGGTTCCCCCGCCGCCGCTTCCTCCGCCCGGAGCGCGGCAGGGAAGGCGGGGCGGCCCGCACCCCGGTCCCCGCGACCCAGGGCTGGGGTGCGGGCGGCTCCGGGGCCCAAGGCGGGGGGCGGGGCGACCCCCACCCCCACGCAGTGACCGGCCTCCGAATACACCCCAGGTCCGCACTGGCCGAGATGACGCCGAGCCCCGCGTTAGTGCTGCCGCTGCTGCTGCTCCTGGGGGCCCTCCCGCCGGCCACCGCCGCCCGAGGTGAGTGCTGGCGCCCAGCCCGGCGCCCCGGCCTCCGCCAGCGCCGCCCCTTTCCCTCCGGCCCTGAACCCTGCCACAGTGCCCGCCTGGCGCGCGTGCCTGCGCCCCGCCCCTGCTGGCCCGGCTCTGCCCGCCCTTCACCCGCGGGGAGCCCCAGTGCACCCATGGGACACTGCAGCTCACCCGCGGCCCCCCCTCACTCACGTGGCTCCCCAGCTACCTGTGGGGCACCCCTCACCTATGGGGCATCCCCATCTCATCCATGAGGTCCCTCCAGCTCTCCCACAGGGTTACCCCTCACTCTCAGGGCACCCCCAGCTCATCCGTGGGGCCCCACGCTTGCTGGCCGGGTGGGCTCTGGCCCCAGTTCCCCTCAGGACATACGCACACATCCACACACACATCCCTGCAGTTGCGGGCAGCTGCTCACGGCGGATTCATGAGTGATGGGCTGTTTGGCCACATTGGACCCAATTAGGCCCCTGGGAACCTGTAGAGATCCCCCTGGTGGCCAGGGTTGGGTGTGGGGACAGTGGGGACATTCTTGGCCTCTGGGACTAATGACCCAGCCCTGTGCCCTAGGCCTGCCTATCTCTGGGAAGGTACAGGGTGGGGGCTGGGAGACTGAGTGCCCAGTGCACGGGGTCACTGCATGGTGGAGGGTCGGGGCCTGTCTTAATGCAGACCCTGAGACCACCTACTTCCAGCTACACACTACGTCTCTCGGTGTGCACCACACCAGGGTCTGGACGTGGGCTCACACACCTGCTGTGCAAGCGGGCAGGCCCAGATGCCTCCGGAGGGACCCTTGCCCCCGCAACCAGCCCCAGCAAGGGGCGTCCTTGGCTGACGGGTGATGCGTGCCCGCAGACTCCCACCGCCATGCTCAGTGCTGGCCTCCCTCAGCTAGGCGGGACCTGTGGCCAGGCCAGCCCTTTGGGTGTGTTGACCACTCAGGATCGTCCTTGCCCTGTCTACCAGTCCTCTGAGGCTTCGCACCCCTCCCCCGGCGCCGCTGCCGCCCAGCGGGCGCACTGAGACCAACCCGGCCTTATATGGCCACGTTCGGGTGTGGGGTGGCGGGCGGCGGCCCAGGTGGGCCTCATGCCACAGTACCCACCCCACCCCCGCGGCCCCGCCTGCCCCGCCGGGGACTGGCTGGCTCGCTTGAGGGTGGGGGCTGCCCAGGCGTGGCTGGGACGGGCAGTGTCCAGGGTACTGCGGACACTCAGGTCATGCCCGGCAAGGCCCCCCTCCGCCAGTGGCCAGCGGCCTGGACTCTGATTGCTCTTTTATCTGCTTGCACTCCCCTATCCACGCACCTGCCTGTCCTCCGGCCACTTGGCCAGGGAGGCTCTGGAGGCCACTGGCCTGGCCTGGTCGTTGGCTGGAGCCGGAGGTGGAGTGGCGGGTGGCAGCGGGCCGTGGATGGCAGTGGGCGGTAGGGCCTGCCTCGGCGCCGAGGGGTCCCAGAGGGACCACACCCTGCTCTGTGCCCGTTGGCTGAGGCCTTGGGCTGCATGGTGAGGGCCTTGGCGGCAGTAGAGGGGTGGGAGCCCCTTTCCAAGGGCAAGGGCCTCTGTGGTTTTGGGGGTGCGGGGTCAGTGCTCTTCCTGAATTGTGCTGGCTTCTCCGCCAGGCCTGGACTGGAGGGCAGAGTCGTTGCAGGCCCTTCCCACTTGGCGAGTGAAGAGGCTGAGCGTGGACCTTCTTAGGCTGACAAACCAGCGCAGACAGAGTTTGGGTGGTTTTTTGAAAGCCGTTTTCCCCGTGGTGTCACAATTTCTGGAATCGGTACATTTCTAGACTCCAATCATATTTTTAAAGTTTCCCTTTTCCCAAAGTTTCACAATCTTGGTGGGTTTGTCTTAAACTGTTTGTTTTTTTTCTTTTTTCAAATTTGAAAAAAGAGGTTGGCTTTCTCCATTTCCATTTTATTTCTCACAGTGGGAGCTCTGAGAGGTTCCGAATGAAATGCCTTTTACAAATTACTTTGGAAGAAGTCATTTCAGGGTTTTCTGAGAGGTGCCGCGTGTGAACTCCTCTGAGGATGGCGGTGCAGTGGACGGTCTCTGAGCAGCCAGCCCCGGAGGCCCCGCCCTGTCCCCTGAACCTGGCCGGTGTGCCGGGTGCCCTATCTCCCGCGGGATGGAGAGGACTTGGAGCTGCCCTGCCTTGGGGCTGTGGCGCGAAGGGTCTGCTGGGGTGTGTGAGTCGTTGGCGAAGCATGTGGCCGTCAGGGCGGCTGTGGCGTGTGCATGTGCGTTGTCTGACCTCGGCCTCTGGCCAGGCTGCAGGGGGCCTTCTCCTCCCCTCTAGGTCCCTGCAGGCCGTGCTGGCCAGTGTGCGGCCAGGGCTGAGGTGGACTTGTGGGAGCCCGGCCCAGGCTCTGCGAGCTGGGGATGTGGGCCAGCGGCCCCATTTACGTCTTGTCTTGGGCCCCACTCCTGGAAGGGAAAATAAATCACTGCCTCCTCTGGGGGGAGGAGGGAGCCGAACAAAGTGGCCTTTGGCTGGGCCAGGCTGAGCTTGGGCTGCCCGCAGCCTCTGTCTCCATTGTGGGGGGATCAGTGGGCCCCCGGCTCCTGCCCGGCTCCGCGGCCCTAACGTGGTACATGTTGGTTTTCCCCGGCAGCAGCCTCAGCCTCCGATCACCTGGGCGGCTCGGGCTCGCTGACGTGCCGGGGGGACGGGCTGTGGCCGCCTCCCCGCTGTGTGGCCGTCCACGCTGGCCTCCTTTGCCCCACGCTGTGCCTCGCCTGGTGACTGCAGCCCTGGTGCGTCCAGGTGGCAGCCTCCGTCGGCGGGGCAGCGTGTGCAAGGAAAGCGTGTCCGCGCCCATGCCACCGTCCCCAGACCTCAGCGGCGCTGCAGCCAGTGTGGCCCCACCTACCTTGCCCATCACCCGCTCTTCCTAGTGGTGGCCACCAGGCGCTCCTGGTCAGTCCCAGCCTCGCTCCTCTCGGGGCCCAGGAGAGCAGGGGCCACCTGGGCTACCTCAGGTGGGGTCGCAGCCCGGGGTCCACTGGAGGGAGGTGGAACGCAGAGGCGTGGGCGTCACCCCGGGACTTGGAAGGAGAGGTGGGTGCTGGTCAGGGTAGGCAAGGACAGGCCTCCAGCTGGGGGGATGTCGTGGGCAGAGGTGAGCAGCTCACCGGGGCCAGAGTGGACATCCAGTGGACGCGGGCGCCTTGGTGTAGTGGGGTAGGGGCCTTGAGTGGGGAAGGGCTGGGCCGAGACGCTGGTCAGCTGAGGGGGTGTCCTGGGGGCTTTTCCACCAGGACATTGTGGCCAGCCTTCCTGGCTCCAGCGAGGAGTCCCGGGGCCTCCATCCACACCCTGTGCCCCAACTGAGTGGCTGGGGGCGGGGCCTGGAGGCAGGCAGGGGGTGGGGTAGGTGCCTACCCCCCCATCCAGCGCAGACGCAGACGGCCGCCTTGAGAACTGGCCCAGGGTGGGGTTTCTAGGAGCTGTCCCTGAGGCACTGCAGGAGTTGCTCCAGCCTAAGGGCTGCTGAAATCCAGGGTTTCCCATCTTGGCAGGAAACACAATTGCTTTTCTTCCTGCCGGGGAGTTTATTTCATGAGAGATTTACACAAGCTGTGCGCTGTTGAGGGGCTGAAGAGTGAATAACGGGACCTGGGGCAGCAGGCGGGGCGGAGGGACCCCCTCTGGCTCCCATGATCCTGAGCCCTGGAGGAGCCGGGGCCTGCGGAGCGCGCTCTCCTGGTCCAGGGCCACTGCCAGTGGCTTCGGGGCTGCCCTCTGCACTCGTGCAGCAGCCTGTCCGGGTTCCGGCGGGGACTGGGGCTGACTCTGGAGCTCAGCCCGACACAGCATGCGCGCCTTGAGGGCCAGGTGGCCTGCCCCGTGGCCTCTGGGGGCCTGGGGGCGCCTAGTCTGGGCCGGCCTGCTCAGGCCCCATGGCCTCAGTCCTGGCCTCAAGAAGCCCGCTGTGGGCGTGGGCTGTCGTGGAGCAGGTATGGGTGGGACGCAGGGGCTCTGGCCTGGGGTCGCGCAGGCCAGGCTGCTGGGTGCGTTGGGTCTTCTGCTGCCGTAGCCATCGCCCTCACCCTCGAGGTTCTGCTTAAACGCCCAGGGGCTCCAGGCTCAGGAAAATGTCCTCGTCTCCCCTCTGAGGTGACTCTGGTACCTGGATCGGGGCCCCCTGGGGCGGGGCCCCTGGGGTGGTCTGGGCCCCGCGGCGCGTTACCCTGTGCTCTGGGTCCGGTGCCGGCAGGTGTGGGAGGGCTCACTGGACAAGGGCCTTCTCGGTCCTTTGGCAGCTGGGGGAGGGTCTGGGTCAAGTGACGTTGGTGAGGTGGGGGTGGATGGCGGGGTGGGCAGGGTCGGGGTGAGACAGCGTTGAGTCTGGTGGGCCTAGTGAGATCTGGACACCCGACGGGGCTGCCCGGTGTCCAGCTGAGGGAGGCCCGGCGGTGGGTCTGGGTGCTTTCTGGTCACTGTCCCGTAGGCAGCTCACATGGGTCCCCCCACCAGGGAAGTGGCCCTGTCAGGGTGATGCTCTGGGCCTCACTTGTCGGTCCTGGGGGTGGTGAGGGTTAGGCGGAGGAGCCCTGAAGCTGGGGGGCCACTGGAGGTCCATCTGGGGGCCTCCAGAGAAGAGGACAGACCTGGAGGCCCCCGGTCTGCCAGCCCCCTGGTGCGCGGCTGGGCAGCCGGTGGAGGGGACGCTCCCGGCGGCTTGCTCGGTGGGTCAGGCCGTCCCTTTGCCACGCCCAGAATGGCCTGGTTTCTGGGGCAACCACCTGTCCTGCGGGTCCTACCAGTTCCACCACAGATCCCGTGGGTCCAGCCCCCGGGGCCGCCCTGGGCCGGCTGTTGACCGGGAGCCTGTATGCGAGTGTGGGTGTGCACGTGTGCCGAGCCTGCCCCCCTCGTGGCAGCCCTGGGGTGGGCCTCACCTGTGCCCCCGCCCTGGGGTGTTCCTGTCCTTCCCCCCCAGGCCTCGCCTTCTTGGGGAGGGTGCTGGCCCTGCGGCCTTCCCAGCTCACCCTGCTGCACCCGGTCCCCACTGTGGGCGCCCGCTCCCCCCAGAGAGTGCCTACTTGCCCTGTCTGGCGTCAGGTACCCAGGCAGCCCGGGTGGACCTGCCCGCTTCCGGCCCCCCAGCCAGGGCCCAGCGCCCCTCCCCACGCCTCTCACTTAGCTTGTCCTGCACAGCAGGACGGTGGCTCCTGGCTGGCCGCCCTCACCCCACGGCCAGGCCCATGCTGGTTAGCCCGATGCTCCCCCCACCTCCCCCGCCCCCTGCCAGAGAATTCCTTCCAGGCTGGAAATTTCTGGGGCTTTGCAGGGCTTGTGGGGGACAGAGCTGCCCTGACGAGCCGGCCGGTGCTGCATGCACCCTCAACCTCAGCTGTGTTTGCGGCTTCACGGGGTGCCTCTGTGGCCCCTGCTGGTCTCTGCCACATGGGCCCTGGGAGAGGGGTGACGTCTGGCCCGGCCCCTCTTGAAGGGAGCTTGGGGTTGGCAAGCCAGGGCCCACAGAACACCCCGGGCGGTGGGGAGGGGTGCAGCCCGACACTTGGGAACCCTCTCACCCCTGCCACGGCGTGAACAGAGCGGCAGCGTGGGTCCAGATGGAGTGCCCCTGGGGGCGGGGAGGGAGGAGGGGGTGTCGGGAAGGTGCGCCAGGCTGCGCGGAGGCCGCGGGGCGGTGAGGTGTGGGGTGCTGAGCTTCGGGGCGGCCCCGAGGGCCTGTGAAGACGGCTTGGGGGTACGGGGGGGTGGGCATGGGGTGGGCCACAGCTGGGGGTCCCTTCTCTGTTCCTGCCAGCACCTTTGCCTCCCTGGGCCCCGGGGCAGGAGGGCTATCAGCTGGGGTTGCAGCCGGGTCTTGTTATACTAAACGGGGGAAAGCGGTGCTTCTGGCCAGGCAGGGGGAGGGGCTGTGGGCCTGGGCGTCAGGAGCGCTCAGAGGTGGGGTGTGTGTGGCAGGGAGTCTGCGCCCACTGTTGGGGTGTGCACCTGGGGGTCGGTGTGACAGGGTCTGTGTGTGACAGCAGCTCTGGATGGCGGCTGGGAATCCAAGCTGGGTTTGTGGGGCGCCCGGAGCGGCTGCCCCCATCCCCCCCAGTACCCCCATTCCTGACCATGTTTTCACAGCTGAGGGTGGAGGAGGATGGAGGAGAGGAAGGGGCGACACCTTCCCTGCCCGTTACCTTGGCGTTCAGCCCCCTCTTGGGGTGAGACCCGGCCCCAGCCTGCCTTTGCCCCGCGTCTGCCATGCCTGCGCCGTGTACATCCTGCCTGTGCCCGCAGCCTCCTAGGGCCGTGACTGCGGGTGGGTGCAGGGTTGGGGCTTCCTGGAGGAGGCGCTCACGGGGAAGGCACTAAGGCTGCGTCGGCTGCCCCCACCCACACGCCCTCCAGGGGCCTGCGGGTCTCCAGCTCAGGCCTCAGTTTCCCTGTGGCTGAGGGGCGGGAGGCCTTGTCCAGGTGGAACGGCAGGGCTTGTTCCCCAGGCTAAATATAGAGCTGCAGCAGCCGTGCTGGCGGCCAGAATCCCAGGAATCTGGGGGGCCAGGCCTCCCGCTGGTGAGCCTGCTGGGGGGTCTCTCGCAGAAGCTGGGGTGGGGGGCAGCGTCCCCCGGAGCCCAGGTGGGGGTGGGGAGGGGTGAGGCTGGCCACAGAGGGGAGGAGGGCTGTTTGCTTTAGGACAAGGCTGGCTCCAGCCGGGGCCTCTGGACGGGCGCTGCCTCGTCCCCCTCACTGCTCACAGGCCGGCCCACGGGGCCACACTTCCGGCCCATCTGGCGGTCACTTGGCCCTGTCCCTCCACTCCGCAGGACCGAGGGTGGCGTCCCTGCCACCCAGTAGGTGCCCCCCAACATGGTCTCCTCTGGCGGGTGGGGAGAGGGAGGGGCCGCACTGTCAGGCGGGCGCGTTCTCTGCCACTGAAGCGGGCTCCTTCGGGGGTCGGGGGTGTTGAACCAGCCGCCAGCAGTGCCCCCACGATGCCGCTGGGACAGGCGGAGCCCCAGCAGGGAGCGATGCTGTTCCTCGCGCGGGCACCGTCCTCCCCGCGTGCTGTCCCGGCCATCGCGTGTGTCCGTGTGGACGTGTGTGGGTCCGTGTGCCTGTGCTTGTGCGTGTGATGCTCGCACCCAGGTGTCAGCCCGGGAAGGGCTGGGGGGTGCCCTTTTGTCCTGCAGCCTGGGAGGCCCCTGTGAATGGTGGAATTTCAGGCAGTGACAGGTGGTGGACAGGGTCTGCCTGGGAATGAGGCCCGGACCCTGGGCGGCCTGGGGGGCCTCAGAAGGTCCACTTGTCTGGGGGCCCTGAAGTCTCTCCCACTGCGAGCTGGGTAGGTGCCTGGGGGGCCCTGGAGACAAGTGAGTGATTAGGGAGAGGCGGGTATCAGGGGAAGCCAGAGGGCTGGCTGGCTGGCTGGTACCTCTGGCATGGCCCACTGTCCAGGGGCTGCGTGGAGGGGGTGGGGCCACCCGAATGGGGCAGGATGTGGAGGGGGGAGGCTGTAGAGGGAAGGTGCCTAGTGTCTCTGTGTCCCTCACACCCCAGTCCCCTGGGACCCCCTCCCCACCTGGGGCCCCAGAGAAGCGGAGCCCTGGGCTGTCAGCTCCCTGCATCCCAACGGGGATGGCCCCCTACCCTCCGTCCGCACCCCAGGCGGAGGCGATGGGGGCCCGTGCTCTGTGAGGGTCCCTGGGCGCTAGTCTCTGGGGGACCCGCAGGAGCACTTTGGCTGTGAGGCGGCAACAGAATCAGCGGCGACTGCACGTTGAAGAAACACCAGCTGGTTATTAAAAACACATGCCGCCCTCAGGCCCCGGGCCCAGCGTCTCAGCGCAGCCACGCCCCCGGCACCTCCGTGCGGCCAGGGCTCGGGGCGTGGCCTTCACGGCCTGGAGTGGCTGCCGCGTGCGGTGGGCGCCCCTTCCAGTGGCTGGTGGGCGGAGTCCTGGGAGCCAGGCCCAGCCAAGCCCCTGGGAAGGGCAGCCGGGTGCCCGTGGCTGCCTCTCCTGGTCCGGAGGGGCCGTCCGTGACCATGTAAGAGCCCTCCACCCTCGCGGTCCTCCCGTGGTGTAGGGGCTGCACACCAGCCCCAGCTCAGGGCGTCAGGCACGGGGGCACGGCAGGAGGGGACTGAGGGTCCACCAGGAGATCGCTCCATAGCCTTCTGATGTCCGCAGCGTCCTTCCCAGCTGGCCCGTCTCTCGCGCCCTCTAGGCCTGTCATCCATCCCCATTGTCCCTGGGTGGCCCCGGGCCGGTGGGGACGGGGATGGGTTTCTTCCCGCTGGTGAAGGGCACCACGGCCTCAGCCCGGGACGCAGGCTTCTCCCAGGGCAGATAGTGGTCACCCAGGGCTGGGAGGCCCAGCTGCTTGCCCTCTGACTCCAGGGCCTTGGTGACCTGGTGTGGCCTGGCTGGCAGCAGGGAGGCTCTTGTCCAGGCAGGCAGACCTGGTTTGGTGCCGCCCATGTACACACAGGCACAGACATGGGCCACCAGACGCAGGGATGCTCGCACGTGCACACACAAACAGATGGGGTGCCTGCAGGGAGGCGGTGGGGGCCGCCCTCGCTCGCCTGCGGACGTGCGTCCTGGGCGAGCCGCATCCCGGCTCCCGTGCGGGAGCGCAGTGGGCCCTGGGTGAACGCCGCCTCCTGTGGTCTGGGAGCTGGGTAGGCGTATCTGGGTGGAGTCCCGCGGTGGGGGCCCAGCATGGACAGCCCTCGCCCGGCTCCCAGTGCCCACACCTGCCTTGGCCCCGACCGACCACCTGCTGGTCCCCTCCTCCCTGAGCGAGTCCTCTGACCCCCACAGGCCCCCCGAGGATGGCGGACAAGGTAGTCCCGCGGCAGGTGGCCCGGCTGGGCCGCACTGTGCGGCTGCAGTGCCCCGTGGAGGGCGACCCGCCGCCACTGACCATGTGGACCAAGGATGGCCGGACAATCCACGGCGGCTGGAGCCGCTTCCGCGTGCTGCCCCAGGGGCTGAAGGTGAAGGAGGTGGAACGGGAGGACGCCGGCGCCTACGTGTGCAAGGCCACCAACGGTTTCGGCAGCCTCAGCGTCAACTACACCCTCATCGTGATGGGTCAGTGCTGGCCGTGCCAGGGCGGGGCCTTGCTGTTCGCACCTAGTCAGCTCGGGCAGGGAGGCAGACCCTCCCTCTGTGCCCACCCTCACCCTGCATGAGCTCGGCCCACTGCCCCCGGGACCAGAGCCGCCCTGCTCCCCTCCCGGCCTCTGAGCCCAGGACACCACCCCCAGGCCGGGCCCCGCCCCCTCAGGCCTCACCTTGGGGTCCCCCTTCCTCCCGACCCCTTGTCCCCCAAAGTTCTGCTGACCTGGGGGCCAGGGCTGGCTGGGGGGGCGGCAGGGGTGGGTATGGGGGCCCCAGGTGGTGGTCCCACTGAAGGGCAGCCTGGTGGGGCAGGCGGGCCGGCAGCCTTGGCGTCAGCCATGACTTTGAGGCTCAGGTTTCGGAGTTCAGAGGGGCCGCTGGGAAGGAAGGGCCTTCTGTTCTCCTCTGCCTCTGGGGCCCGGGCTTGGGGACTGGGCGGCGCCCCCAGGAACACGCCCTCCACTCGCTGGTACCAGGCGCTGGCGCCTCGCCCTCCCCCCAGGCGGGTCCCTCGGGGCAGGTTCCCTGGCAGCACAAAGGAGGAGCCTGACCCACGCACCCCTCCACTGGGTTCCGGGGTGGGGTCCGAGCGCCTGGCCTTGGTCCTGGGCTGTGGAGGCGGCGGCTGTCACTGGGGGGGGGGGCATTCCTCAGCATGCCACCCCCCACCCAGGCCTCACAGGCCTTGTCTGGGCTGTGGAATGGGAGTACTGTGGGTGTCCCCCCCAGCGTCCTTTCAAAGGGCAGGACGACCAGGCGGTATGTGAGCCATGTCAGCTCACCAAGCCCTCGGCCCCTTGATGTGGGCTAGGGTTACTGCAGCTGCCGGCTGGGCCTGGTCGCCACCTCCCTCCGGCCCTGCAGACCCCCCGGAGCCAGGGTGGGGGAGCCAGATCTCCGTCCCACCCACGCCTGTCGGGGTCACCTGCACCCAGGGAGTGCGCCGGGTGGGCGGCTCCGGCCCAGCTGTCTCTGGGATTCTGAGACGTGGGTGTGCATCCATGGCCTCCTGTTGGCGTTTCTAGAGCTTTCCCAGCTGGGCCTGAGGCTGGGGCCCGGGAGCCAGTCCTGGGGTCTTACAGGGGCTGCCGAGGCCCCTCTCATGCACCCTCCCCTCTGCAGACGACACCAGTCCAGGAAGGGAGAGCCCGGGGCACGACGGCTCTTCCGGGGGCCAGGAAGACCCAGCCAGCAAGCAGTGGGGTGAGCACAGGGACAGACGCCGCCATCTTGGTGGGGGGCGGGGCTGTGCCTCCCCCCAGTGCCCGCTGACTTCTGTGCCCCGCCCCCTCCCCTGCGCCCCGCGCAGCCCGGCCCCGCTTCACGCAGCCCTCCAAGATGAGGCGCCGGGTGATTGCGCGGCCCGTGGGCAGCTCCGTGCGGCTCAAGTGCGTGGCCAGTGGGCACCCACGGCCCGACATCATGTGGATGAAGGATGACCAGGCCTTGACGCGCCCGGAGGCTGGTGAGCACAGGAAGAAGAAGTGGACCCTGAGCCTGAAGAACCTGCGCCCCGAGGACAGCGGCAAGTACACGTGCCGCGTGTCGAACCGCGCGGGCGCCATCAACGCCACCTACAAGGTGGACGTGATCCGTGAGTGCCGGGGCCGGGGGCGGGGCCGGGGGGGGCGGGCTGGCGCCTGGGGCCTGTGCCCAACGCACGTCCCTGCGCAGAGCGGACGCGCTCCAAGCCTGTCCTCACGGGCACGCACCCCGTGAACACGACGGTGGACTTCGGAGGCACGACATCCTTCCAGTGCAAAGTGCGCAGCGACGTGAAGCCCGTGATCCAGTGGCTGAAGCGCGTGGAGTATGGCGCCGAGGGCCGCTACAACTCCACCATCGACGTGGGCGGCCAGAAGTTCGTGGTGCTGCCCACGGGTGACGTGTGGTCGCGGCCCGACGGCTCCTACCTCAACAAGCTGCTCATCACTCGCGCGCGCCAGGACGACGCGGGCATGTACATCTGCCTGGGCGCCAACACCATGGGTTACAGCTTCCGCAGCGCCTTCCTGACCGTGCTGCCCGGTGCGTGGGCCCCGCCCTGCCCCGCCCCGCCCCGCCCGGGCCACGCCCACACGTGACGCGCCCCTCCCCGCCCCCTCCTCGGTTTCTCCTGCAGACCCCAAGCCGCCAGGGCCGCCCGTGGCCCCCTCGTCTTCCACCACCAGCCTGCCGTGGCCAGTGGTCATCGGCATCCCAGCCGGCGCCGTGTTCATCCTGGGCACCGTGCTCCTGTGGCTCTGCCAGGCCAAGAAGAAGCCATGCGCCCCCGCGCCCGCCCCTCCGGTGCCTGCACATCGCCCGCCCGCGACGGCCCGCGACCGCGGCGGGGACAAGGACCTGCCGGCACCCCCCACCCTCGGTGCCGGCCCCGGTGTGGGGCTGTGTGAGGAACTCGGGCCCCCGGCGGCCCCCCAGCACCTGCTGGGCCCGGGCTCAGCCGCCGGCCCCAAGCTTTACCCCAAACTCTACACGGACACGCACACGCACACGCACTCACACACGCATTCGCACGTGGAGGGCAAGGTCCACCAGCATCAACACATCCACTACCAGTGCTAGGCTGCCTCGGGGTGGGCTTGCGGAGGCCCGGCCAGCCGCGCAGGCTTGGGGCGAGGCCACAGAGGAAGATGGACTGCGGGTGCGAGGCGCCCCACGTGAGACACACACACACCTGGACGCACACACATGCATGACATACCTCTGGACACACACACAGAATTACACACACACACACACACACACTCAGACTAAGAAGCCTTTGGGAAGGTCTGTATTGTAACTCTGCAGTGCGCATGTAGCGATGGGCTAGCTCATGAAGGAATCCCTTGGCCCCGTGATAAGGATTTCATGGGGGCCATGGTCACCCCCCCACCCCGGCCTGGCAGGAGATCTGAGAGGCACCCTGGCTTTGCAAACCAAAAACTCCGACCCCTTCCCTACGCCTGCCCTCCTGTGTCCCTGCCCAGGCTATTTTTGCCACCACCTGTCCTGGGTGTCCAGGAGTCCACCAGTGCCCTGGGCAGGGGGGTCGGGCGGAGCAGCCCTAGGCTCCGTCCTGAGAGGCCGGAGCTGGCTGGGGGTGCCTCCCGTCCCACTGCCAGAGAGAAGGGGCCCTTGATATTTATATTTAAGAAATTAAGATAATAATATTAATAATGATGAAAGGAGGGCTGGGCCACAGAGACTTGGCCTCTCCTGAGGCCCAGGACCCACCTGGCCTTTTGGCCACTGGATGTCCACCTCGGGGCCGGGCATCCATCACCCCACTCCCCGTGGCGGCCCCAGGCCTCTGTAATTTTATATAGAGTTTGAGCTGAAGCTTTGTATATTTAATTTATTTTGTTAAACAAGAAAATGTGCATTCTTTCCTCTAAGCTGGTGTTTCTTTCTGTGTCTGCATCTGTGTGTGCCCGTGTGCCTGTTTATATCTTCCTGTGTCTGCATCTGTGCGTGCGCGTGTGCCTGTTTATAGGACGGATGGGGGAGCTCTCGAACCCCATCACCAGGCCTTAGGCTCGGGGGCCGAGGCCTGAGGGTCCCCAGGGCCCGCCATCAGCGCTCTGAGCCGGAGGACTCTTCCCCACTCACCTGCACGCGCCTCCTTGGCCAGCCAGAGTCCTGCACATCTGGCGCGGGGGGCCCCCCTCTCTGTACTGGTGTGGTCCCCCAGCCCTCAGTGCAGGGCCCGTGTTTCTCCCGTCCCACATTCTGGGGTTCCCTGCGTGGCCTTGGTGGGGAGGTGGGCTAGGGCCAGTTGCCTGCAGGGCACCGTCCACCCTGGGTGTGCAACCGTGGCCTCGCTCTCCTCACCCAGCCAGCAGGCAGGGGTTGGGTTTCCCCTGGCCCAGAGGTTCTGGAGCATCTTAAGAAAGACACTAAGAGCTGGTGTGATTCTAGCAAAGGCCCCGGCGCAGCATGTCCGAAGAGCGGCAGGAGGGGCGAGGCTGAGCCGCTGGCTCTCAGTGCTTCAGGAGACAAGCCCAGGCCCTGCCTGACCTGCCCGTCGGGATGCCCGCCGTCCTGCCCAGGCAGTGCTGGGCCCACGGCTGGGGCCGAGTCTCCCCTCCCCCGTGCCTCGGCAGTGAGCTGCCGTCCGCCCCCGCCTCCTCCCCAGCTCCGGGCTGGGTCACCTCCCTCTGCTCTCGTCTCCCAGGGCTCAGTCCCCAGTCCCCTTGCCCCTCCTCTGCTGGGACCCCCATGCAGTGCAGGATGGGATCCCCTGTCCTTCTCAATCTCCCCCCATTCTTCGGCTTCCCAGGGTGGACCCCACTCCTGTCTCTTAGGAGGCAGGGGCTAGCTCTGAGGTAAGCCCCGCTGGGGTGGTCCTGACTCCGTGGGCAGTGACCAAGCTCTGGCCTGGTGATGGAGACCACCTAGAGTGGACACCGCGGGAGACCTAGGGCCTGGCTGGCTGTGGGGAGCCGGGCTGCAGTGGCCAGGGGAGTAGTGTGGGCTGCAGGCAGCCCGCAGCTGGTGACCGAACAGATGTTCCCCAGACGGGACAGGCTGCATCCGACGCCTGGTTGGGTTTCAGTCTGAGCGGGGAAGGGTGGTGAGAGGGTAGACGCTGGGCAGTGGGGAGACCTCAGGCTGTGGGCCATCTTTGGGTCACAGGGGATGAGCTGCCCCCTGCCCAGCACCCCTGAGGGTACAGTCCCCCAGAACCTCAAAGGAGACTCTGCCACTCCCAGCCCTGTGCCCTTTTGGCCTGAGGGACAGTGCTGTCCACCTGGGCTCACGTGGGGACCACCCTCGTCATCTGCCCCAGGGAAGCCTGCGGGGCTAATGACCTGACGGGCCGCGACAGGCCCATCGGGGCCCGGGTCCTGGTTCTCGCGAGACCAGTGGCTCCGGGCCCATCCCCCAGTGCCCTTTCAGAAGAGAGGGCTGCTGATGTGCTGGTCGTTCTGTGGACATGTTAGGGCGCCTGGCTGGGCGGGGGGTCTAGGCGACCAGACAGACCCATCCTCTTGGGGCTGCCCGGCCACCACGAAGCCCACCAGGACAGACGTCTGCTCATTGGGCCTCCAACTGACCGGCCCCACTCCCTCTGCCCGACACCCCCTCTTCATTCCCTCTCCCTGGCGCCCCGCCCCCCTTGGGGGCTCCCAGAGTGTGCCGGGGCGGAGCCAATGGGAGCGCGAGTGGGCGGGGCCAGGCGGCAGGCGGGGCCAGGTGGCAGAGCAGGCTGAGAGAAGAGTCTTTGGGCTCCAGAGCGGGGGAGCCCGGAGTGGCACGAGGAGGGGCACCGCGGCAGGGCTTCACCTCCTGTGTTCTGAGGCACCGCGCCCTGGCTTCTCTTGCCACAGTTGCCCCTCCACAAACACCAAGGCCAGGCCCTAATGTGCCCTTGGCCACATGCAGAAAGACCAGTGCACAGCCACCCGTGATGCTACCAGGACCCCCAACAGGAACAGAAATGCCTCCCGTGCTCAGCTCTGTGGGGCTCCCTGTGGGGTGGGAGTGGGGGCCCCCAGTCTCAAGGGAGCGGAGGGGGATCCAGCTGTGTCTCAGAGGGACTCCCAGGCCGGGCTGGGGTCAATGTCTTGATCTGATCAAGGGAGCGGAGCGGGATCCAGCTGTGTCTCAGAGGGACTCCCAGGCTGGGCTGGGGTCAATGTCTTGATCTGATTTCACAGCCACTAATGGCTCGTGCTGTTGGGGCTTCTGAGAGCCATTTGGGCCGAAACTCCTGATGTCCATGGTGGGGGTGCTGGGTGCTGGGTGGTGGGTGCTGGGTGGGTGGGTGCTGGGTAGTGGTGGGTGCTGGGTGGTGGGTGCTGGGTGGGTGGATGCCAGGAGGGAGGAGCCCCAGGCCAGCATCTTCCCTCTGATCTGGGCTGTGATAAGCTGGTCCCCTTGAAGCCTGGTGAGCCTGAAATGGCGGCCCAGGCTCTGACACCCTCGGGTGTGACCGCTCCCTCCCCACCCCCAAGCCCCGCAGCCCAGCCCTCCTGGCTTCAGAGGGGTGGCCGAGAGTCTTCTGCAGCTGTCCCGGGGCGGGGGGGGCTGAGGCTGATGTCCAGGGACCAGGCGATGTGACAGGAGCTGAAGATGAGGGGACGTGGGGCCACCACAGCCCCGTGGACCTGGGGTTGGGAGGGCCGGGCAGGGGATCAGAGCCTTGTCTGGGGGCCAGGCCAGGGGACCTGGGACAGGAACGCAGGATGTAGGACACAGGAAAAGGGACAGGAACATAGGACGTGGGGTTGGGACCAGCACAGACTCAACCTGGGACTCAGGGCATGGGGTTAAGGACTTGCAGGCGCCAGCCAGGCTGCCCCAGCCCCCCGGGTGGCGCTGCTTGGGGCTTGCAGGGCCCTGGACCTGCTGCGGGGCCTGAGGTGGCATGGAGGGGCTGGGACCCAAGGGGCCGAAAGGTGAGCGCCCCCGGCGCACCTCGCCCAGACCCAGGGCGTGGGCTGGACTGCCCTGGGACACACGGGCCTGTGCGGCGGGCTGCTGCAAGGTGGCGCACGGAGACAGGGGACTCCCACAGGGTCAAGCTTGTGCGGGGGCCGGGCCCCCTGGCTGGGCTGGGAAGCAGCCTCCACCCCATGCCTGGCACCAGCACCTGGCACGTCCCTGCTGCATCTGGTGGGCAGGGACGGAGGCTGCTGATCACGGGGAGGGGCGGGGACTGGGCAGGGCAGGGGGCGGGCCCGGCAGCTGGGGCTTCCTCTGTGCTCCGTGCTGACCTCGCCCGGTGCCGGGTGCCCGTCCTGTTCAACCGCCCAGGCCTGGCTGGGCTCAGGGCCCTCACAAGATGGGCCGGGCGTCAGGGGAGCTGAGGGCCAGGGCCTCTCCTGGGAGCCCTGTGGAGGTCCGTGCATTCCTTCCCCAGATTCAACCCCCATCCTGCCAGCCCCACCCAGGGGCTGCCCCGCTGAGCCCTCTCCGGTCCTGCCTTGGCTCAGAGACCTCCACAAGCCGGTGCTCCCCCGGCCCAGTCACCCTGAGCCCTCGACTGCCGCCGTCTGTGGAAGGGAGGGTCGACCTCCCATTCAGGCCAGCACGCGTCAGTGACCCCAGGTGGGAGATTGCACGGGTCCCCAGACCTGGCAATGTAGGGCCCTGGAGGTGGGATCTGCCTCCCAAGGGGCTTCTCCTGTGGAGACCCCCCAGGGGTGGCACCCAATGGAGCCCTGGGTCAGCAGCTTCCGACGCCTTTTTCCGGCAGTGTTGCCTGGGGTCACCTGGGGTCATGCCCGGTGGGCTCAAGAGCCCACCCCCCAGTGTCTGCCGAGCAGCCCAGCCCAGACCCTGCGGCAAGTGGCACCCCAGTCAGCGGCCCGCACCCCTGGCACCGCTGACTTGAGGCGTGGAAGCCGCTGACACAGGACTTGCACTGGCCCCAGCTGGGTGTGCCCATCCACCACAAGGCAACTGACGACCAGCCCCGGCATCTCATGCCCCCGCCTTGGCACCCTGGGCAGCCTGGGGAGCCGGGGGGAGGATGCTTTGCCAGCACCCAGCCTGCACCAGCTCGGGGCAGAATGAGGCCCCGGGTCGGGGCTCCTCAGCGCACTCCTCCTCAGGGCGCAGGCTGGCTCCTTTCCGGGGCTCTTGTCTCTGGCACTCGTCTGGGGTGACAAAGCAGAGTGCTTGGGTCAGGCCGGTGGCCAACGCAAGGGGCAGGGGGTCTCGGGCTGAGATACGCACGGCCCCTCCTTCCTTGATCTGGGTGCAGAGCTCGGGGGCTGGCTCCCTCGTGTCTCCTGGGCCGCGGGCGTCCAGCCCCAGAGGCTGCGCTGACCCACGTTCCCCCCCTCCCCGCCCCCCTGCACCTTCCAGACCCCAGGGAAGCTGAGCCGGAAGCATGAGCAGTGCGGTTCTGAGGGCCCCGCCAGCCACCCAGACGAGCCCTGGGGAGAGAGCGCGGGCCGGCCTGGCTGCATGGGGCAGCCTCAGGTTAGGACCAGAGGTCCCCCCCCGCCCCATGGTGGCTGGGCGCAGACACACACTTGATCCCAGGATGGGGTGGGGGGATCCATGAAAGGTCCAGCAGCTCCGGTAAGGGCGCGGGTGGGGCAAGACACCCAGCACCCAGACAGCTGTATGCCCCACCCCCGCTCGCTCCACAGCCGTGGGGCATCTGGCCCCGGGCCGGCAGGTGGTGACAGCTGCCAACAGCTGGCCAGAGAGGCGGGGCCGCTTATCCTGAGTCACGGGTGGGGGATGGAGAGGGTCTGGTTGGGATGACTCGCTGCCTTTGAAGGGAAGGCCGAGCTGTCCGCCTCATGTCCCCAAATGCCATCCCTGGGCCCTAGAGAGACCCTGGCGGAGAGCACAGCCCGCGAGAACAGGACAGGCAGTGGGTATCTGGGCCCTGGTGCCAGGACTGCAGACCCCCAGAGGCTCCATCTGCCTCTGCGGGGTCCCCAGGGTCTGGGGCTCCGTGCTGGGGTTGGGCAAGGCCAGTGGGTGGGGTCTTTGCTGGAAAGCAGCAGCCGTCCCCCAGCAGCGTCCACCCTGACGGCAGGCAGTGCAGGTGGGTTTCGGTGGGGAGGCCCCGCACTGACGCTGTCTCTTCCCCCAGCTCACAGACTCCTGAGCTTCCTGGAAAACTGGCAGCCCCCGTCAGTGGGTCCCTGGACTCTCGCTTGGGGCCGCTGCCTCATCCCCCCAGGCCCTCCCTAGTTCTGCCCCAATGCTGTCCCAGTGGCCTTTTCACGAAGCCCGCCAGCCCAGGGCAGCGCTGACGCTGCCCACTCCCTGCTGGAGCCCCCCCTCCGGCACGCCGTGGGGACCTGGTTTGGGATGGCTTTACGCTCCCAGCAACGCCAGGGCCACCCAGCTTTACGCAGGACCTGATGAGCGAGGGGCAGTGAGCTCTTGGTGGCCACGCCCCCTGCCCCCCTGCCCCCCGGATCACAGGGGAGTCACAGCCAGCCTCCAGGACTGCTCGTGTGGCCCAGCCACTGGCAGAAAGTGTGGCTTGCGGTCAACTGCCAGGGCCTGGGGACAGGAAGGTGAGAGTCCGGGGGTGACCACCCTATCCTCTTAGGGCCCTGGGAGGCAGGGAACCAGGACCCCAGCCTCAACCCTCACCGCGCTCTGTGCAGCCTGAAAGCGCCCGGCAGCACCTCCCACCCAGCGTGCACAGGCCGTCTTCTCGGGCCAGCAGCCTCTCTGTGTCATGAGACCCTAGGCAGATACCCAGCTACTCTGACCCTCAGTCTCCTCGTCTGTGGCCTGGACGAGAGGACCTGGCTCAGGGGCTGGTGGGAGCCTTTGGGGCCTGCCTGGGTAGGAGGTGAGCTCAGGCCTGAGCACGGAATGGCCCTGGCGGGGGGTGGGGGTGGGTGGGCAGGACCTCAGCCTGGACCCAGGCCCAGGGAGGGCTGGGGCGGCACCGGGCTCAGCAGAAGCAAATTCCTTCTTCCTTCACAACTTTTTCCTCTTATTTTTTTTTCAGTTTCTTCCAAAAGCCGTCCTCCGCTGTTCGTTCCTGGAGCCCCTCCAAGACCATGGGCACCGGCTCCACTCGCGGCCACAAAGCTCCTTTGACAGCAGCGGCGGGAGCTAAACCAACAGTGGGGGTGGGGGAGGAGGGAGGGAGGAAGGGGACACGGGATGCCCCAAGCGGAGGCCTCTGGGCGTCTTCTGGGGGCAGGGCTCCACGGGGGTGGGCGTCGCGCCGGGACCCCAGGCCCTGGCTCGGCCCCGTTTCTGGTGGGGAGGACATTGGCCCCCCTCTGCCTGCCTAAGCCCAGCACCTCCGGTCTCCCCTGGTTGAAGCGCTGCTCTGAGTGGCCCGCCGGCCCCGGCTGCTCTGGGGGAGGCCTTGCGGACATCCCTGTGTCCACCAGGGTCTCCCGGGTGTGGGTGCCGGCCGGGCAGGGACTGGACCACCTGCTAGGAGGTCTGCCGCCACAGGACCCTGGGCCCGACGGGCAACAGAGATGGCGTTGGCCTCAGACTGTCTGCGCCCTGCCACCGTCCCCATCTGTAGGCTGCGGAGGGCTGGGGTTCTGGGGCAGCGCTCATTAAATGTTTGCCGGAGGGGTGCTGGACACAGGACGTCGGGCACAGTTCCTCTGCTTCCTTTCTGCCCACTTGGAAACTGAGGGGCCTGGCCCCCGTGGCCCCCCAGAAGCCAACCCTGAGCGTTGGGCATCCGCAGATGCCCAGTGACGGGGAGGCCTGGCTGGACGGACAGCAGGGGGTGTCTGCCTCTGCTCCAGCGGGGCAGATGGGTGGTGGTGAGAGTCACAGGACATGGGGGGCCTGGGCTGGGCAGGGGCCGGGGCTGGAGAGCCGTGCGCTGATGATGGGAAGTGTCTGCACAGGAGAAGTGAGGGGCGGGCACAGCCGAGACCGCCTGGCTGCTGCCGCTGGACTCAGGGAGGCCGGCAGGGCGGGTGGCGGGCCAGCTGGGCTCGGGACAGGCTCCCAGGCTCCCGGGCCGCGGCCGGTGCCCGCGGCCGCCCGCTCTCTGAGCCCTCGCAGCGTGGTCGGAGGAGCCTTGCTTGGCTACAGACACAAGCGTCGCCCATGGGGCCCTGCAGGGGCAGCAGCCGGGCGGGGAGCGGGCCCAGAACGAGGCACAATCCACCCTTTGTTCCCGCGGCCGCCTGGAGCCTTCGGGCCAAGAGGAAATGAGGGGAGCGCCAGCCAGCAGCCCTCGCCACCAGGGCCCCGCGGACGCCAGGGACGGGCCCAGCAGAGGAGCTGGAGGTCCCAGTGGCCTGGACCTGGAGGCCCACACCGCTCTGCACCCTGCACGCCCACCTCAGGAAGGCCTGGCCGCGGCCCCACCCCTGCACCCCGAATGCTTGGCCACTGCAGAGGGCCGTGGCCGGAGCACAGGCCCCAGGCAGCCACTGCTCCAGGCTGCGGCCGGCCCCCGTCCGTGGCCTCCCTCCACCCTCCCTCCTCTCTCCTCTCCTGGCCGCTGACAAGCGCCCGTGTCTTCCCTGGCCGAGGGTGGATGGGAGGAGACGGGGTCTGTCCAGCTGGGGGGCTGGCCCACACCCCACCCTGCACTTCGCCGCTCCCTGGAGCCTCCTGGACGTGACCGAAGGGTCTGTGGCCCATTCTTGAAGCAGCCAAGCTTCTCGCTTCCCCCTGGGGGTCGTGCTCTGGGCCTGGAGCATCGTCCAGGCAGCCTGGGCCCCGGTGGGAGCGCGTGCACACTTGTGTGTATGTGCACACGTGCAAGTGTGCGTATGGGTGTGAGGGGCTTGGGACCCCTTCCGTCCCCTCCCTCAAACGTGTCTTCACTCCATGCACCCTTCCTAGAGGGGCCTGGGGCAGGAGGTGTGAGGCCAGAGGACCCTGGGAGCCTTGTTTGTGAGACTGCCTGGTGGGGTCTCCCTTGGCGTCTCCAGGGCAGGCCAGCCCCAGTGGGGCTCAGCGGGCTGGGGGCCCAGGCTGCCTGATGTCTCCATCTCGGATGCATTTCAGCCTCTCCTTAGCCTGTGTGGAGGCTGAAAGGTGACCCCTGAGGCCCCTTTGTTGCTCCGAGATCAGTATCTCCCCTGGGAAGGGCTGACTCTGCCCGGTGGGGCACCCGGCGGAGCCCAGCTTTGATGCTCACAGGCAGAGATCCCACCAGTCCAGACACCAGAGCAGGTGCCGGCCTCGGGTCCCACCAGAGGCACAGCAGCTTCCAGGTCGCCTGGCAGGAACACCTGTGGTGATCCCGCAACGCGGCTCAGGTCCGGGTGCTGGACCCTCTGAGACGGCCTGGGGCCTGAAGCCCACCCGGAGTGGGAAGGCTGTGGGCGCACGGGGTGTCACCACATCCCTGAGGCCGCGGCTCAGCCAGGGGGCCAGGATGGGGGCCCAGGGAGGGCAGGGGGCGGCGGGCAGCCGACAGCTTCCTCCACCCGACGCCAGACCCGAGGCCACTCCTGGGGGCCCAGGTTCAGCCCCCAGCAGGTGGGACTTAGGGTGAGGGGCCTGCCACGGGCTGGGGTCCTCAGGGCAAGGAGAGGGGCTCTGAGGCCTGGGAACCCGGCCGCCCTGCCCTGCGAGGGGCCGGGGCTCCGTGCCGGGGGAGGCGCGTGTGCACACACGTGCGTGTGTGTGACAACCACGCCAGCCGTCGCTCACCGGGGGCTGCACAGTCCCACACAGACAACAAGAGCTGGGCCCTTGCTGGGCGTGGGGTGGGGAGCGGGCGCTGTGGTGTTTGAGCCCCGCCGGCCCTGGCGGGGGCGCCAGCCTTCCCGGCACCTCAGCCTGCGGCCCTGTGACTTTGTGGGAGACTCTGATGCTCGAGGCACTCCCGCCCCCGCCCCCACCCCCAGCCTGGGCCGCAGCGAACACCTGGACCGTCCCTCGGCTGCGCAGGCCCCCTCTGCTTCCCTCCTGAGGCGGAGGGGAGGCTGGGCTCTGCGAAGGGAGGCCGGAACTGTGGCTCCTGTCCCTGGCAGGGCTGGCTTCCCGTGGCCTTCCAGCCCCAGCGTGGCCCCCGGCCTGCCCTGTGCCCCTGGCCACCAGCGCTTGCTCGGGAGGGGGCTGCAGCGGTGCGGTCCTGGGCTGCCCCTCCCGTCCACCAGGGCCTCCCCAAGCGACGTCCCCTCCCGCTGTCTGGCCAGGGCTACCGCACACTCAGGACAAAGGAGCGTGTCCCCCGTTTTAGGGGAGTGGCCGCCCACGCCGGCTGGTCCCACGACCTCCTGGTCTCCCTGGAGCCCTCGAGGCAGGGGGGCAGCAGGTTTTCCTCTGGCCCCCCAGGTGTGCCGGCCTGTGGCTCCAGGCCCCTGACACCACCCAACCCACCCTCGGCCCTCTGGGCCTGGAGGGGGCCCTCAGCTCCGGCAGGGAGCCTGGGTCATGCGTATCCCCCAGTGCCCACCTCCTGTGGCCCTTCCCCCCCTAGGGGCTGAGAGCGGTGTGTTGTCCCTCTGGGGAAGAGGCGGCCGTGGCGGGGACCCATCTGCCTGCCGGCTCCTGTCGGCTCCAGGGACCCGCAGGCAGCCCCCAGGTGTGTCCAGCCCGTGGGGGGGTCTATCCTCTAGGGCACGTCTGTGTCAAGGACCTGGGGCTCAGTGTCCGAAGCAGTGGGGAGCAGAGGCCCCTGTGGGGTGGGGGAGAGTGGTCTGGGGCTCCCACCCGTTTCTTTAGGGCCCAGGTCCTGGAGTGAGTGGTGGGTGAGGGCAGCCCCGCTGGGCTCAGGGGCTCAAGGCTGGGGCTGGGGACCTCCTCTGTCTGCCCGACGCCGGCGCCTGGAACGGTTGGAGGCTTCACTCCGTGAACAGACTCGAAGCACCCCTGGGTGCCGCCCTCTGGGCCACGAAGCCATAAGCACTGTCCCGCGTCTCCCTGGCTTAAGCCAATGCGAGTGGGGACAGCCGCTCCCCCAAGGAGGACAGGTGCGCGCAGGGGGGCCCAGCCCGGGGGTCCCTGGGGAGGGTGAGCGAGAGCCACAGCCCGGCGGTCCAGGGAGTTGCGCTTGAGGGCGCTGGGCTCCGGGGCTTGGCTGTCGGGAGCCAAGTGCTGTGCTGTCTCTCGCGCCCCGGCCGGCCGGCTGAGGGCGGTCCGGTGCCACCTGGGGTCTGAGCAGAGCGGAGGCTGCAGGGCGCGGCGATCGCCGCAGGGTCTTCCTCCCGGCCCTCGTGTCGGCCAGGCCGGGTGGGCAGCCCTGCCCTCACTCCAGGGTCGGGCCGGTGTGTGCAGGGGGCTCCCGGCGGGTCGGGGCAGGGCAGGCACTGCCGTGGGACCACCCCGGCCGGGGGGCGGCTGGCCTGGCGTGGCCCCGAGTGGGGTGTCGGCCTCACGCGCCGAGGGGGTTAGTGGGAAGCTTCTGGGCTCACGCTACAGTTTCCACTGGAAAAACAGCCCCATCTTGAACGCTGGCTCTGAGCTTTTAAATAATTGCAAATATATCCAGTTTCCTGACCGGCGCTCGCTCGGTGATGGCTGAGACCCAGGACAGCTGACGGAGGGCCAGGCGGCAGGCTGACCCGCAGTTCTGGGGGGACACCTCCGTCGGCCTGGCCGAGGGGCACCTGGGGTGCGGGCCCAGGTCCGGGGAGGTGGGGGGGCTGGGGCCGCTGTGGCCAGAGTAGGAGGGAGACGTCAGGAAGGGCTTCTCTGTCCCGTGGGGTCATCCACCGCCCAGGGCTTCGTGGGCTGCACCCAGCCCCAAGGTCAGGGAGGCCGAGCCCTGGGAGCTGCCGTCTCGGTCCCGTGTGTGCTCGGACGTCCCAGGCTGGACATGAGGACCGGGTGCAAAGCCGGGCTCCCAGGGTCTCGGGGTGCAGGGCGGTGGGTTTGCTCTGGGGCTCAGCGAGCTGTCACCTGTCACCTGGTGTTGCCGACACGGTGTGAGCAGAGGGGGCCGGGCTGGGTGTGCACGCACGTGTCCGTGCCTCCGTAAGTGTGCACACGGTGTGCATCTGGGCGTGTCCCCAGCCTCCTCTGCACTCAGGGGTCAGGGCAGGGCTCCAGCCACCAGTGCCCCGGCACAACAGGGCGAACAGGTCTCCAGGGAGGGTGCAGAGGTCCCGGGCTTCCTCTGTCTGCTGCCCTGGTCCCTGTGTGTCATCCATGCCAGACACCCCCGCCAGGGGTGAGGGGTGCCCAGCGGCCCAGTGCAGACCTCTTTGTTCTGGAAAGCAGCAGACATCCTTGGTGCAGTGCGGCTGCCCATCCAGAAGTGCCCATGGGGACCCCTGCGTCCACCGGCCACATTTCCAGGTTCACAGAAGGCTCTTTCTGATGCCAAAAACCTCTGGAAATGCTTCCAAGGGCTGGACTCAAGCTTTTCACACTTGGAAGTGGGGCTGACTCGTGTAGGATGGGAGGCTGGCAGCTCCGACCTGTGCGCCCGACGACGGCACTGCCTGAAGGGTGCTCCCAGCTTGGCGGTGCGGACAGCAAGCCGGGGGCCTGGGCAGAAGGTCTAGACGCCCAGTGGAAGCTCCTCTGGGCAGGAGCTGGAGGTGGTTCCAGGAAGGACCGCCAGCCGAGGCCGCCCTTCAGCCCTGGGGGAGCCAAGTGTTCCTGTGGGGGACTCTAGAAGCCTCGGTGACCCCAGCTCCTCCCCGGGGTGGGGGACCAGCAGAGGGGCCGGAGGGGGCCCCCAGCACCAGGCCACAAGGCAGGAAACCACGACGCCCTCCGGGTTTACGCGGAAGCTGCCGATTCCAGCTCCACGGAAAAGAAAACAAACTCCGCTCCCAGGATGCCCCCCGGCTCAGCCGCCACGCTCCCGAATCAGCCCACCGGGGCCTCGGTGGGAAAAGCCCTGAGGCAGACTGTCTTTCTGCCAAATTCTGGGGGAAGATGCAGAAAACGCAGAAAACCAGCAGCAATAAAAGTAAGAAGATGCCTGGAGGAGTCAGCTCGGGGGGAAGGGCTGGAAGGGCCCGGTGCCGACCACCTGCCTGGGGGCCTCGCCGGGGTCCTGCTCACACCCGCCAGGCTCACTCCCTGCTGGCCTGAGACCAGAGTCAGGACCAAGCCACCTGGGGCCAGAAACAGCCGCTGCCGACCCAGACCGAGGCCTCAGGACGCTGTGCGGACGCCCCCCGCAGGGGCTGAGCAGGGGTCCCCGCCCACATCCCCACAGATGCGTGCGCACCTGTGCGTCCATCCCGCCCCTCAGTGTGCCCAGCTCTGGTGCCACCTCAGGCCAGGCTGGAGGCCCCTGCTCGGGTCCTGCGCCTCGTGGGCCTGGGGGACAGTGTCGTGGGTGCCCGGAGACGGGAGGGGTTAGCCACAGGCGGCAGAGTTGGCTGGGGAAGGTGCCAGCTGGACTCCTGGACACAGCGACCCAGGCTGGCCCACTCACATGTGGCACCTGTGGCTGGAGTGTGTCCCGAGGGCCACGCCCGGAGGCCCACGCCACTCTGGACATGGGGGTGAAGGGCGCCTCACCCAGAGCAGGGTCCTGCCCTGCTCAGCACGGGCAGCGCTGTGCCCCCTGCCGAGCCCGCACCCTCAGTCCTGTTCCGACTCCTGCGCTCTCCACCCTCCCAGTCAGCCCCACCCTCTGCGGGGGCTCGGGGCACGCCAGCGACGCTGCCCTGGTTGGCGACACAGATTCAGCTCACCGTGTCGCCAGCCGTCCCTCCACGGGAGCAGGGCGGGGGCGGGGAGGCCAGTGGGGCAGCTCCAGCCTCTGGGCCTGGGCCCCTCTGCTTGGCGTCCCCTTGAGCTCCTGGCCGCCTGGACCGAGTCCCGCCCTGCCACGGGGGTCCGCACGCAGCCCGGAGCTGCCCAGTCTGGCCTGCAGACGGTGCTGTGTGCCGTGGATTCAGGAAGAAAACACGTTTCCTGCAAACGGGCTATGACCTGAGTCATGGAATTCCTCCCGCTCCTCCTGTGCTTCTGCGGCGCCAAACTTCCCTTCCTCCGAGGCTCTGAGGGTCCAAGCACCCACTCCCACGCTGGAGCCTCTCCTGGGGGCCAGGCCGCTGCCTGGAGCTTCCAGGTGCCGGGCGCCATCCTCACGTCAGCGGGAGCGGGCGAGCTCTCAGTGGGCTGCCCGAGCCCCACCTGGCGCCGCCGCGCCCAAGTCTGCAGCGCCCTCCCCCGGCCCCCCCCGGGCAGTGCCGGGTGCTGACTGCCGGGGCAGGCGGTCAAGGGGAACAGGCAGGGCACCCATGTCTCCAGGGCGCAGAGCTGTCCGCCTGCTGCCAGAGGGCAGTGGTCCGGTCCCCACGTGGGCAAGGCCCTGCCCGCTGTGGGCCCACACATCTGTGGAGCCCAAGGGGGGGCCCCGAGACCACCGCCATGATGGGCCTCCCCCTTCCCTGCCCTGGACGGCGCCCGAGCCGCCGACTTGAGTCCTGCACTGCGAGCCCCGAGCGCACCCGCCAAACAGACGACAGCGTCACTGTGTTCCCTGCTCCTCGGGTCAGGCAGGCCCTTCCGAGAGCAACTTTCCAAAAGGAGAGGATGGTGATTGAAACACACGGCACTCAGAAAGACGGGGGACGATTTCTCTGCAGCCCGGGCCCCGCCTCGTGCGCAGCCTCACGGGGACTCGTGCTGCCTCTGGACTCCGCCAGCCTGTCCAGTGCCTTCCACTCCCCCGTGCCCGCCTGGAGCGGGCCGGACCTGCAGCCGCCCTCCGTGCCGGGCTCCTGCGAGGCGGCTGCGCATGCCTGTCCTGAGGCTCAGCCCCCACCCGGTGCCGATATCCTGGGCCGTGGACACAGCCAGTCCTGTGTCCGTGAGTCCAGCAGGCAGTGCAGTGACCACTAGCGACACATGGGCCCTGCAGCTCCCCACAGGGGTGGCGTCACCTGATTCCCATTGCTGTGGACAGTGCTCACGCGCTGGGGCAGCTCCTGTGGGACGCTGGTGCTGTGGGCAAAGGGCCTCGCTTCTAGAAGACGCGCGAGCTGCACGTCCTCTGGCCTCTGGGCCCACGTAGCCCCCAGCCTGGCCCTTGACCGCAGGTGGGGAAGGCACTGGGCTGGGGGTGCGTTTCCCCTGGCAGCAGTGTGTGCTGTGTAAGAACAGATTTTCTTCCTTTTTTAAAAAAAATTTATTTATTTTTGGCTGCTTTGTGTCTTCCTTGCTGCGCGCGGGCTTTCTCTAGTTGCGGCAATGGGGGCTACTCTTAAGGCACGCGGGCTTCTCACTGCGGTGGCTTCTCCTGTTGCGGAGCACAGGCTCAAGGCACGTGGGCTTCAGTAGTTGTGGCATGTGGGCTCAGTATTTGTGGCATGCAGGCTCAGTAGTAGTGGTAGTAGTGCCACGGAGGTGCGGACCTGGGGCCTTGGTGGCCGAGCAGCTGAGGTCTCCCAGGGCCTCTCCAAACCAGGCAGGGACCCACCCCAGCCCTTCTCCGGGATTCGATCACTCACCTGGCCAGCAGCCTTTTGTCCCACTTACGATGGTGGCACTGGAAGGAGGCATGTGACCTGACTTCAAAAGCACAGGCTCGGAGCTAGCGTTCCACATTGGTGCAAGTTACATGGAATGTTTTAAACTGTGAAGATGGTGTTTCTGCGTGTGAGCATCTTGAATTTCAGTGTGCCTTAAGGTTTTTTTTTTATCGTGGTAAACTCCACATATCACACAATTTACCAATTTAGAGCGTAGAGTTCCGAGGCATCCAGCACATACACACCGTGCAGCTGTCTCCTCACCAGCTCTAGGACGTTTTCGTCACCCCAAGTACAAACCTATCCAACTAGCAGTTCTGCCCCAGGCCCTGAGACCTTCAAACTTAACTGGCGTGTCCGCACAGCATGCAGCGCGCCAGCTTCAAGGTTGTCGCGGATGAAAATGTGCGTGCGCTCGGTGTTTTATTCAGCATCCTCTGGCTTCTGATTCTGAAATGCCGCTTTCTGTGCCCCTGCGCATCTTCTGTGTCCAGGTTTGGTGACACATACTTTTTGAGGCAGGTGCAGTGCCCCTGGCGCCCACCCCCATGGCCTGTGTGCCGTTAACACAGTGTTATTCTCATTTTAAAATCCACCTGACATCAGCTTTGGAGGGTGAGTCCTGTGGATACGTTTGGCCCTCATTCGAGGATTTCAGTGGCTGCACGACGGCTGCAAAGGCTCCCACCTCGGAGCTACCCTGCAGCGACGCCTGGGCCGGCTCTGCCCGGCCTCCTCCTTCCGAGGCCCCGAGAGCTGGCTGAGCCCGGGGCCCCGCCCCATCTCCTGGCCGGCCCCCAGTCTCCCTCAGGACACTCAGACTTTCCACTTCTTACAGCGGTTGTGGGGGGCAGGGCCTCCTGAAGTCGGAGGGCGGGGGAAGGAGGCTGCTGCGGTCCTCATCCCTGAGCTACTGGTGACCGTCCCTGGAGAATGCTCGGGGTGCAGGGGTCAGCATGAGCCTGCGTTTGGAAACTTCTGTCGCAGTCGGTCAGGAGATTGTACATCTGTTGGATCTCATAAGAAGGAAATAGGCTTGTGCTTTTGAAATTTCATCTTCCGGTCATTTAAAATTTTTTAAAATTTCATCTTCTAGCGATTCTTTTCTTTGCCTTATTTACCCAAGTATGGCCCTGTGACAGGCTGGCAGTTTCAGAGCAAAAGCCCTTCCGCGTGGGGAGCACGGGGCACCCGTGTCCCGTCTCACGGCACCGGGCGCCTCCCCCCGCAGCTCCTGAGGCTCTTCCCGCCCAGCTGCCAGACCTGGGCAGGGGCTTGGCGACGCTCGCCTTCCTGAAGCCCGTGCGTGTCTGCACAGGGGCGTCGGGACCCCCACCGCAGAGGACTCCACTGCGCCGTGCTCGCGTCCCTGAAGTCCAAGGAGGCCGAGGGAGCCGTGCTGAATGTGGAGGTGCGTCCGCACGGTGCTGGTCGCCAGCAGGGGCGCCGACCCTCGGTGCCTGGAAGCACAGGCGAGTGGGTCTCTGTCCGGACGCCTGCAACCGGCCACGAGAAAACGTCAGACGAAGCCAGAAGGAGAACCACTCTGCTTGAAGAACAGCCCTGGGCGTGCGTGTGCAGAGTACGTGTGCAGCCAGCCGAGTGCTGAAGGAGATGGACAGTTGCCCACGACGGTGAGTCTGGGGAGAGGGTGGCCTGCCCTTGGCATCCATGTTACCTGGTAACTTTTCTGTGTGAGATTCCTTTCAAGTGGGAAGTTCGGATGAAGGCTCGACCGTGGGGCCTGAGCAGACTCGGGGGTGAACGGCCAGTGTCCAGGCGGGCGGAGTCCAGAGCGCTCGCCTGCGTGCCGGCTGCATCCCTGTTACAGGGTGATGTGTGGTTTCCATGACTCGGGGCTGGTGGACGTCCCTCCCGGGGCCTCTCCCGGTTGCTGGGCACTGAATCACACAGATGGCGGGTGGGGCCCCGAGTTTGAAGCCTGGTGGGTCACCCGGCCGAGGGTGGCGTCAGGCTGCTCCCGCCGAGGACTGTGGACGTTCCGGCCACAGGACCTGACCCGCTGGGTGCCTTCCTTTACGGCCAGACCCCCAGGGGTCTGGAGTCCCCAGGAGGCGCAAACAGGGAGTACGGGATGCCTGGCCTCGTCTCGCCACGCGCATCCTGGCTACGCCGGCTCCCTGAGCTCCACGCAGGGGCCTGGATTTACCACCGAAGAATTCTAGGAATTTCCTCTTAGTCTGAAAAGAAAACTCCTTCAAAACCTCCTTCGTGTCCCACCGAGGGGCGTGTAGGGGCCTCGGTGCTCTCCATGCGTGCGGCCGTGTGCCTGTGTCTGGGGGTGGGGGCTCTGCTCCCAGGTGCCCCGCCCCAGCTCCCGCTGCCCTGGGGCCAGGCCCGACCGGGAGGGCCCTGGTGGTGGATGGACGCTCCCTGGGAGGGCCGACCCCGGGGCAGCAGGGGGCTTCTCTCCAGAGCTCAAGCGCCTCCTGGGGCTTCCTGTCTGTCTGGAGGCCTTTCTGGACTATTCTATAAAACTCGTTGTGGGCTGGCGGGTGGAAGCCACGGAGGGCTGGCCCGTGTGCCGGGAAACAGTGTGCTGCTCGGAACCCTTTCTTTCAGCTTTGAAAAACACATCCAGCGCCTGTAAATTAATACGCAGCTCGACACTATTTGTCCACGGACATTTTGTGGCTGAAAATGAACTTTCTGCCAGCTGGCCTCAGCTTTGTCTCTTCGAGACGGCGATGTCCAGACTGAGAGGGTCTGGCTCCTGCACAGCCCGAGGCACTGGCCTCTCCTCCCACGAAGGGCCCAAAACGCCCGAGGGCAGCGGCGAGGGAAGGGCGGCAGCTGGGAATACCCGTCTGGCCGCTGACGGCCCGCGACGCCCGCAGGAAGTGAAAACATCTTTATCCAAGGAGAAGAGGGGCAGGAGTGCCTCCTCCAGGTGGTAAAGATGGAAGCCCGAACCTAAGACTAGCTCTGTCCAGTGGAGTGGGGAGCAGGCGGGGGTCAGACAGACGCTGGCCTCTTGGAAGATTTCTCTTAGGGTAGGTCTGACTTCAGAAGCACAGAAATACACGATGCAGTTATAAACAGATCAGACGGAAGCACCCCCTAAAAACAGGGGGTCCGAGGAGACAAGCGTGCCTCTCCGCGTGTCCCCGGGGGTCCCCGTGGGGCGCCGTGTGTCTGCCCCACGTGGCCTCTCCAGCTTCGTGCGGGGGCCGTTCTGCCAAGCCGGCCAGCGTCTCCGCTGCAGGAGCGACCACCAGGTGCCCGCAGCCTGCGGCACATCCTCACCTGCCCCTCGCCTCGCCCTCTGGCTCACCCCGCGCAGCCCTCACCGCGTCCTACCTCACCCGCCGGCCTCGTGGGCCTCCTCTGGGCCCACGTCTCCTGTTCGGGAGGGGGCCCTAGTGGGGGGGCCCAGTCCAGCTCCCCCAGCCCAGTCCCCCGTCAGAACTCCGGGACCCTCCGCATCCCCCAAATGCTCCCGCCCCGCAGCTTTCCTGGGTCACGGGCTTGAGGACGCTCACGAATTGCTGGGGCCTCAGCCCCGCGCCCCTGCCCGTGGGGCCTCCACGTCCCTCTCCGGCCTCGTCCCCGTCGCAGGTGCTGAGGGCAGTGTGGCTGTGGTGCTGACCGTCACGCTGTGGAAGCCACACGGCTGTAGAGAGCGGGACAGCAGGCGCAAAGGCCGCCACGGAAGCCACGGGAGGAGCTCACGGCCCAGCCGGCCCCAGGGGCCCGTAGTGGGATCCCATTTTTCATTTAAACCACAACCAACGACCCCACCCACTGAGCCAGGTTCTGAGAGATGGGACGCTCTGGAAGAGGCTGTGCTGCCTGGGCAGGGCAGCCTGTGGGGTCCGCCTGATGGGACCCGCTTCCGCTCCCTCCGTCCTGGGGCTGAATGAATAGGTATCACCTTGTAATTAAAAGAAGATGAGAAACAAGATAAAACCACGTGGTAGATACACCGTCAAGTCTTTAGTCAGCGCCCGCTGAGCGCGCCGTACCTAAATGGATCACGCATAGGATGCCAGTAACAGCAACGGCACCTCTGAATAGAACACGCTATAGAAAGGAAAACAGGTGCTACCCTCCGCCCCCGAGCTTGCGGTCAGGCCCGTGATTTCGCACCCGCACTCTGCACAGGGCTCTTGGTACCGAGACCGAACCGGGCTGTGCGGGCGCCTTGCTGCCGCCGACGCTGCGGCGCTCTCTCGGCTGTGGCGCGCTCTGCCCACCCCTCGCCTCGGGGGCGCGTCCCCGCCAGCCTGCTCCGTGGTCCTCACTCTGCAGACCGAGCCTCGGGGCGTAGCCACGTCGCCCATGCTGTCTGTGTGGTTTTGGTTTTCCTTCTTTCTGGCCTAAAGCTCTCATAGACTCGCCCGGCAGCCCCGGCAGCAGCCCCCTTTCCCGAGAACGGGGCCCACGCGTCTGCGCGGTGCTGCAGGAACAGAAAGGCCCCGGGTGGTGAGTCTGGCGGTCACACGACCCCCCCAGGCTACAGGTGTCGAGACGCCTGCCACTGTCCTTGTGTGACACGTGGGGCGGGACGGTCTCACTTAATTTCCACATCGCAGACAAGACACTGAGGTCCTGACACGGCCTGAGCAGGCCCGGCGCCCCCGTCTCCCCAGCCCCAGGCCCTGGCTGTGGCCCGCCCCTCATGCCACCCCACGACGACCCTGCACCCTGCCGCTGGCCCTGGGCCTCCCCGCCACCTGTTTTCCTGCACTCACACTCCCCTTTGTCGGTCAACGCCCAGGCTGAATCTGGACGTCCGTGTGTCCACAGGCAGAGGGTCTGAGCTGGCGTGACACCAGGTGCTGGGCTGCGACGTTGCCTTTGTCTACAGCAGGGGGTGTGCTGCTATCTGGACGTGTTATTTAATTCTGCCTCTTCGCTGAGAAGAATCAGAAAAAGGAAAGCGATGTGCTGATGTGAGTGGCCAGCTGAGCTGGAGGGGCAGGTGGCACAAGCGCTGGCCAGGTGCCCACGGGACTGAAGCCCGACTGGGAAGAGCAGCAAAGATAAAGAGCAGAATATGCGAAAAACGCGGCATCGCGCTTCTGTCTGGAAGCGCGGTGAGGTGGCCGAAGAGAGTGGGGTTTCGGAGCCGTGGGCCGGCGAGCAGGCCCCAAACCCGCAGAGCCAGGGCTCCATCTGCGGGGAGCCGGGCGGCGGCGCGCGACTCCTCTGAGGCGCCGCCGCGCCCCCTCCCGGCTCCCGCCAGCCCCTCCCCCTCGTCCCCGCTGCCGAGTGGCAAACAGGTGAACTCTGCTCTGCACACGTGCCTACGTTTTCCCGCTTGAGGTCGTCGTGCTCACCACGCTAGGAGGCACGCAGGGGCCACAACGGGGCAGGGATTTCACAAGACGCCCCACGGCGTGCTATCTCGCGGCAGGGAGGGCTGCACACCGAGAGCCCTGGGGAAGGAGGGCTCCTCCCTGCCCCGCCCCGCCCGGCTACAAAGCTACAAAGGGCAACCTGCCCATCCTCGGCTGCCCAAGTGTGCAGCGCGTGGCGTCTGCTTCCCGCCCTTAGGCTGTGGGCCTGACCCAGGTGAGAGGAGCCGGGAGTCTGGGGGCAAGTCTCAGGTAACCGCACCACGAAGGATCATAATCATAACCGTCTTTGCAGCCGGCCTTGTCCAGAGCGACACTGGGGTGAGGAGGGCACATCGGCCTGCAGGGAGAAGCCACACACGAAGCCCACGTCTGGAGACAGATGAGCCTCACGTGACAGGCACCCCCGGCCCTGGGGCGGGTCTGACCCACGTGGCCACCCGCAGGCCTCGGTGGTCAGCGCCCAGACCCCCCGCTCGCCTACCCAGGAATCGAGCCTGGAAGCCCCCAGCAGGGAGGAGGCAGGGGACGGCCGCCCCTAAGGAAGTTCTAAGGTACCAATTGCAAACACATCATACACTGCTGCCCCGAGAGAGTCCAAAAAACACTTTATTCACTCGTATCACTGAGTCACTCCATCAGGAAACGCAGAATCACAGTACTGGATACGTGCACGTGCTGCAGGCGGGCGCAGAGCCGACGTCCAGGCAGGCGGGCGCTTGCTCAGTGCTCGTGCACGAGCCCCCCGCGGCCGGCAGACCCTGCGGGAAGCGGCAGTCACAAGCCCCAGGGAACGCACAGGTGAGCGCGGCTGGGGTCTGGACCGCCGCCAAGGGCGCAGAAGCACAGCTCTCGGGGGCCCCAAGCTGTGTCTGCTCCTCACACAGCGTCTGCCTTTCCCCGCGGCACTTACCTAAATGCCGCCTCTGCAGCAGCCCCGAGATGCTGAGGGGCTGCCTGGGTGCCACCCCTGTCCCGGCTCTGCCTGCTGCCTGGGGCGCAGGGCTCTGGCTGGGCCACTCCCAGGGCGTCTGCAGGGCTGGGATCCTAGCGGTAAATTCAACAGACAAAATCACCAGCGCCTCTGGCCACGAGGTCATTTTCAAGGTGGCGCGGCCAGCCTGGGGCCACGGCAGGCAGCCCCGCAGGAGGGCTTCTCTGGGCCGTGGGGACCGTGGCAGGGCCCCCGAGAACTGCTGCCCGTTACCAGGGCCCAGGACCTCTGTCGCTGGACCCTCCCACAGGGCCCCTCTGTGCTGATGCTGAAAGAGGCAAGTTACAGTCAGAGGGCACGGAGCTGGGGCCGGCTGCTGCCGTGGAGTGGGGTGCGGCAGCCCCACAGAGGCCACGGGCGCAGCCTGCGGTCAGGGAGGTAGGTGGGTGGCCCTGTGAGTCGAGGGGCGGCGGGCACGCAGTCTGGAGGCCAGTGGCTGGACTGTGCCGAGCCACAAAGCGTGGACAGGCTTTGGGAGAGGGGTCAGGGGTCAGGGGAGGGTCCACCTTTGGAGACAGCACCTGAGTGCCCAGCGCTGAGGAGAGCGCCCCGCGTGGAGGCGGCCCTGCGTCCAGGAAGGGCACGGCTGCTCCTGTGCAAATGGCGGCGCTGGGACCTGGCCAGGCAGAGGGGCAGCACCGGCCACAGCGGCCACCTGCCCTTCAGGAAACCCTGCCGACCCCGGGCTGTCCTGGAGTAAAACGTCCTGCAGCCGTAATGGCTCTTCCGCGGTTTCTCGCGACAGGGCACCTGCTTAAGTTACGTTTTAGCTTCAAGAACGTGACGTGGTCTTCTGGGCACCGCCTCACTCGGGGCCCGCAGACGGCGCCGGGACGAGCAGGTCCCTCCCACCCCCACCTAACCCTGTCGCCCCCCAGGAGCCACGAGCGGGACCTACCTGAGTGCCTGGGGCTCGCTGGGGTGACGCGGTGTCAGGCCGAGGTGCTGAGGGCGGTGGGCAACGCTGCCTGAGGGCGGGTGAGAAGTGAACGAGCTGCTTCCCCATCCCTGCCACAGGTGGAGCCCTGCCCCCGCCCCGGGAGGGTGCGGACCCCACCCTCTTCCCCATCTTCTCACCCACGTGCGCCGTCCTTGACCGCGCAGTCTCATGCCCGGACCGGCCGGGGCTGACCTTCAGCTGCCACCCACACCCACACTGCCCACGGACTCCGTTGGGGGCCACCCTTGGTATGCGGCAGGCGCTCAATAAATGTCTGGACACCTGCTTTAAGCCTTGGCTCCTGTTACTCTGACAACCGCTCCGGGGACAAGAGGAGGGCGTGGGGCTGCGGGCGACCCCTGGCGCCAGGACAGCCGTGTCACCTCCACCCAGACCACAGGAGTTTTACACAGCTCGACCTCTGCCCGTTGACAGCTTCTGGGCTAATAAGAAGCTTCTTCTGAAGATGTAAATGGTCCCGGGTACGCTTTAGTCACACCAGGGAGCAGACATGAAAAGACCGTTCTTCCTCAATACCTGAACCCCTCTGCATCTAAATTTTGGAGAGTTTCAACAGAAGGAAGCCAGGGAAAGAAGGGTAGGCAGCACTTAGGTTAGGCTCCCTCTGTGTCCTTTCATGGTACCACTTTCATAACCAAAGAACCTGGACCAGAGAGGGCGAGTGCCTTTCCCAAGGCTGCACAGCACGAAGTGGGCAATGGGGGTCTCATCTCTTTGTCTTGGGCCGTGCGGACTGTGAGGACACTGCCCACTGCAGGTGACCCTCAGGAAGCCCCAGAGAACAGCTGAGAACCAGGCGGACAAACCATCTGGGCAGCTACGTTCACCGTGTTTGTTGTTTTCTGTACTTTACGACGGTCTGGCGTCTGGGGGCCTTGCTGACTCCCAGAGGTGGCGCCGGTCTGCCTGTGAGCGAGCGCAGCTGCCAATCCGGAGCCGGCGCTGAGCCCCCCCCCCATCCGCTGCCCCACTCAGCCCTCATCAGCCCGGCTGGACCTCAGACAAGCGGGGCGGCCCCCACACCTGCGACCACAGAGACGGCTCAAGCCAGCCAACCTCAAGCCTGCCAGCCTCTGCCGCGGCCCTGCCATTCCTCCCTTGAAAACCGTGGCCCAGGCTCTGGTCCAGGCCTCCGCCTCACCCCTCCTGGCGGCCGTGCCGCCTGCTTCCAGGGACCGTGAGTCCACCTTCCTCCTGCACGGCGGTGGCTCCTGATCTGTTGGCCTCACACACCCGACGGGTCCCGGGTACAGTCCTCTGTTCAGTGGCTACACGCTCGGCCCCACGACGGCAGGCAGCAGCACTTTCTCACGTGCGCTTTACAGGACTTCATGCGGACAACGGCTGTCAACGCAGCCGAGGCTACCGAGGCCTCAGGAAGTCAACAACTCATGGGTCGTGTGGGCAGCGCTCTGGTGCCAGGCCCTCAGTAGACCCGAGAACCATGGGCCACGGCAGGTCTTGGTCCTGAGGGCAGTGACCCCGGGCGCTGCAGGAGGCCCAGGCAGCACCGAGGAGCCGCCCCCTGGGCCGGTGCTACTGAAAGCCAATGACCGGACAAGGCCCCACAGCCAACAGGACACATCCAAGTCAGGGCCGAGCTTCTGTTCAGGAAAGCGGCGTGATTCAGTGCATTTGGAAAGATTTCCATTGAAAAATTTAAATGGAAAACATGGTGACATTTAGAGAGGATAAGTTTCCAGGTCGAGAATGTGGGGACGCTCATGTCCCTGTGCTGCCAGGTGGACAGGCTGCATCCTGTGGACGAGACCTGGGCACTGACGGGTGGGCGGCCTGAGACGTGGGAGCGGGTCGGCCTCGTGCACAAGCTCGTGGGACAGAGCAGCAGGGGGCAAGGCTGAGGTGCCCGCGGCTCGTCAACTCACCCAGGCAGCGCTTGCTGAGAAGGGCCTCCAGCTGGATGGAGCTGACATCCGCGAAGCTCCTTCCCAAGACCGAGCATGAGACGGGACCATTTTAGGACATCGTCTAAGACAGACAACAGCGCCTGAGCCCGGACGCCCGCTGCCGCCTGCCTGGGAAGGGGGCTTCCTTGCCTGGGCCGTGAGCGGGCCCCTGTGCACCTGCGCCTTTGCGTTGGGGGTGAGAGCAGGAGGAAAGAGCACGGCCGGGGGTGACCCTGCAGGACCTGGGAGCGTACAGCTTTGCTGCGTGCAGAGCAGAGACTGAGCACAGAGAGGCTGCCCTGCCTGAGAGACGCCTGGGCGCCAGCTCGCGCAGACCCGCAGAGCAGCCACGGTCACCCTGGAAGAGAAGCGCGAGGTCAGAGGACTCACACTAGACGAATTCGAAAAGTCCTCCAAAGCCACAGTGAGCAAAGGGCAGAGACAGTCCTCAGAGCAAAGGGGAAAAGCGACTCGTCACACACGAGGACACGGCTGAGGGCGGCAACCCCTCACCAGAAACAAAGGAGGGGCCAGAGGCAGCAGGACGACTCGGCAGAGTGCTAAGAACAGTCATCTGAGAATTCTCTTCCCAGTGGGATTACCCTCAAAACGAACACATCATCATTCAAAGGTGACAAAAACTGGGAGAATTCACAGCTGGCCAAACTGCCCCACAGTAACACGGTGCTTGGGTCTGAAAGGAACACCCACCGACAAGCACTTGGTCCCACAGGAAGGACGTGGGCCCAGAAACCTGACGAGCGCGAGGGGCACGTGTGCGTCTGCCTCCTCTCCTGATCTTTGGGGCACGTGAGCTTCTGTAAGGGTCGTCATCACAGGCCTATCGCTGGGGTTCTATGTAACCTAAGTGGCTACACGTAATCAAAGCATCACAGAGCAGCGGGTAAGCAGACCGCACGGGCAAAGCTGCCGCATGTGACCAGAATCCAGCTGGGTGGCCGGTAAGGCACAAGGCTGCCCCCGAGGCAAGACAACGAGACAGCGCAAACATCAACGGAAGGTCAAGTCTCCCAGTCCGCTCTGGCTGCCACGCCACCAGCGCAGGCTGGGGCTTCAGCAGACGCCTATTTCTCACAGTCCCCGAGGCTGGAGTCCAAGATCAAGGCGCCGGCAGACCTGACTCCTGGTGATCCAGTGGATCCCGCTTCCCGCCTGCAGACGGTGCCCTCCTGCTGTGTCCACACGTGACCTCTTCCCGCGCGTGCCGGCTCTCATGAGGACACGAATCCTATCGGATTAGGGCCCACCCTCAGGATGGCGCTGACCTCCTAGAGACCCCCGACTCCGAATGCACTCACAGCTCTGAGGGAACACAGGGCACTAAAAATAGTTAATGCCAAAAAAGGCAGTTAAGGAAATATAGACAAACAAAAAATCCCAAAAACACATAGCAAAGAGGCAGACATCAATCCAAACCTATTAGTAACCATGCTGACTCAATGGACTGGACACTCCAGTCAGAGGCAGAGATTACAAGCAGCATCCCACCACACACTGTCCACAAGACGCACACTGTCCACAAGACAAGACACACACTGTCCACAAGACAAGACACACTGTCCACAAGAGGCACACTGTCCACAAGAGGCACACTGTCTGCAAGAGGCACACTGTCCACAAGAGGCACACTGTCCACAAGACACACACTGTCCACAAGACAAGACACACACTGTCCACAAGAGGCACACTGTCCACAAGAGGCACACTGTCCACAAGACAAGACACACACTGTCCACAAGACAAGACACACACTGTCCACAAGAGGCACACTGTCCGCAAGAGGCACACTGTCCACAAGAGGCACACTGTCCACAAGACGCACACTGTCCACAAGACGCACACTGTCCACAAGACACACACTGTCCACAAGACAAGACACACACTGTCCACAAGACGCACACTGTCCACAAGACACACACTGTCCACAAGACAAGACACACACTGTCCACAAGAGGCACACTGTCCACAAGAGGCACACTGTCCACAAGACAAGACACACACTGTCCACAAGAGGCACACTGTCCACAAGAGGCACACTGTCCACAAGACACACACTGTCCACAAGACAAGACACACACTGTCCACAAGAGGCACACTGTCCACAAGACGCACACTGTCCACAAGACAAGACACACACTGTCCACAAGACAAGACACACACTGTCCACAAGAGGCACACTGTCCGCAAGAGGCACACTGTCCACAAGAGGCACACTGTCCACAAGACACACACTGTCCACAAGAGGCACACTGTCCACAAGACAAGACACACACTGTCCACAAGAGGCACACTGTCCGCAAGAGGCACACTGTCCACAAGAGGCACACTGTCCACAAGACGCACACTGTCCACAAGACGCACACTGTCCACAAGACAAGACACACACTGTCCACAAGAGGCACACTGTCCACAAGACGCACACTGTCCACAAGACACACACTGTCCACAAGACAAGACACACACTGTCCACAAGAGGCACACTGTCCACAAGACGCACACTGTCCACAAGACACACACTGTCCACAAGAGGCACACTGTCCACAAGAGGCACACTGTCCACAAGACACACACTGTCCACAAGAGGCACACTGTCCACAAGAGGCACACTGTCCACAAGACAAGACACACACTGTCCACAAGAGGCACACTGTCCACAAGACAAGACACACACTGTCCACAAGAGGCACACTGTCCACAAGACGCACACTGTCCACAAGACAAGACACACACTGTCCACAAGACAAGACACACACTGTCCACAAGAGGCACACTGTCCGCAAGATGCACACTGTCCACAAGAGGCACACTGTCCGCAAGATGCACACTGTCCACAAGAGGCACACTGTCCACAAGACACACACTGTCCACAAGACAAGACACACACTGTCCACAAGAGGCACACTGTCCACAAGACGCACACTGTCCACAAGACACACACTGTCCACAAGACAAGACACACACTGTCCACAAGAGGCACACTGTCCACAAGAGGCACACTGTCCACAAGACAAGACACACACTGTCCACAAGAGGCACACTGTCCACAAGACAAGACACACTGTCCACAAGACAAGACACACACTGTCCACAAGAGGCACACTGTCCGCAAGACGCACACTGTCCACAAGAGGCACACCCTGGCTTCAAAGACACAATCAGGCGAAAGCGAGGAACGAAAAGACGCCCCACGTAAACTGTACCCAATGTGAAGTTAAAGAAAATTCCACTATCAAGATAACTCACTACTCGGGTACCAGCTTATGGATAACGCCTAAGACCCATACACTGAAAACGACGATTCCTCAGGTCAATCGGGGTCCGGTAAGCAGAGAGGCAGACACGTCAGGTCTATGGACTGGGAGACACAGGAGTGTTGAGAGAGCAACTCCCCCCAAACCGATGAGCTCCTACAAACCCCAGCAGGCTTTTTTGGTAGAATGTGACAAGTGGACCTTAAGATTCACATGGAAATGCAAAGCCCTTAGAAGAGCCAAGATTACTTTGGTAAATTAAGAACAAAGTGTCTGATCTCAAAACTTAACCGTAAAGCACAAGTAATCGTAACAATGTGGCATCTATGAAAGGAAGGATGGAGTATACTCGTTGACAGAACAGGAAGTCCAGAAGGAAACCTTGACAGTTATGATCTATCAGCTACGTGCAATTTTGGACTGTTGGTTGTTAGTATACAGAATTACAACGGAGTTCTGCGTATGGATCTCACACCCTGTAGCCTCCCCAAGCTCATTTATAATGCTTGACAGTATTCTTACAGACCCCTTGGGATCTTCTACAGTAAGACCAGCTGTCTACACAGTAGTTACACCTCCTCCTTTCCAACCTATGCGCCTTAATTTCTGCTACGCTAGCGCCTCCAGGACAAGGCAAGTAGACGTGACGGCTGTGGGCATCCTTGCCCTGTTCCTGGTCTCCAGGGAAAAGGTTCCACCTCTAGGGTCTTGGCCACTCTGTGGAAGTGCCCTTCTAGTGCGTGTCTCCTAAGAGTTTCTACCACGAATGGTTGCAGAGTTTTGTCAAATTCTTTTTCTGTTGTAAAGATCTTGTTTATTAGGTATTTCATCCTACTAATATAGTTAACTGATCTTCAGATGTCAATAACCTTGAATTCCTGAGATAAACCGCGCTTGGTGATGGTATATAAGTCCTTTTATATGTTGCTAGATTTGATGGCCTCGTATTTTAAAGAATTCTGCACCCATATTCACGAAGATTATGGCTCAGTTTTCTCCTCATGTTATCTTTGGCTGTGTTATGAAGACACCACTGACATAAAATGAATGGGGAAGTTTGGTCCTCTCCTACTTTCTGAAAGAGTTTATGTAGGGCTGGTATTAGTTCTTCTTTAAATGTTTCAAAGAATTCACCCATGAAGCCAGTGAGAATTAGGCTTTTCTTTGTGCAAAGATTTTAAAATTACTAATTCAACTTCTTTACTTGACAGAGGTCTACCCAGACTTACTATTTCCTCTTGAGGTAGTTTTGATATTTTCTAGGAATGTGTCCATTGCATGTAAGTCATCTACTTCGTTGGCGGAGTTGTTCATAATATTCCTTATAATCCTTTTATTATCTGTAGGATAATACTTATACTAGTAATTTGTGTTCTCTTTTTCTCTTGGTCAGTCTAGGCAAGAGTTTGCTAATTTTTTCGAAGGATAAACTTTAGGTTCCATTGGTTTTCTCTATTGTTTTTGTTTCCTGTTTTGTAGATTTCTACTCTGTTCTCTTGTAGCTTCTTAAGGTGGAAGCTTAGATTACTGCCTTTAGATCTCCTTCCTAATATAAGCATTTAAAATTATACATTTCCCTCTAAGCCCCGCTTTACCTGCATCCTATAAATTTGGTACACTGTATTTTCTTCCACTCAGTTCAAGCTACTTTCTGATATTACTGTTGACGTTTTTTCTTTGGTCCATAAGCTAGTTATAATTGCATTGTTTAATTTCCAAATATTTGTTTTATTCTCAGAATTTTTTTTCCTGTTGATTTCCAATTTAATTCCATTGTGGCCCCAAAATACACTCCGTATGAACATCCTTAAGTATCAGGACCTGTTTTATGTGCCACTGTGTGACCTTTTCTGGAGAATGTCCCATTTGCACTTGGGAAGACTGTGCACTCTGCTGTTGCTGGTGGCATTGCGTTTGCCAGAGAGGCAGTCTCTTGTCTTCTTTCTGATCACTTGTCTAGTTGTCCACCAACTATTGATAGTGGGCTACTGCAGCGCTCAAATCACGTGTAACTCTGGCCTCGTGCATTTGGGGACTTTCTTCTGTGGCGTGTTTGCACTAACGGTTACGTCTTCCTGATAAATGACCTTTACTCATCATGCAATGCCCGTCTCTAGAGACGTTTCCCATCTTATGACCGTGTGTGTGACGTGAGGACAGCTGCTCCGGCTCTGCACTGGCTGCTGGCTTGATCCACCCTGTACGTTATCTCGTCTCAGCCTATTGGCGCCTCTGGCTCCGAGATGTGTCCCTCGCAGACAGCGCGCAGCAGTCTGACGTCTCTGCGTCTGCTGCACACTCATACCCGATGCTGTCCGTGGCTGACATCAGCGTGTCCACTTTGCTCTTTGTTCCCTACACGTCTCGTGTCTTTTTCGTTCCTGCTTCCCTCACAGCTTTCCGTCTCTGAAGGGAGAGCACTGAGCTCCCCAGACCGGATGGTTGGCTCTTCTCTCCATGGGCAGCTTTTGCTCCACGTACCTGCTCTGCTGTCAGGTGTATACACATTGGTAACTGTTGTTTTCCTGACACCCCGTTACCACAGGGTGTTCCTTCTGCTCCTGGTCTCCAGAACAGTCCTCGTCCCGGTCTGTTTCTCTGGTGCTCACGCCGCGCCCCAACCCTCATCTGGCTGCCACACGCACGGTGTCCTTCCACTTGGAACGTGTCTGTGCTGCTGTGGCTCAAGCACGTCTCTCGTGGGGAGCGTGCGGGGCATCTCTTCCCTGGTGTGGCCAGTTGCTCAGGGGTACTGGGTGGCTGACGTGCACCTGCACCTGCCATTCTATTTACTGGTTGCACCTCACTCTCTTTTCTGTTAGTCTGCCCGTGTCGCCTTCTAAATGCTTTTCAATGTAATTATTTCAGTTCCTCTTTTAAACTGCATTTTTGTTTTTTAAAAAACTGAAGTATAGTTCATTTACAATGCTGTGCTAGAAAAGCATAGTACAGCTATGTGATTGGGTTATACACACATATATGTTCTTCTTCAGATGCTTTTCCATTTTAGGTTGTTACAGGATGTTGATAGAATGGATAAACAAGGTCCTACTGTACAGCACAGGGAACTACATTCAGTATCTGCCAGACGCCTGTCTCCTGAGGGAAGGATGCTCCCAGCGCCGGGCTCTGCCCCACAGGCCGGCCTGCAGACGCTGACCTGAAACCCACACCCGCACGGCAGCATGATGGTGGGGGCACAAGGCGGGGACGCTGGGCCGGGCACGAGGGTGGAGAGGACGTTGACGCCCACAGGACACCCCAGGGCCCAGGGGAAACGCCACCTCCAAAACCAAGGGAACCCTGATGGGCGGACACTCCAGCTGCACAGGAGGATGGAGGCGGGAAGCATGAGGAAAGGGCCCTGGAGTCACAGATGGCCTGGGATCCCAGGGGAGGGCAGGGAAGGGGGACAGGAAGACACAGGCCTGACCTGTGAGCTGAGGCTGGGAGCACAGCGTCCACGAAGGGGAGAGGAGGGGAGGGGAAGGGAGGAAGGGGCAGGTACAGCAGCGATTCCAAAGCGCAGAAGCAAATCAAGCCCCAACCGGGTGCTCAGGTGCAAGGGCGGCAGCAAGAGGCCCTAGACAGCCGCGGCTCAAGAAACGTACACCTCAGAGGCAACGATCAGAATCTCAACTTCAGCACGAAAAGAAGTGAATCTAAGGACGGAGATGCAAGAAGCAATGGCAAGAAGGAAAACAGAGGGGCTGACGGTTAAGAATGGATAAGCATCTATCTCAAATGTAAATATTTCCATGACGACACACACCGAGGAAACTTCCAGGGCCTTGGCCCGAGTTTGGTGAGGGAGGGACTTGGGGTGGAGATGGGCGTGCGCCAGAGCCTAGTGCTTTGGGCAGGCGGGCAGGCTCACGCTGACCCCCGGGGAAGGCCCGGGTGCTCCCCCAGCAGCCACCCCAGCAAGCACCAGTAAGCACGGCAGGCCCTAGGATTCCTGTTCAAAGCCCAGGAGACGGGCCACGAGGGCCCGCCTCCCTTGTGCCGGGTCAGGTGGGGCCCTGGATGGACCCAGGAGGGGCCCGCTCTGGGGGAAACGTGCCTCCACATGGACCCACACCCACTGGGTAAGTCCTTCAGCACGTGTGGACTGGGGTAAGGTGGCGGGTCTCCACTTACCCATGCGTCCATCCCGAGGTGGACTGAGCAGGGAGATCCTTGTCAGGCCGGTGGCAACCTCACGCTAGGTTGTAAGAAGAAAACAATTGGTAACGTTCCAGACCTGCCACTCTGGAGGAGAGAATCTCCTCATCTGCTAAGAACACAGCCCCTCAGTCTCATCTGCCTGAGAAACAAACGCCTGTCTGACCGCGTTCTGTGCGGGAACGTGGCCGAGTAGGCAGGGCCCACGGCGGTGAGTGGACGAAGGACCCACCGAGTGCTTTTAAGAGTCTCAGAAGAGGAAAAGTAACCCAACTTCTTGGCTGACATTAGGAATTGCAAAGTCCTGAGTAAATCACTTGGGGAGCGTCCTGTCACCTTGAAATCCAGATGCTGACGGGCGTGGCTAGGGCTGGCAGGCAGTGCCCGGCGCCAGGCCTGCTCCACGCCACGCGCGCGGCAGCGTCCGCCAGGCGGCGCCCCACCCCACCCCACCCGCTCTGCCCCTCGCTGTAACTGCGCGGTGGGACCTGGGGCGGGGCACACAGCCGCTGCCAGGATCTGCCCCCCTCACTGTAACTGCGCGGTGGGGCCTGGGGCGGGGCACACAGCCGCTGCCAGGAGCCCAGGCTTGGCGCTGCTTCTGTGCCCGTCTCTTCATCTCCACAGCCCGTCCTGGCCCTTCCTGGGGCCCTAGACTCGGCCACCGCCCCACCTGCGCCCCTGCTGTGACCTCGGGCCCACCTTCCCAGCTCCCGCGCCCACGACGGTCCTTTGTTCCTGTCAAGCAGCCTCCCCGCCAGCTCGGCGGCGGCCTCGTTTCAGGGCACTCTGCAAACGTCCCCACCCCGGCCCTGCCTCCGGCTCACGCCTGCTGGCAAGACTCTGACCTTGGAGGGACTGGCCCCCAGCCTCGAACGTCGCACTGCCTGGCAGGTTGCTGCCCACCCACCGGAGCAGCCTCCCCTCCCTCTGGCCTCCCTCCCCGGCCCACCCACTCCAGGCCCGTGCCCAAGGCGAAGGCCTCTCCAGGGTCTGCGAGAACGGCAGGGCTGGCTTGGGGACGCTCACTGCTCAGGGTGCCCTCATCCCATTGCTGCAGTGGCTTTAACGTGGCTCGCAGTGAGCAGGGCCTGACCTCACAGCCCTTCCTGCCGCTGCTGTCTCTCGGCTGCGTTCAGAGCCTCCCTCCAGCTCGGCCACCCTCCCCGGCCCCTCTGCGGCTGCCTGTGCACCGGCCTCTGCCCCTCCTCCCACCTCCGGCACGTCCTACATGTCAGGCCACGAGTGTCCAGCACAGGCCAACTCTGAAAAGTTATCGAAGAGAGGAGACGAAATCGCTCCTGTCGGGTTAGCACCTATCTGGGGGAGGCTCCAGTAACAGGCGAAACAGAAAGAGTTTAAAGATGCAGAGTGTCCAGGATGGTGGCTGTGATGCAGGTGAGCGCCGGCCGCGGCCCAGGCCGGGGAAGGGCACGGGCGCGGCACCTCCAGGAAGCGGAGGTGCCGAGACAGGCCCCCACAGACCCCGCTTCTTCGAGCGCGCCGGGGAGCTGCTGTCGAGGATCTGGGTTGTTGGCAGCCGTACTCGGCTGCCCTCAGGATTTCAACGGTCACCCGGGCTCGGTGCGAGCACATCTCTGCGTGGACGGCCAGGTGGTGAGGCCGGTGTGGCAGAGTGGGACCACACCCGACCAGGGCCGCCAAGGCCAGGGATGGCCCCGACCTTGGGCTGCATTCTCCACCGGCCCATCAGCCACCAAGTCCCCATAATGCAACCGGGCTGGCTTGTGGGACGTGACTGACATGCTGCGTCACGGCCTCCTCCACACACCTCACTCCGCGGGGAGCTCCTGCCACTAGAGGACGGGTGTTCTGGAGAGGCCCAGGCCCCGTGCCAGGAAGGTGTGGTGGGGCCGTGCGCGTGTGCGGCCCCTCAGGGTTCCACGGGGCCACGTCCTCACTGGAGGCCACATCCTGGAGGGGACGACCGGGAGGCCCCTGCCTGCTGCCCGCAGCGCCGCCTCCCCACGGTTCACGGGCTCAGGCACGCCCTGACTGTACACGTGGGTCACCCCCTCCCTGTACACGTGGGTCACCCCCTCCGGGGAACCAGCACCTGCCGAGCTAGCCCTCGAGCATCCACGGTCCAAGTCCCCACGCGGAACCTCACCGGCGGGTCCCCCTCTGCTCGCAGGCGCGGCCGAGGGCAGGTGGCAGGCTCTGCCTCTCCCTCCCTCCTAGGACCCAGGCCCAGTGCAGGGGGGTGGGAGGGGGGCAGGATCCCACTCTCCTCCTCCAGGATCTCCCTCACCAAGGCCACCAGACTCCTTCCAGGGTCACCTCAGGGAGCGTGGGCACTGCCATGCCATCTGCGGGACCTCCTGGGGGGTCTTGGGGTTTCCAGGAGACACCTCACTGCCCCGCTCGGGGTCTCAGGGCAGCCCCACCAGAGAGGGGTGCGCACACCCACCCCAGGGCTGATGGGGGTGTCCAGGAGGTGGGCCACTGGGTGGACAAGCTTTCCCTGAAAACGCGCGTCCCGTTCTGACGGCCACAGCCTGTGACTGATGGCTTTCCTGGAACGTGGCCGTGCCTGTTTGCTCCCTACCGCAAGGAGTGAGTGCTGAGATGGGGACATGGGCCCACAAGGGTCGACCCAAGCCCGCGTAGATGTTGGTCTAGAACCTCACTTTGGAATCTCAAATCAGTTTGTGGCGTTCTGGTCCCAAGGCACAATTTCCAACGTGCCGCCCAGGAACACATCATCGCTGAGCCGTCAGCCTTAATCTCTGGAACGTTTAACCTCCAGAATGGGGCCACGTGTGGGCCGAGGCTCGAGGCCCAGCTCCTGGGGCAAAGGCGAGCTGGCAGGGACCTGTGAGCTCCAGGTTGGGGGACTGCCTCATGAGCGGCTGAGGCCTGGGGCAGGGCGGAGGTGTACCCACGCCCCCTTCTGGTGCTGGGAGATGGCTGACGAGGGGTAGTGGGTGGGAAGCGTCTCCCCACCGGAGCCCGGAGCGGCTCTGCTGCCCACCCACCCAGAGCACCGCTTCTCGCCAACCAGCCCACATGCTGGCATCCACCTCACAGGTCGTGTGTACTCGGTGACCACAGCAGCACGAGGCCTCCAGGCAGGACTGAGTTCAGACGCCAGCGGGGGGAGGAGGGCAACCCACCCCGCCCCAGCCCCGAAAGCCCAGGGGCCCCACAGCCGCCCCCCAGCCTCCCTCCCAGGTCCCTCCTGGGAGCCGCCTGGAGACTGGCCGCCCAGAGTCTGCGGAGCTGGCGTGCTCGAAGGTCATCAGCGACGAGAAAACCATCCACGCGGAGCATGTGGGAACCAGGCACGCGGAGAGCAGGTGCACTCACCTTTCTCCTCGGGGAGGGTGTGAGGTCAACCTCCATGGACTCCACCCTGTTACAGACAGTGAAACACGGTCACGGGCCTGGTTACGACCAAGTAACAAAAACACACGAGGCCCCGCGGGCGGCTCTCCCTCCGGCAGCTGCTGAGCACCAGGGGAGCCCGGGGATCACAGCCCCGCCGTGGCCAGCGAGACCTGCAGACCACCGCGCACCCACCCGAGGACACGGAAGCCCCCGCTGTCTGCCCTCCCGCCGCCTCCCCCCGAAGGCCCCCGTGTGGCCACCTCCTGGCTGGCTGCCCCCTCCGGTCACTGTCACTGGGCCCCTCCGCTTCCTGCTGGGCTTCCCGAAGCAGGAGTACTACTTCCGTCCACCCTGCTGCCGGGCCCACACGTTTCATGCAGGTAGGGCTCGACCCACGGCAGTTCCCTAATTGATCAGCCCAGCGGCTGGTGTGGGACGTGGCCGGGCGTCCCCGCAGGGCACAAGGCGGCGGGAAGAGGGCGTGCTCCCTACTTTCTGAACGAGCTTGGGGTGGGGGCGGCCTGGCTGATGGGGCCTCGGGCGCCCTCATCCCACTGCTGCCCGTGGGCTCGACTCCAACCTCCCAAGAGAAACACCCCCCCTCTCGTCCTGTTTCCTCCACGTCCCTCTGTCCCAGTGTCAGAGGGTGGTCCTGGGGACGACACCCAGCTGCCCAACCCCGGGTCACGTGACCACCCCCACCGATCCCTGCGGCCACATACCCCTGCGTCTGAAACACTGCCCGCTGACGTTCGGGGGTTGGGGGCTGGGGGTGCACACCTTGCAGAGGCTGATGAGTCAGGCGGCAGGAAGAGCGGCCCGTTGGGCTTTGTCGAAGGAGCTGTGGCGAGAAACCTGGTGCTGGAGCCTATCGGGTCCACTCCGTACCGCGTCACAACCCTCCCCTTCCGGGCGTCACTTTACTTACTTGAAACTGGAGTTTTTATTGTGCTGAAAGCCGTTTGTTGTGACAATCTCACACTAAATAGATGGAGAAAAGGCATTAATTGAGCCATAAACGTTTACTTCCAGGTAATTCCTTCCAACCTGAAGGTAAAGAAAACAGAAGCAGACTCTGTTCTCCATGGCGCTGCCCCCTGGCCCCTCCACAGCCTCAGTGACTGCACACGCCTAGCTGCATCCCACAGGAATGGAGGGAGCTCCTTCTGACTCACCAGAGCCCAAGACAGTGCTGAGAACACAGCAGGCGCTGAATAAAGGCCTGCTGAGCGGCCCATCGACCAGCAGGGGGACTGGCCGTGCTGGGGCCCAGCTCCCTGAAGGGCACTCACTCCCGCTTCCAAGTGACTCAGTGGAACAAACTGGGTGCCACGCTGGGTGTGTGGGGAGGGCGAGTGTCCAAGGCCCCGCCGAGACAGGCCCTGTGACAGGGTCAGCAGTGGTGACACCATGCCGTGCTTGGCGGGGCAGACCCAGGCAGGCGCGTCGGGGGCACAGGCTCCCCCCAGAGGGAGACGCAGGCCAGTGGTGCATGCAGAGCCGTCAGCGGGTGGGCCTGGCACAGAACCACCGCGCCAGGAACGCTCCACCTGGAGCCCGAGGGAAACGGGCAGATTGGGACCCTGAAGACACCAGGTGGGAAGCAAAGCGCTGTGAGGCAGAGCGAGAATACAGCAGCAGAGATGGCCAGGGATGGGCTGGGAGGGTGAGAGCAGCCGGACAGACGCGGGGAGAGGGCGTGCGCGGTGGGGCGGGGAGGGCGCCGCAGGTACTGGGGTCTGAAGGAGCAGGCCACCAGGTGCAGACACCAGGTGGGGACAGAGCCACAGAGGGAGAATGGGAAAGGTAAGGGCTGGAAGTTTTCCAGAATTAAGGAAAGACATGATTCCACAGAAAGAAAGCGAACTGCACACCAAGGAGGACAGATCCCAGGGACTGGCCCGGGGGCCTCTTGTCCCCGTGTCAGGGTCAGGCCTCGCCCGCCACAGGAGGTGTCGGCCGCGCTGTTTCCCGCAGTCCTTCAGGGAAGGGAGGGCCTCCTCTGCCGCGGCGCTGGCCCGCAGCTCGCCGACCCCAAACACGCCTTCACGGGCGGCACCGGCAGCTCATGCCCCATCACGAAGGCGGGTGGGTGGAGGCCTCTTCACCCCAGACGAGGCTGAGTCCACACTGGCAGGCGCCCAGCTCCGACTCTGGCTGGTGGCCCCGGGCGCCCACGCTGCCCGGTGCAGCGAGGAGGCAGGAGTCCACGCACTGGGGCGGGGGGGTCACTGCTGGCAGACAGCAATCCCGCAGCTTAACCTGTGGCCCCCAAGCTGGGACTTCTGAACGTCCATTGCGTTCATACCAGGTCTCATGAAACCGAGAACGTGGCTGAACACGGGTGGTGCCGTACTGACCCCCGGGGGCCAGTGGGCCCAGGGCTGCCACAGGGCCCGGACCAGGGCACGGGTGTGCTGCACACGCTCTCCGGGGAACTGCAGACGGGGTTAACTCTCCTCCAGGCCCCCTCCCGTCACCCCAGGAACCACTGGGGGGCCCCCCAAGGGGAACCACTCATGTTTTTTAAAATTCTTCTTGTCTCCCTTTCCTCCCCTCCAGTTTCCTGCACTTTTGCTTTGACAGAAGTTTCTAGCCAACGGAAGTGCTCTTTCCTCTGCACCCCTGGTTACGACAGGGCTGAGACAGACGAGCAGTCACGACAGGCCCACCGCCACCCTCGCGCCCCGGGCCTCACCTCTGCGGCTGCCCCATCCTCAGCGCTGACTTCCTGAGGGACTCTTCCAGCTGAGAAATCTAAACACAATTGAACGACTTCCAGTTACCACACGCACTACACCAAGCGACAGTTTAGACGGAACACGTGGATCCTCAACTTCTTAAACCACAAAGCAGAACGTGACTTATGTGGCAGTGGCCCTCACACTATTTATGAGTGAACGTGCACCAAGTCCAGGTCACCAGGTGTGTAGGGAAAAGCGCTGGGTGACGCGACCGCTGTTCTCCTCGCCGCCAGCCAACTGGAGTTACCTTTTCTCCGTAGAAGGCTAACAGTCTCCTCCTGTGCTTTTCTTGAAATTCTAAAACCTGCAAAGACAACACGTTGTCAGCGGCTGATGCGCGCGTGGCGGCTGCCGCAGAGGCCATTGGGGGCTTCCTGCAGCCGCCAGCTCTTTCCAGGACGTGGCCCCACTGCAGCCTGGCAGCCAGAGCTGAGGACGGTCACGGCCAGGCGCACTCCACCCAGAGGCAGCGAGGGCCGCGGGTCCCACGTGAGGACCGCGTGGGCAAGGGGGCTGCTGTGCCTCCCTTCCGCATGGCTTCAGTGGCCCTTGGGGCCCAGGCCATGGGATGCGACACATTTCACAAGGGCCGATCACCATGTGCTGTCCCTCAGGCAACAGCAACTGGATCACAGATGGCCTCCTGACCAGACAGACCAACCAGGAACCCCCTGACCTGCCACCCCGACTGGGCCTGCGCCGGGCAAGAACGCCACCAGGCAGACAGGCAGGGCCGTGCCATTCCAGGAGCCCAGCGACCTTGACTGGACATCTGGGGCCAGCAGCACCTGCAACCAGCAGCATCCCTGGTCCTCCATTTATACGAGCCCCAACCTCCTTGTCTGTGGTGCCCAGAGCCTGGACCGGCCCCTGAGAGTGCCCGTGTACATTAGAAGACGGCGACTGTGATTTCCTCAAGGGAAGAGAGCTATTTTCACCACTAGAGTTTCAGACAACGACACCCACTCTCTCAAAACACCACACTGAATTGCTTAAAGCTAATTCTTGTCGCTGTCCGCGCACAGCTGACACACAGCAGAACCGGGTGCGGGGCAAGCTGGGATTTGAAGTCCACGTTGTATAAACGCGTCACCCACTTCACTCCCCCCAGGAATCTGCCAACATGAGTGCAAACATCCAGGGACGGTGGCCTTTTCCCTGGGGCTCACTGGTCTGGTCCAAACTGAGGGAAAGGAGGCTGGCCCAGCCCACCTCCAGAGGGTAGGGCTGTGGTTAGGAGGGACAAACCCTCTTCAGAGTCTCCTGACCTCCTGGCTCCTACATCCTGAGGGATTCAGAGCCCTTGGGGCAGGGGACATGCTCCACAGTGCTCCAGTGAGCCCCCCCACTCCATGAGACCAGGGGCGCGTGTCTCCACCCAGGGGAGGGGCGACGGGCACAGGCTCTGCCCAGAGCGTCAGCCTGTGGAAGGGTGCCCCAAGGGGACCCCAAGGCCGCCGCTGCACAAAGTCCTCATGATTTGCGAGGTCCTGTCCCAGAAAGGCTCGGGACCGCACCAACGGCTCTCAAGTCCTGCTGCCCCCGGGCCTCAGCAGGCAGACTTCTGAGTCCTCACTCCGGGCGAGGTGAAGCCCCCGTCAGCCCGTGACCGGGTGCCTTTTCCTCACAGCGTGCAGGGCACTGAGGCAGGGCCGTGCACAGCTGGGAGGGGTTTTGTACAGACAGCTCTCAAGCCACCTTCCCCAATCACCTTCAGCAAGACACAGTGACAGTCACCTCTCTCCACAGCTCACTCCTCCGTGTGTCCTACGCCTGCAGCGAGAGACTAATGTCCCGCGCTGACCCCTGACCTCCTGTCTTGGTGCAGGGCCCAAACTGAGAAACAGGCAGCACCGCCTCTGGGAGCAGCCCCGGGCCGTTCTGGAGCAGCTGGCACACGGGACCCCGCCTCGCAGGCACTGGGGCTCAGCAAGGCCTGTGGACAGGCCAGTGGCTACCTCGACTCTGGCAGGCCATTTCTGAATGAAGACCCTGGTGAGGACAAGAGTGCAGGCCCTCTGTGGCTGACAGAGACGCAACAGGACAGGTGAGGCCGCAGCAGGGGCGGGGCCACGGGCAAAGCTGGCCCTGGGAGAGGGGCCGGCCGGTGGGGTGCCTGAGCGGCAGGCGAGAGCAGCCCCACTGAGGGCGCAAGGCTCACGCGGGCTCGGGGGCAGCCCGGACCCTGTGGCCACACGCCATCTGCACTGGCTGGGGCGCCCGAGGCTGAGCGCTGCGGCCTCGGCAGGGGTCAGATGGTCCCAACAAAACAAAATGAAAAAGGGCTCGAGTCCTCATGCAGCTCTGGCCCCGGGGACCTGGCCGGAAAGAGGGGCCCACTGCAAAAGGGGCGATGCGGGCAGTCCCTGACCCCCGACCCCAGCACTCACCGCGTGCTGATGCTGAGCCTTGGGGCACCCCTGCGTCTCCCTGGAGCAGTCCCGGGATGATGGGGGACAGCCATGGCCCCACCGGTGCTTCTGGCCACGTCGGAGCCAGAGAGCAGCCTCCCAGGGAAGGGGATGGTCTCTGCAAGCTGGCTGACCACGGCCTCCAGACATGCAGGCCAAAGGGCGAGAACGGTCAGGCCAGCGGCCCTGCCCCAGGGAAGGGCCTCGGCCTCAGGCAGCTCCCGGCCACTCCTCCACACGGCCTCCGAGGGCAGGTGGCAGGCAGCCAGCAGTGGGGGTTGCGCCTTTGACAGAAGGACAGCCGGGGGGACCACAGGCTGTCCAGTGACGTCCAGGGAGGAACGTGCAGAGGGCACGGATAGCGGCATTAGAGGCTGGGCACGGGGGCGGGGCGAGTGTGTGAAGCAGCAAAGGGGGCACGTGCACAGTGACGAGGAGGGTCGGGCAGGCACAGATGACACGGGGGCCACAGGGTGGGCGAGGGCTGCACAAGTGACCCCCGGGAGAGGACAGCGTCACAAAGCGGCCCACCGCCCGGAGTCCAGACAGCCCCAGCCCCACCTCCCAAACCCCAGATCTAAGGTCCGTCCCTCGCATCGTGAAGCTCAGTGGGGCGTCCTGACCAAGCGACCACTGTGTCCTGACACCCAGCAAAGGCACAGAGACCACGGGACAGAGAGCGCGGCTTCGCCACAGCGGGGGTGGGAGACACTCGCCGACCGTGTGCCCAGAGTGGACTGGTCTCCACAACACCAAGTCTCCAAGGGCTGAGGGCAAAGCCTAGGACTCACCTGGGAGGTCTCCCTTGCGTACTTCCTGCACAGGCCGTCTATGCCCATGAAGAGCGCCTGGATGTCGGAGTCCGTCTGAAAGAGAAAAGGCTGTTTCCTCTGCCACGGGCCAGGGCTCTACGTGCTTCAGGGCCCAGACTCAGCCACAAGGACGTCACGGCTGCGTCCAAGGGGCACCGAGTACTCCACGGCGCGGGTGAGGGACGGTGCCCCCTCCTCGAGGACCAAGGGCAGTGCTGAGGGGCTCCAGGCGGCTGGGGGGAGCCGCGTACAAAGGAAACAGTGAAATCAGAAGTGGGAAGAGCGATGGGCACGACTTCAAACTGCTCACAAGTACGTGTTATTTATTTTTTAAAATAAATTTATTATTTATGTTTGGCTGCGTTGGGTCTCCGTTGTTGTGCATGGGCTTTCTCTAATTGCGGAGCACAGGCTCGGTAGTTTTGGCACGTGGGCTCAGCAGCTGTGGCACGCAGGCTCTAGGCGTGGGGGCTTCGGTACCTGTGGCTCGCAGGCTCAGTAGTTGTGGCTCACGGGCTCTAGCACACAGGCTCGGTAGTTGTGGCGCACGGGCTCAGTAGTTGTGGTTCACAGGCTCAGTAGCTGTGGCACGTGGGCTCAGTAGTTGTGGCGCATGGGCTCAGGAGTTGTGGCTCGCGGGCTCTAGAGTGCAGGTTCGGTAGTTGTGGCACATGGGCTTAGTTGCTCCGCGGCATGTGGGATCTTCCCGGACCAGGGCTCGAACCCATGTTCCCTGCGTTGGCAGGAGGATTCTTAACCACTGCGCCACCAGGGAAGCCCCGTGTTGAGTTATTTAAAAAGCAAACATGAAAAAGTAGGGTTTACGAACTGGCACCTGCCCACGTACACTCCTCGTGCAGATACACCTGCCTCCCACCGCCACCCACCACCCGGCCACAGCAGCACGAGAGACACAGAAGGGCCGGGACAAGGACACACACAGGCCGATGAGACCAGGAGCCTGGGCCCCTCCCAGTCTGTACCAAGCGTACAGGCCCAGCCGCTCCCCATCTCCGCTGAAATGACAGGAACACTGCACTTAGGGAAAGCGAGATCCGAGCTAGAAACTAGGAAATGCACTCGAAGGGCCAGGGCCCCCAAGGAGCTTCTGGAGGACCCTGTGGAGGGGCGGCTGCAGGGGAAGCTGCTCCAGAATCCACTGCCGGCTCGGAGGAGGGCTGAGCAGGGCGCCAAGAGGGCAGGGCGCCCGCGGCAAGGGCTCCGTGTGCACGCGAGCCCCGCGCTTGACCTTTGCCCGAGACCCTGGACAGCACCCAATGTCTCGAGCCCCGTCTTCCAAGGGAAACAGGACAGAAGCCACACCTCCCCTGAGGGCCTGGGTGAGGCCTACACCCTAGGGGCAGGGGCCCCAGTGAGTGGAGACCAGACTGATGCCCACACAGAACCCGGTTCTACACAAAGACCTCCATGGGCCAGGAGGGAGGTGAGGGTGTCAGCACTGACCTGTCAGGGCCCAGGGCCTTCCTTTTTTTTTTTTTTTTTAATTTATTTTTATTGGAGTATAGTTGCTTTACAATGTTGTGTTAGCTTCTACTGCGCAGCAAAATAAATCAGCCATATGTATACATATGTCTCCACCTTCTAGGACACTGCAGTGCATTAGGTAGAGGTCCCTGTGCTGAACAGGGTGTTCCCATCAGTTGACTATTTTACATACAGTAACAATAGCATATGTGTGTCAACCCCAATCTCCCAATTCCTTCCACCCCACCCCTTTCCCCCTTGGTATCCACACGTTTGTTCCCTATGTCTGTGTCTCTATTTCTGCTTTACAAATAAGATCATTTATATCATTTTTCTAGATTCCACATATATGCATTAACATATGAAATTTGTTTTTCTCTTTCTGACTTACGTCACTCTGTACGACTGTCTCTAGGTCCATCCACATCTCTACAAATGACCCAATTTCATTCCTTTTTATGGCTGAGTAATATTCCATTGTATACATGTACCACATCTTCTTTATCCATTCCTCTGTCGATGGACATTTAGGTTGCTTCCATGTCCTGGCTATTGTAAATAGTGCTGCTATGAACACTGGGGTGCATGTGTCTTTTTTTAAAAAATTAATTTATTTATTTTTGGCTGCACTGGGTCTTTGTTGCTGCGTGAGGTCTTTTCTCCAGTTGCGGTGAGCAGGGGCTACTCTTTGCTGCAGTGCGCGGGCTTCTCATCGCGGTGGCTTCTCTTGTTGCGGAGCACGGGCTCTAGGAGTGCGGGCTTCAGTAGTTGTAGCACGCGGGCTCAGCAGTTGTGGCCTCGCGGGTTCTAGAGCGCAGGCTCAGTAGCTGTGGCGCACAGGCTTAGTTACTCTGCAGCATGTGGGATTTTCCTGGACCAGGGCTCGAACCTGTTTCCCCTGCATTGGCAGGTGGATTCTTAACCACTGCGCCACCAGGGAAGCCACATATGTCTTTTTGAATGATGGTTGTCTCTGGGTATATGCCCAATAGTGGGATTACTGGGTCGCACGGTAGTTCTATCTGTAGTGTTTTAAGGAACCTCCATACTGTTCTCCATAGTGGCTGTATCAATTTACATTCCCACCAACAGTGTAGGAGGGTTCCCTTTTCTCCACACCCTCTCCAGCGTTTACTGTTTGTAGATTTTTTGATGACGGCCATTCTGACCAGTGTGAGGTGATACCTCACTGTAGTTAAGGCCCAGGGCCTTCCTAAGGGGAAATACGGATGGAGTCCCCGAATGGGACAGAAGGGAGAGGGAGTGATTGCACTCCACACGCACGGAGACCCCAACAGAAAGCCCTCGCTTTCCCACTTCTAGGAATTTATGCTCTAGAAATAGTCTTACAAGTATGCGGAACTATGGTAAAAAAAAAAAATGTTCACTGTAAGATTGTTTGAAATAGAAAAAAACCCAAAAAAACCCAAAGGTTTACCAATAGGAAAATACTGTCATACCGTGCAATCACTTGTAGAGAATGTGGGTGTGTACATTTTAGAAAATGTAGTGTCAACTGGGAAACACCCCACAAAAGGTAAATCACACTAACACGCAGAGAAGGATCCAGAGAAGGACCCACGCTCCTGGCTGTCATCAGCTTTGGGAAGTAGGGCCTGGGGGACTTGCACATTCTCTGTTATGATTCTCTGCTACGTTTGAGTTTTGTGTAATTTTATATTTGTAATCAGAAAAGCAATTTTTATAGATTAAACATCAGATCAAATACACATCTTAGACCTTAAATGTGAAGGAATCAATTCACCGACTTTCCCTCAGCCCTCTTAATTGGAAATGACCCCAGGAAAACCAAACTGCACCACCTTCCTGAGGAGCTGGTGTTGTACTGAAGAAACACAGGCACCCGACTTCTGTTCCCAGGAGCACCACACCTCCTAATGGGGCCAGGCTCTGGCTAAAGAGAAAGTTGTGCAAGGTATTCAGAACCACGCTATTGGACTTTATGCAGAAAGCTTGTAAGATCTCCTACTGCACGTAGCAAAACAAACGAAAGTTTTAGACACCGCAAACGACTAAAGATTGAACGTCACATTTAAAAAGAAACACTGTGGTTAACTTTCAGACAGTACAGATTTCAACTTACACGTTTCGAAAGCAGAACTGCACGGCATGGAACTTTACAGACCAAGCATTCATCCCCTTTACCTGTAATAGAAGCATATGTTATTCTATTAGAGTGAGCAGCGCTTTTAAATACGTATAAATGCACACCTTCTTGCAAAAGTACACAGAATTACAGCACTTGCAGTGGACATGCCTGTGGGCGTGCACATAGCCGGAAAGACTTACATAAGTAACAATCTTTCTTTTCTTGTTTTGCAAATATGCTCCAAAATGGTGGCCATAAAGATCAACAACACAAACTTAGATCAGTCCCAGATATTTCTTACTATCAGGTTCTATAGGAAAAACTTAACTTAAAATTTTAAACTCTACAAAATGGAAAGCTCCTCCCACCCACCTGGGGGGCTACAGTGTTCTGCTCTGCCCCGCGGCCTCAGCCCTGCGGCAGCTGGGACAGCTCGCCTGGCGTCGGAGCATTTACTGAGCTCCTGAGACAGGCCAGGCAGTGCCGGGGCTGAGCACGGAGGTGTCACGTCCCCCGGGCCGCCCCCACCCCTCGCTCGGCCTCCTCCCTGTGGGGTGCCCGCCTCCACAGGCTCCTCCCCCACCGGCTGGCCCCGCACCCCCAGGGCTCCCCCCACTCCGTCCCCCTCGCTTCCAGCTCCTGGTTCGGCCCTGCCTGGTCCTCACAGCCTCTGATCTTGGCTTCTCCACTAGGCAGCTTGGAGGCCAGCCGTCGGTCCACATCCACCGCCACGGGTCCTTCCAGGCAGCACAGCAGCCCAAACCCGGGGCTGCCTCCCCGCCCCCCCAGTTCAACACGGCTGAGAAGCAGGATTCCAACACTGCGGAATCTGCAGCATTGCTGGGCACCCCTCTGCTTTTCTTGGTCATTTTCCCCCAGTTCCCTGCAGGGGGTACTCAAACAAGCCCCCATGTCGTCTACTGAGGAAAAGGCCCGTCATGCGCACCTCTCTCCGCCTGCACCACTCGGCCTCCTTCCTCTGTCTTAGGCCGACAGCCCCCCAGGCCAGGCCTAACCCTCCACCCTGTGCTCACCTCCTCTCCTTCCCACAGCCCTGAGGGCTCCCGTCCTGGCTCAGACGCCCTCCCACTAAGCTCCGCCCCTAGCCCTCCCTGGTACTTCCCAGCCCCGAGCCAGCCTGTCCCCACCATCCCCATAGCATCACGCAGGTCACCCAGCCACTAAGGCCAGGGCCACATGCGGATGTGCTGGCTGACTGTGCTGGGATGCCTGGTTTGACGTTTCTGCTTTCTCTTCTCCTCACAGCCTCCTCCTGTCTCCACCCACCTTCTTTAGGAAATGCTTTTCCCCAGGTGAGAACAGGCTCCTCCATCCCCTGCCTTCAGCCCTCCCGTCACCGCAGCATCTCCACTCTCTTCTCTGCACTAATCTCTCCCTGCTGCGCTCCAGCTGCCCGGACTCCCAGACCCTCGCGTGTCCTCACAGCCCCTCGGTCTCTCCCTGCATGGCTCTCCTTGGAACCTCCGTGTCCAAAGGTAAGGTCCTGGGCCTCACCCCAAACCCGCTGTCTCCCCGCAGCGTCCTGGATGGCCACGGGAACCCCACCGCCAACCCCGGCGAGCTCCACACGCTGGAAACCGAGATGCCTTTCTGCACCCAGGTCTGCCCAACCTGCCCGCTGCTTCTGTCCAGCCCCGTGGGCGGCTGTCCTGCTCTGACACCTCTCCCCTGTGCAGGGTGCCGCTTCTTCCCCAAGTCCTGCCGCCCGCCAGGTTCCACTTCCCCCGGCCACGCAGACCGAGACTCAGCCAGCCCACCCCTGGGCACGCGACGGTGCTCACCCCCAGACCCCGCATGAACATGCCTGCAGCACCACCGGTGACAGCCAAAGCCTGGAAGAGCCCGAGGGTCAGCCGCGAGCTGGGAAATACACCAGGACACGGCGTCGGTCCCGAGCAGCAGGCAAGGGGCGCCAGGGGCAAGTGTGCACCGAGGATCCCGCAGCGAGGGGCCCAGGCAGGGGCCACCCGGGGCGGGCGTGTGTGTGGGGAGCCTGCTGCCCGCTGGACCACCCGCTCACCGGCGTTAAACAGTCCAAGGCGATGGACACCAACGCGGGTCAGGACAGTGGTTTCCCTTGAGGAGGCCTGGGGTGTGTGTGTGTGAGACGTTCTGATTCTTAATCTGTGACCTGGTTTCACAGGTAGGTCACTTTATGAGAATTCACTGTGTTTCCATTTAGGCTCTTCTCCTGTATAAACTCTATACGTCAATAAAAACATTTCACAAGAAAAAAAGTACACGTCGATCACGTCACTGCCCGCTGCCCACGGCGGGGGGGCCGGGGCCTCCCTCGCAGTCCTCTCCCGCCTCAGGCCTCCTCCTTCCTCCCACCCCCTCTGCCGGGGACACTTCTGCATCCCCCGCTTCTGGCTGCGCTTGTCCTTATAGGGACCAGCCTGAGGTTGGACCCCACGTGGCAGGCGGGCCAGTGCCGGAACTGAGACACTCGGCCGGGGTGCTGCCCGCCCTCCCTGTGGCCCCTACAGGCCCTGCCCCCCCCAGCCCGCAGGCAAGCGCCCAAGAGTCGCCAACGGGAGCCTCTCGGCCTGTGCCCCGCCACCCCCGCACGCCCCGCCCTCCCCCAAGGCCCCCTGCTCCGAAGGTCCTCTCCCCACCCTCCAGGCCCGCTGAGGGCCCCTCCCCCGGAAGCCCCTCCGCCCCCCCGACCAGCCCAGGGGTCCAGGTGTGGGCCTGGCCCGAGGGCCCTCAAAGCCCTGACCCCACCCTGACCTTTGCGCAAGCAGACATCGCAGTACACGTGGCCGCAGTTAGTCAGGCTGAAGCACGCCGTCCCCTGGGGTGGCTGGAAACAGCGATTACAGAACACCCAGCCGGCCATGCTTCGCAGCGATTTCCGCTGCCGCCAATGCTGCTGCCCAACCGAAGCCCTCCTGAGACCCACGCGAGACCTGGACGCGGGATCTGGGCGTGGCCCGAGGGCTGCAATTCCACGCCTGCGCACCGCCAAAACTCATGTGTTGGAAGGTACCAACCGGGGAAGAGAGGGAGGTTAGAATTAGACTTTCCTCTCTGAGGGTTGTTTTGGCTGGACGTCGGGGAGGAGGAACATACAGGCGAGGACCTGGCCTCGCTCTTTCCAACGCTGCAACCTCCAGCGATTCTCCTGAGGGCAGCGCGTTATAGTCCAGGACCTATGTGGGCCCCCAGGCGGCGCCGAGGTGGGTGCGCCGGGACGCCGGCGCAGGCGCAGAGCTGTGGGAGGCCGCTGCACCTCACAGACCGACAGCGGGCCGCCAGAGTCAGGTGAGACCCACGCCTGAGGGTTGGGTGGGAGTAATCACATGGAGGCGGGATGTGCATCGACCTTGAGACACGGAGAGCTGAGCGGACCGGCTAGGTGGACCAGGTGGCCCCTCGTGCCCTCCATTATGCAGGGGGTGGGGAGGTCAGGGGGAGGGCCCCTCGGTGCTCGCCGTACTGGGAGTGGGAGGCGTAGGGTCCTTGGGGCCCCGGAGGATGAGGGCCGGGAGACAGGAGGGACCAGAGGAACAGCAAGGGGGTCTGGGCCGTCGGAGGTAGGGGATGGGAAACTCTGGGGCCGGGGCATTAGGAGACCTGGTAGCCCAGGACCAATGTCAGGATCACGATGGGGTGTGAGTGGGGCCCGGGGCCCACTGTCCGGACCCCATGGTCGAGGTGGGCCGGGTCGGGCCAGGCGCCGTTGCTTGCCTCTAACACGCACATGTGAAAAGGCTTGACCTGGGGGAGGTTATTTCGCTTTTAAAAACGGTGGATAGGGGAGTTGGTGGAAGGGACTCTCTGCACTGTTTTTTGTAACTTCTAGTGAGCTTACGCTTATTTTAAAATTTAGAGGAAATAAATGGAAGTTGCTTCTCCTAGAATTACACTCCTCGCGGGATGCCCCATCCTCTCCGAAGAGCAGTTTCCATCCGCCTGTGGAGGTGGATCAGAGTGGGACCCACTGAGAAAACTTGGTTTAGAGGAAGTCTCTGGGCCATTCACTTGTGTGGAGAAAAGTGGCCATCTTTCAGGGAAATAGAGAAATGCAGAGATTCAGGACCACTCTAAGTGGAACGCCGTGGGGAAACGAGGTACTCCCTCTGTCCCGTGCTGTAGCCATGAACCTTGTGTGGCCATTGGTCTCTGAAATGTGACTGGTCCAAATTGAGATGTGCTTTGATTGCAAAATACACCTGGGTTTCTAAGACTTCCTATCAAGAAAGGAATGTAAACTACCTCATTAATAATTATGTATTGATTGCATGTTAATATGGTAATATATTTGATCTATTGGGTTAAATATAGGTCACTAGGGTTAATTTTACTCTTTAAAAAAAAACTTTTTTAATGTGGCAACCAGAAAACTTAAAATTTACATATATAGCTCACATTTATTTCCGTTGGACGGTGCTGACCTATACCAATTTTAAAATAAGGCCTGGATCATGTATTTATTTTATCAAACTCAGAAGCCACATTGTTAAAGTGACATTTTATCAGTGTTACAATGATATAACATCAATTCCAACCTCTGATGTCTTTGAAATCAGAAAAGTTATGCACACTTATGAATATATTTTGATATTAACTCAAACATGCAAGGTAGAAGGTAGTTATTTGCCTTTATTAATATTTTTAAACAAGTTTCTTAGCTATGAAGAAGTCTTTAAGGTACTTTATTTGGAAAATTCCAACTGAGATAAAGATTAGTGTTTGTGCAAAGGCCCACCATAAAACGTTGCTGTTTGTATCTTCACTGGTCATTCGAAATTCTTCTTCACGGTCCTACGCAGAAGAGAAATAGGCAGGTTAAGTTTCTTAAGGTACTTCCTGCATGAATTTGAGGGGAAGGTGCTGTATGCATTCAAGGTACTTAATGTCACCCAGGTAATCTCTTATGCCAAAGTGCAGTATCATTTTCTAAGCCAAGGGGTGTTGTTAGTCAAAGACAAGGAAGGAGAGTCAAGCTTATAAAACACACTTTTGTGTTTTGGCGTAAAGTATCAGGTATTTGATCTATTACTTTATATGTTTTATTTGTTACCATCAAACAAAGTGAACATTACCTAATTGACAGATGTTCATCATTCAGGTTCTTACTTTACTTTAAGCTGGGCACTGTGCTCATTTTATTTTCCAGATAAAGAAACAGAAGCTCAGAGACGACAGAAGGTTAGTGAGTGGGGGGGCAGATTTGAGCCCACGTCTGACCAGGGTCCACTGAGCACAGTGACCCAGGAAACGCATAATGTCACAAGAACAAAATGGTGATTTAGAAAGTGGGCACACTGAGACGCTGCGGCCACGTGGGGTGTGTTTGGAAACGCTTATTTATTCATTCTGTGAGCTCACACCCCAAGGCGAGTGAGCCACGGTCCCCTTCCTAGAGGAGCTCATGGTCCAGCGAACGGTGAACGAGTGCTGTCCCTGCATCCCCTGCATGTCCACGCAGTCCTAGCTCAGAGGAGGCCCGGGGAGCCGGCAGTTTACTCTTTCCTTGGTTCGCGGGCTTCGTGGAGAATTACGTACTGGGCAGGAAGAGGGAGCATAAGCTGAATAGGCAGACTGACCCTTTGATAGTTTTGTTCTTTGACTATTTGCTCCATTTGCTCAATTAGATGTTCAAGCTTGAAGCTAACTTCATTAACTTTGTCCTTTGCTTGAGCAATGGCTGCATCAAGGTCATGTTCTCCAACTCGAATATCTAAGTGGATCCGCTGTGCAAACAGTAAAAAGGAAGAAACGTGTTTTTAACGTGGCTCACTCTTTTCCTTTGCTTTTTCCCTCCTTGTGTCCTCCCATTCCTTCCTTTTTCTCCACTCTTCCTTTTTGAGAGCAAACACTACTTCATTCTCGAGCTCTCTATTTTTCTTCACCGCCACTCTATTCCCTGTTATACCCAGTAGTCTTTCTTTGTAATAATAATGCTGACCTGAAAGAGTACTTATATTAACAATAGACTGTTAGGCAAGAGCCTTTGCCCCGAGAGAATTTGATTTACTCAGGAGAATGTTCTTTACATATAACTAAATTTCTGATGCTAAAGTACAGATTCTCTTCATCTGTTCTCAGCACATTTAGAAAATAGCCAATCACCATCTACCATGTAAGAGTTTTATTTATTGGAATTCCATTATTAATTCACCCTTCAGCCTTCAATTGTTTTCAAGCCTGAATAATCACAGTTCTCTTAAGCTTCCCTCCCAGTTCTCATTTTTCAAGCCCTTTAATCAACTCCGTGGCTCTCCTTTGAACCCCTTCCAAGCTCTCCAGCTCCCTCTTTGGTTGCTGTGCTGAGGTCTGGGTATAATGGTCTGCATATCATTGTCGCGCCTGAATAGTGCTGACGCTGCTCATCACCAAGTACTCGGAGGCACATACTTACCAGCTTACTCCCTCCAAATGACACGAGCCTCGTAGAATTAGACTGTAAGCAAATGATGTGTTCGCCAGGTGAATGTGAAGTGAAGTAGAATGTTCCCTGTGGGCCATATAACTTTGACAGTAATACCTAGGATTGAGGATTTCCATAGTTTAAGTTTATTATTCTCTACTTTCCATTTAAAAAAAATCATCCCCATGTAATCTAGTGAAAACTGTGCAATTCTTAAAGAAGAAATCAAGTGGCCAATAACATGCAAAATACTCAGTCTTGCTGGTAATCAAAAAAATACAGACCACAGTAAGATATTCCTTGTTGGTTTTCAGATTGGCAAAGACTTACAAGCACCTGGGGCGGGGACAGTATGGAGAAATACTATCTCTAGACACTGTTCTGGGAATGTAAGTTGAACACCCGTTTCAGAGAGTGCTTTGGCCAAGCGTATAACACCGTTCACCCAGCAGCGCTACGTATAGAAATTTATCCTATGGGAATGCCCAAATGGACAGTTATATGTAAAAGGATATTCAGTGTGATGTTATTTATTTAAAAAATTGTGTTTTGAAATAACTAATACCTTTGAGTGTGGATTGATTAAATTTAGGCAAAGCCAAATGAAGAGGTGCTAGGTAGCAGTAAAAGAGACTATAACACCCATATCTATACGAAAGGTGTCCGCAATATTCAGGGATAGTCTGTATAGAATCCTATTTTTGTAAAAAGTATCGTTTGTAAAACTACACGTGCTTAGAAGAAGATTCTAAAGAATATATACCAAGTTATTAGGCAGTTATATTTGTTGGGGAACTTTGACTTTTCTGCTTAGTACATTTCTGTATTGTCTGGCATTTTAAAAACAGGTATAGGACTTCAAGTCTGGCATATAAGGAGCTTGGAAGTTGTCCCTCTGTCTTAAAAAGTAAAAGCTGCATAGAAAGAAAATCAGTTCTTAGATCTGTCAAGAGAATTGAGGTCACAGGGTAAACTGCCCCCAAAATGGGAGAGGCGAATGCAAAGAGTCCCAACTTAGCCTGAGCACAAACCCCTGTGGGAACCAGTACGGGTTCCTTTTACCCAGCACATCACGTCCAACTTTCAACAACAACAGAAAAATAATAAGACATACTCAAAGGCAAAAACCGCAGTTTGAAGAGACAAAACAAGCCTCAAAACCAGATTCAGATATGGCAGGGATATTGGAACGATCATATAAGGAATTTAGAAAACCTATGATTAATAGTCTGTGGTCTCTAATGGAAAAAGTAGACAACATGCAAGAACAAATGGGTAGTGTGAGTAGAAAGATCAGAATTCTGTGAAAGAATAAAAAGAAATGCCAGAGATCAGAAACACTGTAGCAGAAATAAAGAGTGCCTCTGATAGACTCCTTAGCACACTGGACAGGACTGAGGAGAGACTCTCTGAGCTTGAGGATATGGCAACAGAAACTTTCAAAACTACAAAGCAAAAACAGACTGGGGGAAAAAAGGAACAATATCCAAGGACTACAGGACAACTATTAAAGGTGTAACATACACATAACGGGAATACCAGAAGGAGAAGAAAGAGAAAGCAACAGAAGAAATATTTAAATAAAGACCGAGAATTTCAGATTAGTGTCAGACACCAAGCCACAGAGCTGGGAAGCCCAGAGAACACCAAGCAGGATAAATGCCAATAAAACTACACCTAGGCATATCATATTAAAACTGCAAATATCAAAGATAGAGAGGAAATCTAGAAAGAAGCCTTATTTATAGAGGAGCAAAGCTAAGAATTACACCCGACTTCTCCTCAGGAACCATGCAAGCAGGGAGAGAGTAAACATTTAATGTGTTGAGAGAAAAAAACTCACCAACCTAGAATTCTGTATCCTGCAGAATTCTCCTTCAAAAGTAAAAGAGAAAGATTTTCTCAAACAAAAGTTGAGGGAATTTGTCCCTCATAGACCTGTCTTACAAGGAATGTTAAAAGTTATTCAGAGAGAAGGATAATGATATTGGTCAGAAACTCGGAGCTACGTGAAGATTGGAAAGCATTAGAGAAGGAATCAGTGAAGGTAAAATTAAAACTTTTATTTTTCTTATTAACTGAGTTAATAGATACGTCTTTCAAAATAATAGCAATGTATTTGATGATTATAGTTTATATATAAATGAAATTAGCAACAGCAAAGATGCAAGGGATGGGAGATAAGAATTAGGATTACTTTGTTATTATAAAGTACTTGTACTACCTGTGAAGTGATATGGTGATATTCAAAAGTGGACTTGGAGTAGTTGTAAATGTATATTGCAAACTCTAGGGCAACCACCGACAAAAAGTTAAAAGAAGTATAATTGATAACTATGAAAGGAGATAAAATGGAATCGTAAAATAATTAAAACCACAAGAGACAGAAAAAGAGTGGAAAACAAAAATAGGAACAAATAACAAGGATGACAACTAGAAAACTAATAAGTATGATGACTATTAACTCAGCTATATCAACAGTCACTTTGAATGTCAGTGGTCTGAATGCATCAATTAAAACAGATTGTCAGAGTGGATCCAAAAAAAAAAAAAACAAAACCCCGACTATGTATTGTCTACAAGAACCCCTCTTTAAATATAAAGACACATATATATTAAAAGTTAAGGGATGGAGGGACTTTCCTTGTGGTCCAGTGGTTAAGACTTTGCCTTCCAATGTGGGAGGTGCGGGTTGGATCCCTTGGTTGGGGAACTAAGATCTCACATCATGGCCAAAAATCCAAAATGTAAGCAATATTGTAACAGATTTAATAAAGACTAAAAATGGTCTACATCAAAAAAATCTTTAATTAAAAAAAAAGGGACGGAGAAAGATGTATATGTCAACTTTCAGCTAACCTTAATCAAAAGAAAGCTGGAATAGTTATATTAACTTCAGACAGAGTAGACTTCAAAACAAGGAAAATTATCACGGATAATTACATAATGGACCATAGTAATAAATAGGTCATTTCTCCAAGAAGACGAACCTTAATGTGTATGCATCTAACACCAGAGTGTCAAAATACATGAAGCAAAAACTGATAGAACTGCAAGGATAAATACAAGAATTTAGTATTATAGTCGGAGACTTGGATACTCCTCTATCAGAAGTGGGCAGATCCAGCAGCAGATCAGTAAGGACACAGTTGGACTCAATGGCACCATCAACCAACTGGATATAATCAATATCTGTAGACTACTTCATCCAACAAAGCAGAATACACATTCTTTTCAAGCTCACATGGAACACTCACCAAGATAGACCACATTCTGGGCCATAAAACACACCTTAACACATTTGAAATAATAGAAACCATACAATGTGTGCTCTTAGACCATAATGGAATTAAAGTAGAAATCAATAACAAAAAGATAGCTGGAAAGTCCCCAAATGTTTAGAGATTAAACAGCATACCTCGAAATAACACAGGAGTCGAGAAAGAAATCTCAAGAGAAACTAACAGTATTTTGAATTGGAAGAGAAGTCTGGGAAGATGCTGGAATAGGAGGCACCAGGAATCTGTCTCTAGGCAACAATTACACTGGAAGAATCTGTCTGATGGGACTGTTTTGGAACTCTGGAGTCTATTGAAGGCTTGCAACTTCCAGGGAAAGACTTGGATGGTAAATTGTGGTTAATTTTGGTCAATATCAGCTCTTAGAACAGTGGCAGCTGCCTACCTCCCACCCCCCACCCCCTGCCAGCCACATGGCAGGCAGCTGCACAGGTGTTCCTGGAGCAGCTCGCATGCATCTTTTAGAAGCCAGGGTAGGCAAAAAGGACCCTGTCCTCCAAATGTCAGGGTTTTTTGTTTTTGTTTTTGTTTTTGCGGTGCGCGGGCCTCTCACCGCTGCAGCCTCTCCCATTGCGGAGCACAGGCTCCGGACGCGCAGGCTCAGCGGCCATGGCTCACGGGCCCAGCCGCTCTGTGGCATGTGGGATCTTCCCGGACCGGGGCACGAACCCGTGTCCCCCGCATCGGCAGGCGGACTCTCAACCACTGCGCCACCAGGGAAGCCCTGTCAGGGGTTTTTTATGTCATCATATAGAAGGGATTCTCAATAAGATTAACAGAAGATTTCTCATCAGAAACTTTGGAGACCAGAGGCAGTGGGCGGATACATTCAAAGTGCTTAAAAAACCCCAAACAACCAGAAAAAGCCAACAAGCACATGAAAAGATGCTCAACTTCACTGATCATTAGGGAAATGCAAATCAAAACTACAGTGAGGCACTACCTCACACACATTAGAATGGCTGCTATACAACAAACAAAAAACATACTGGCGAGGATGTGGAAAAATTTCAACCCTTGTGCATTGTTGGTGGGAATGTAAAGTGGTGCAGCTGCTGTGGAAAACATCATGGTGGCTCCTCAAAAATATAAAATAGGATTATCATATGATCCAGCAATTCCACTTCTGGGTACCCCCATGCTCATGGCAGCAGTGTTCACAACAGCCAAGACGTGGAAGCAACACAAGTGTCCACTGGCAGGTGGATGAAGAAGCAACCCGTGGCACATGCATAACAGTGGCACACGATTCAGCCTCAAGGGAGCAGGTTCTGACACGCGCTGCAGCATGGGTGAACGCTGTGGAAATGACGCTTACTGGAGCAAACCAGTCACAAAGAGACAAACGCTGTAGGACTCGACTTATACGAGGTATTTAGTCATGGGGAGTTACTGTTTAACGAGTACAGAGTTTCAGTTTTACAAGATTTAAAGAGTTATGAGGATGATGATTATACAACATTAAGAATATATTTAATACCACTGAACTGTGCACTTAGTAATGGTTAACATGATGAATTTCATGTGTACTTTACCACAATTTAAAAATCTCAAAAAATATTTTGAACTGAATTAAAATGAAAATACAACTTAATCAAAACTTGGGGGATACAGTGAGAGAAGCATTTACAGAGAAATTTATAACATTGAACGCATATATCAAAAAGAAAGAAAGGTCTAAAATTAATCATCTAAGCCTAGGAAACTAGAACAAGAAGAGCAACTAAATCCAAAATCAGCGTAAGAAGAGAAATAAGATCCGTGCTGATAAAGCTAATGCAGAAACCAGTGAGAACAGGAGATACGCAGAGAAAACCAGCAAACAGAAAGCTGGTCCTCTGCAAAGATCAGTAAACCTCTAGGGAGGCTAACTAAGAAAAGAAGAGCCAAGTTAATAACATCAGAAATGAAAGAGGAGGCTTACTACAGGTCTCACGGACATCAATGGGGTAGTAGAGGAATACGATGAACAGCTCTGTGCTCACAAACGTGGTAACCTGGATGAAATAGACCAATTCCTTGAAAGGCGCAATTTGTGAAAACTCACACAAAAATAAATAGACAGTCTGGATAGGCTGAGAGCTAGTAAAGAAACTGAATTGATAATAACTTTCCAAGCAGAAAGCACCAGGCCAAGATGGGTTCACTGGTGAATTCTACCAAAGATTTAAGTAGGAAATCAGACCAATTCTCTACAATCTCTTCCAGAAGTAGAGAGAATACTTTCTAAATCATTTTCTGAGGCCATCATTAGCCTAATACCAAAACCAGAGAAAGACACAAGGAAACTATGGACCATTATCTCTCATGGACATCGATACAAATATCCTCAACAAAATATTAGCAAATTGAATCCAACAATGTATGAAAAGAATCAGGCACCATGACCAACTCAGGTTTATTCCAGATACGCAAGGCTAGTTCAACATTTTAAAATCAGTTAATGTAATTCATCGCATCAACAAGTTAAAGATCACTTGATCATAACAATAGGTGTAGAAAAGGCATTTAACAAGATCCACCATCCATTCATGGCAAAAACTCTGAGCAAACTGAGAATACGGGAACTTTGTCAATTTGATTTAAAAAATCTATAAAAACCTTACAGCTAGCATACTTCATAGTGAAAAACTAGAGGCTTTCCCACTATGATCAGAAACAAGGCTAGGATTTCCTCTCTCACTATTCCTTTTCTTTTTTATTATTTATTTATTTTATTTTTGGCTGTTTTTGGGTCTTAGTTGTGGCATGTGGGATCTTCATTGCAGCACATGGCCTCCTCGCTAGTTGTGGCATGCGGGCTTCAGAGTGCGTGGGCTCAGTAGTTGTGGCACTCGGGCTCCAGGGTGCATGGCTTCTAGTTGTGGCATGCGGGCTCACTAGTTGTGGCACGCAGGCTTAGTTGCCCCACGGCATGTGGGATCTTAGTTCCCCAACTGAACCCGCGTCCCCTGCATTGGAAGGTGGATTCTTAACCACTGGACCACCAGGGAAGTCCCTCAGTATTCCTTTTCAATATCATACTTCAATTCCTAGCTAATGCAGTAAGAGAAGAAAAGAAAACAAATGGTATACAGGTTGGGAAGGAAGAAATAAAGCTGTGTTTGTTCACAGATAACAGGATTGTCTATGTAGAAAATTCAAAATAATAAAACTTACTGGAACTAATAAGTGATTATAGCAGGGTTGCAGGATACAAGGTTAATATGTTAATCAGTTTCTCTGTATCAGCAGTGAACCAAGTGGAATGTGAAATCAAAACCAATACCATTTACATTAGCATCTCCCCCAAATGAAATACTTAGGCATAAATAAAACAAAGTATGTTTAAGAGATATATGAGAAAAACTAAAGAACTGTAATGAAAGAAATCAGAGAAGATAAAATACATGGAGAGACGCTCTGTGTTCATGCCAGGAAGACTCGATATTGTGAAAAAGTCAGTTCCTCCCAACTTAATCTATAGATTTGACACAATCCCAGTCAGAGTGTCAGCAGGTTATTTTGTGAATATCTTCAGGCTGATTCTAAAGTTTCTATGGAGAGGCAGAAGATCCAGAAGAGCCAACACAATATTGAAGGATAAGAATAAAGTCAGGGGACTGACGTTCCTGATTTCAAGACTTACTATAACTGTGTAGCACGGGGACCTCTGCTTAATGTGCTGTGGTGACCTAAACGGGAAGGAAATCCAGAAAAGAGGAGCTATATGTGTATATAGAGCTGATCCATTTTGCTGCACAGCAGAAACTAACACAACATTGTAAAGCAACTACACTCCAATAAAAGTTAATTTAAAAAAGCCTTACTATCATGCTACAGTAACCAAGGTAGTGTGGTATTGGTGAAAGAGCAGACAAAGAGATCAGTGAATCAGAGAGCCCAGAAACAGACCCACGCAAATGTAGACCCACTGATCTTTGACAAAGGAGCAAAGGCAATACCATGGAAAAAGGTAGTCTTTCCAACAAATCGTGCTGGAACAACTGGACATCCATATGCAAAGAAATGAATGTAGACACAGACCTTACACTTTTTACAAAAATTAACTTAAAATGGAGCATAGGTCTAAATGTAAAATGCAAAACTATAAAACTATTAGAAGGTAACATAGAAAGTCTAGAAGACCGTGGATTTAGTTATGACTTTTTAGGTACAACACCAAGAGCACGATCCGTGAAAGAAAGAATTGAGAAGCTGGACTTCATTAAAATTAAACTTCATTAAACATTTGACGTTAATGTTGAACGTTGAACGTTGAATTTCATTAGAATTAAAAACTGCTCTGCAGAAGAGAGAGCTGTCTGTCTCTCTGTCAAGAGAATGAAAAGACAGGCCACAGACTGGGAGAAACTATTTGTAAAAGATGTATCTGATAAAGTACTGTTATCCAAAATATACAAAGAATTCTGAAAACAACAAGAAACTGAACAAATTAATTGAAAAATGGACAAAAGATCTGAACAGACAACTCACCAAAGAAGACATATAGATGGCAGATAAGCACATGAAAAGATGCTCCCCATCGTATGTCATTAGGGAATTGCAGTTAAAAACAACGAGATACTTCACACCTATGGGAATGGCAAAAATCCAGAACACTGACAACACTAAATGCTGGCGAGGATGTGGAGCAACAGGAACGCTTGTCACTGCCGGCGGGAACGCAGAATGGTGTTCCCATTTGGGAGACGGTTTGGTGGTTTCTTACAAAACTAAACATACTTCTACGTACAGTTCTGCAGTTGCACTATTTATTTACCCAAATAAGATGGAAACTTATGTCCACATGAAAACCTGCACACAAATGTTTACAGCAGCTTTATTTATAATAGCCCAAATTTGGAAGCTACTAAGATGTCCCACTGCATGTGAATGGATCAGTAAACCATGGTATACATCCTGACAACGGAATATTGTTCAGTGCTAAAAAGAAATGAGTTATCAAGCCATGAAAAGACACAGAGGAAACTTAAGTGCATATTCCTAAGTGAAAGAGGCCACTCTGAAAAGGCTGCCTGCTGTACGACTCCAGCTGTATGCCATTTTGGATAAGTCAAAACTGTGGAGACAGTAAAAGGATCGGTGGTTGCCAAAGGTTAGGGAGGGGGGAGGGATGAATAGACGGGTTCCAGAAGATGTTTACGGGAGTGAAACTACTCTGTTGATACTACGATGATGGATACATGTCATCACACATTTGTCAAATCCACAGAATGTCCAACGCCAAGAAGGAGCCCTAATGTGAGCCGTGGGCTTTGAATGATGTGTCAGTGCAGCCATCAGCTGCAACAGCTGTGCCATTCCAGGCCTGCTAGTGGGAGAGGCTCTGTTCACATGGGGGCAGAGGACATACGAGAACTCTGTACTTCGTGCAGAATTTTGCTGTGAACCTAAAACTGCTCAAAAAGATAGCCTATTAAATCACTTTAGAAACAGGTATGTATTACACATAGAAAAATGCAACCAAGATTCTTTTTTTAAATCTTTCAATTTTGATTTGGAGAAAATTAAAGGATCTTGCCATGTACTTAATTTCACTTAACAGAGTGTTGATAGGGAAACTTTGGTAAATACAGCTGCATTCAAGGTCAGGTTTGCATTTGATTTCTAATTTTCATGAATAACAGAGTTACTCTTCCCTGGAAAAATATGCAGTGATGACTCATCACCTGTTAAATTCCATTTCTGACCCTTAGTGTTGGGTCAGGGTTCTACAGAGTCTGCTTCCAGTGACTATTCACGTCAGCAAACATGTCAGTCAGCAATGCCTGTTAGTTTGGTGTGTTGGAAAAAGACATGCTTGAATTTAGACCTCAGTGTTTCCACTTGCTGATGATGTGATCTTGTATAAGTCATTTTACCTCTCAGGACCACAGTTTTCTCTTCTACAAAATGGAATAGGAATATTGGACACGGAATAAGGGACAATGGAATACAAAATGCATAGTTTGAATGGTGCCTGTATATTGTCATTGTCTGCCCTGCCTACCCTACCAGCCATGTTACCCCTTGGCCTGCCAGTCACCTGCCGTAGGAAGGGACATGTGTTCAGGTTAGCATCCGAGAGTACCCTGCGTCCAGGCACATGGACCCGGGTAGGAGCAGTCCGAGCCCTTGGCGGGGTGCTGTTCAGGATCTTCAGAGAGGATCTTAGCTCGTTAGGAATGTTAAACCAGAGCTGTGTCTGGTCCTCTTACTTCCAGAGGGAGAGAGCCTTCCTGAAAATCAGGCCTTTGGGGTGAGAATTTTCTCTCTCCTAGGCCCGTGGCAAATATCTGTTGGATGTTTGCAGAATGAAAACACTTCTCCTCCCATCTAGAAGGGGGTATTGTTTCGAGTAAATGTATTTTTTGGAGAATGAAACAGCTCTGTCTTAAAAACAGTGAACAGGTTTTTCTGTGAAGCTGTTTTGTCCAACTAAAATTTGGGTTCTGGGTTTAACAAGCTATGCAGACATTTCCAGATCAGTCATGAAAGGTTACAGGGAAGGACAGCAGAGAATTCTGTTTTGGTTTAACTGGGCAGGAAGTGAAGGAGGCGGGGGTGTCAGGAGGAGAGGGTAGCTGTACGAGAATTAGGAAAATGGCCCCAGTGGAACTGTTGCCAGGGAGGTGCCTGGTGTACCAGGAGAAGGCTGCTACAGTGGGCCGGAATCAGGTGTCCGGTCCAGTTGGAATGGAGTCTCCTGGGCTCCACGTGAGTGGGGGCGTCACAGTGTCTGGCTTGAGCGCAGCCCTCATGAGGACAGGAAATTGGGCCTGTCTACATCAAGTACCCTCTCCTTGCCAGCTAGAGAGATGCCTGTCTGTTCTGTGAGGCTCTGCTCCACCACCATCCTGCTACGTCATGAGCACATCCCCAGGACAGCAAGTCCAAAGGGAAGTAGTTCCTGCAGTCACGTTGGAATTATTGGACGGAGCAGGTCACAGTCCCTTGAGCTGGCACGGTGGGGACAACATCTGCTGCGACCGTTGGACAGAGGAGAAAATGGAGGGTTAAAGCAGCCAAGTAACCCCTCGAGGTCCAGCTTGTAGATGACCGTCTGCACTCACACCTGCCTCCGACCCCAAGATCCACCTTCTTTCCCTTTGACCGTGGTGCCTTTTCTACTCTGCAGCTCCCAGTGAGGAGGCGCCCCGTGAGGCCAGACAGACCCAGAGGCAGCACTCCTACAGAAACCCCACCAGACGGGCGGAGGGAGAGGCGGCCTAGCCGACCCTCGTGTCTGGGTGAGGCTGTGGCACCTGCAGAGCAGGTGAAGCCTGGCCCTGCACGACCAGCGGGATGCATTGGCCCTGTGGGTTCCCTCTGCCCAGCAAGACCGACAAAACCTCGGGATGATGCGTGCGAGGCCTGCCCTTTGTACTGTCTCTACCTTGTGTGTTAAGGAGTCTCTGCTCCTCAGCTGGACTGTAGGCCTGTTGAAGGCAGGCATCTGTGTCTTGGTGCAGTGCCTCTGTCAGGGCTACACATGTCAGAAATGAGATGCTGGACAGTGAGCGCTGTGTGGAGATGTGAAGTGTGTGGGTGTACATGACACGTGACTTTTTAGAAAATAAAAGATTTCAGTAGCAAGACAAAAAGTGTGTTTTACCTCATCATTGTAAGTTGTAACAGTCACAACCATTCCCAGACCAGGAGCAGATTCAAGGAAATCGTGTCTGCCCAAGTCCCACTGTTGTATCTTGAAAGTCCCTGTTTCAAAAATATAAGACATTTATTTTTATTTATCTTTTTTAAGTCTTTATTAAATCCCATTGAGAAACATACAACTAGTAAATATATAACGTTGAAGATGTTATATATGCTACAAGAAGAAGCAACAGACAGGGTGGGAGTGGTAGGGGACTTGGAAGCATTATGTGGGGAAGTCAGGGAAGGCTTCTCTGACATTTGAGCAAAGACCTGAAAGGATAGGGGAGTAAAAATATATCCGCTTCTATAATATTTGTTTATCACATACATGCAGATTACATCCATATCTATCTATACATCACATTCAGTGCTAATTGTGTGCCAAGCACCGTTCTAAGAAACTTACACGTGTAATCTGAATTGTCATGACAACAGCGCTATGTAGGTAGCTAATATTTTATGACGATTTTACGTGTGATGACACTGAAGCATAAAGTACTTTGCCCAAGGTCACGTACCTAGCAAGTAGCAGAGTCAAGATTCAATCTAGGCAGTGTAGTGCCTTTTTCCTTAACTACCTCGTGATGCTCCCTCCACTGGTGAAAGATCGTCCCATGCAGGAGGACATGCAAAGGTCCTGGGGCAGGAGAATGCTTGGAGTGTCCAAGGAACAGCAGAGTGCTGGAGTGAAGTTAACAGGAAGAAAATCACAGGAGATGAGGCTGAAGGGGTAACGGGCCAGATCGTGGCTGGTCTACAAATCCTTTTTAAAATTTTGGGGAAAGGCTTCCCTGGTGGCGCAGTGGTTAAGAATCTGCCTGCCAATGCAGGGGACATGGGTTCGAGCCCTGGTCCAGGAAGATCCCACATGCTGTGGAGCAACTAAGCCCGAGCACCACAACTACTGAGCCTGTGCGCTAGAGCCTGCAAGCCACAACTACTGAGCCCGCGTGCTACAACTACGGAAGCTCGTGTGCCTAGAGCCCGTGCTCCGCAACAAAAGAAGCCACCGCAATGAGAAGCCCGCGCTCCGCAACAAAGAGTACACCCCGCTCGCCGCAACTAGAGAAAGCCCGTGCGCAGCAACAAAGACCCAACAGACAAAAATTAATAAATTTTAAAAAAAGACCCTATTCCCCCCCAAAAAAAATTGGGGGGAAGCAATTGGGCAGGTGAGTGAAATGATGTGGCTTTCATTTGAACATTTTTTTCGCATGGAGTAAGGAATGAAGAAGGATAGGAGTGGAAGAAGGGAGGCTGTCATCATAGTCTAGGTGGCTTGGACCAGGTGCTAGTGGCAGAGGTGGTAAAAAGTGTTGGATTCTGTATTGTCCCTATTTCACAAGGCGGAAACTGAGTGTCAGAGTCACAGCCCAAAGTCACACAGTGAATAAGCTGTAGGTGCAGAATTAGATCCGAGGTGGTTTGATCCCGAAGCCCAGAACCACCCTGACTCCCTGGGAGGCAGAGGGAGACGCATCCCTGACGGGAACCTCACCCTGGACACGACCGCACGGGCAGCCCTGGGGAGAGAACGGGTTTCCTGGGACGGGCGGGCGGCAACGCCCCTGAGCCCTGCCTGCACTTCGGAGCGGCTTCAGTTCAGGCCTCACTGAGCAGTCCTGGTTGTCTTGCCTCCACAAGTTTGTTAACTCTGTGTCGTGTACGTTATAGACTGTTTAGAATGTTCCAGCTGAAGAGGATCTTTAAAAAAGGTGTCATTGGTGATACCAGAAAAGATGGGGTAAGCCCATTCCACCCTATTTTCTCCCGCTAATTACAACTAAAAACCCTGGGCAAAATGTCTAAAGCAAGTATCAGAAGACTCTGAAAGGTGGAGAAAAGAAGGTGACTGCCAAGGACTCAAAGTGTGACTCAGCTGTGAGTTCCCTCTCTGTCCCCCACCCCCATATCCTGGCCTGGGTGCTGGAGCAAACAGCAGTCCCCACGAAACTGAAAGAGAGGCAGGGAGGAGGAAAGAGAACCCGCTCAGGAGAAGTCTGCGCTCTCGTGCAAAAGGATCTGGAATAGGGTGACCCAACAGGGTGGAACCCTTTGACTACACCCGCCCTACTCCAGACGAACCCTGTGAAAGAAACGGCACCCTCTCCACGGGCTGCTTCATGTGGGGACTGGGGTGAAGACCTGTGGAGATGCCTGACCTGCACTTAGTGAAGGACAGTGAAGAGGCAGAGATGGGGAGGGTGACAGAGAGGCGGGAGCTGGAGAGGCGATCTTTAAATCTGTGTATGGGTGTCCTGGGCACACCCCTAAGCAGCCTATGCATGAGGCCAACCAGAATAAGTACAGCAGAAACTCTGAGAATCCAATCGTGGTGTGGAAAACACCCAGGTTTCAGATTGGCCCCTGGGTAGTACGCAAGCAGGGTAGGCCAGAATAATAGTGCAGAGTCTCAGAGAAATAAGGTTAGGATGTGTGATCTGAAACTAAATGGGTTGACTACTTGTTAGAATAGAATATTTAAATAGGAACCAGAGTTATAATACTCAAAATGTCCAGGATACATTACAAAATTACGTACCATGTCAAGAACCAAGAAAGCCTCAACTTGAATGAGAAAAGACAGCTAGTAGACACACCAAAATGACATAGACATTGAAATTATCTGACAAGAATTTTAAAGTCGTCATAAAAATGCATCAACAAGGAGTTTGAAACCCTTAAATGGAAAAGTAGAAAGTCTCAGAAAAAGAATAGAGATATAAAAAGAAATAAATGGACACATTAGAACAGGAAAAATATAATATTTGAAATTGAAAAATAACCAAATGGACTCAATAAAAGAATAGAGACGACAGGGAAAGAGTCAGTGAACTTGAAACTAGATCAATGGAGACTTCCCTGGTGGTCCAGTGATTAAGACTCCGCGCTTCCACTGCAGGGGGCGTGGGTTCCATTCCTGGTCGGGGAACTAAGATCCCACATGCTGCATGGCATGGCCAAAACAACAACAAAGAAAACCACAAACAAACAAAAAACTATAGATCAATAGAAGTAATCAAATCTGGTCAATGGAGAGAAAATAGATTGAAAAAAAAAACAAAACTCAAACAGTCTTACGAACTTGTGGGACAATAATCAAAGGTCTATAATTTGCGAGTCCCAGAAGAAAGGAGGAAGCGTGTAAGGCTGAGTAAACACTGGAGGAAATGATGGCTAAAGACTTCCCAAACTGGGGGAAAGAGATGAAAGAGATAAGCCTACATACTCAAGAAGCTAAGTGAACCCTACAAGGTCAGACTCCCCCAAATCTACCACCGGATACATCATGATTAAATTTCTCAAAACCAAAGAGGGGGGAACCTATGAAAAATAGCCAGAGGGAAACACTGCATTACTGATGGGGAAAAACAATTTGAGTAACAGCAGACTTCTCATCAGAAACATGGAGGCCAGAAGGAAGGGGCACATTCCCAAGTGTTGAAAGAAAAAGCATTGTCAAATCTATATCCACCAAAAATACCCTTCAGAATGAAGTCAAAATATTCTTAAGCTCAAGGAAAACTAAGGATTTTTTCACTTGAACACCTACTGTAAAACAATTGCTAAAGGAACTTCTGCAGACAGAAAGAGAACGGTAAGACGGAAACTTGGAATAGCAGGAATGAAGGGAGAACAATGGGGAAGTCAACACCGGGGAAACCACAATAGAGGATTCTCTTCCCCTTTAAAAAAAAGCTGTTTGGGGCTTCCCTGGTGGCGCAGTGGTTGAGAGTCCGCCTGCCGATGCAGGGGACGCGGGTTCGTGCCCCGGTCCGGGAAGATCCCACATGCCACAGAGCGGCTGGGCCCGTGAGCCATGGCCGCTGAGCCTGCGCGTCCGGAGCCTGTGCTCCGCAATGGGAGAGGCCACAGCAGTGAGAGGCCCGCGTACCGCAATAAAAAAAAAAAAAAAAAAAAGCTGTTTGACAGTTGAAGGTAAAAAAAAAATCAACATTGCCTGGTGGTGTTCTCAAAGTATGTAGACATAATATTTACAACAACTATGTTACAGGGTGGGGGGCAGAGGGATTTACATGGTCATAAGGTTCTATATTCCTCTTGCTATGGTAAAATATTGATCCTTGTAGACTGTGGTAAGTATGTGTATTGTAACCCCTAGAGCAACCACTAACAAAAACTATACAAAGAGATACAGTGAAAAATACTACAGATAACACAAAATGCATTACAAAACATTCAAGTGACCCACAGGAAGGTACAAAACAGAAGATGGGAACAAAACCCAAAGGGAGCAAAAAGAAAACAAATAATAAAACAGCAGACCTAAATCCTGACGTATCAGTAATTACATTACAAGCAAATGGTATAAACGGAGATAAGACAAAGACTGTCAGAATGGATTTTTAAAAAAATGAACCAACTATTCAGTCTTTGAGAAAATCACTTTGGGTATAATGCTATAGGTAAGTTAAAAGGATAGAAAAGACATCATTACGACAGTCAAAAGAAAGCTCACGTGGCTCTATAAATATCAGATAACGTAGACTCCACAGCAAAGGAAATTACCACGGACGGAGCGGGGCCTTAACGTAATGATAAAGGGGTCAATTCAATATGAAGACATAACCATCCTACATGCATCAACAGTTTCAAAACACACGAAGTAAAACTGCTGAAAGGAGACGTGGACGAGTCCACCCCATGGGTCGGCAGCACTCCTCGGCCGTGGACAGGGCTAGTGGGCGTGGGAGAGCTGACTTGCACCGTCCACCTGCAGGGCCTGGCTTGGCACTTCGGGGATGGCCCCCAAACAGCAGGTACACATTTCAAGTGTACGTGGAACCTTCACCAAGTTAGGCCACAAAGCCCTAAACCTGATGCGGCACCTTTGCTGAAGCAGCCGAACGTCCTGGAGAAAAGCACACAGCCAGGCAGGCGGACAGCGCCTGGAAATGCCCGCGTGGGTTCCCGTCCTCCGAGACGACGGTCTCCTCGGGAGCCTCTTCCAGCCCCTCGCCCGTCCGGGGCTTGCCTTGCCCACGTGGACGCACTCAGCGTCTCCGTCCTCCACCTCGAGCACCCTCACCCCGGCAGCTCACCGCCCTCTGCCTCCCCTCCCTGTCCTCTAGGGCTCTGCGCTTGTCACTCTCCCCACACTCACCATCCGCCCTCTTCTTGTCCGCGTGCCAACTGTCCCAGTGCCGGCCCCCCGCCCCCGCATTTATTCTGGGAGGGGCTGGGGTCTGGGGACGTACGGCGTCTTCCTCTGTGGGCCTCCTGGGCCCGGACTGAGCGAGGGCAGAGCCCGCTGAGGATTTGTACGTGTTCGATAACGGGTTTTGAACGGATGCGCATCCTTGGCCCCTGGTTACAGCGCCGGTGTTCCTGGCCCAGAGGGAGGTGTTATGCCCTATGGCTACCACCAGGTGGCAGAAGAGTAGCACTGCTCGCGGGTGCATGGGCCCGGCGGTCCTCCCAGCGTGGACAGGACAGTCCATGTGACGGGCGCCCAGAGCGGGCCAGGCTGCCTCACGTGTTTCTCATCAGGATAACAACGGTGTATACCCCTTGGGGTGTGAAGACCCAGTTAGTATTTGTAAACGGCTTAATGCAGCACTTATCACGTTGTAAGCGCTATGCAAGCACTTGATGAATTATTCCTTACGTTGTTATTGGGCTTTTGATGTCAACGCCCATTAGGGCCTACAACCCTGGAAAGTCGGTATAATAATACCCACCTTTGCAGACGAGGCTACGGGACTTGTCTAACACCAGCCAGAAAATAAAAGGCTGAGCCCGGATGCAAACTCCGCAGGCTCGGTTCCCAACTCAGCGCTCGGCCCCTCATCACAAACTCCACCCCGGCTCTGCACGCAGCCCCGGGCTGTGTGGCGCGTGTTAAACCCCAGGTGTAGTTCCGGCAGAACTTCTGTGCTGACCTAGCTCCCCAGGGGCCCTTCCTCCTGGGGGCTCCACTCAGTGACCCTGGGTGGGAGCTATTGGGTGCCAGGCGTGAGCCGCGTGCCACAGGAGGCCACCTGCCTCCCTGGGACCCTGTGTGCGCCCCGTTCAGGCACTCAGCTCGTCCTGCGACCCCTGAGGTGGCTCGCTCTTCTGCTCCGGCCTGTGAGTCCTTGAGCCTGGAACTGAGGGCCATCTGAGTTGATACTAGAAAAGTAAAATGCATCTCTTGTAGGAATTTTAGAAAGTAAAAATCCCCTCCAGAAGCCTTTGGTATTCAGTATTATCCTGCTAACCTTTTTTCCCTGTAAGTACACATCGTATATTTTATAAAAAAATGAAATCATACTGTACATCTCTGATTTGGTTTTTCCACCCAATTTTTTCGTGACCATGTTTCTATGTCCTTAAATGTTCTTCTGTAACCTAATTGAGGTCTATTCAGAGAGCTGAAGAAAGATCCAGTGTCGTTTGTCCAGTGCTGAGCACAGAGCTCTACAGACAAACTGGCCACGCAGTGTCTGAGGAACGAGAGAAGGAACTGGGATGGGCCGCCTGACAGGAGGGGGTTCAAAGCCAGCTCATCCTGTTGACCCGGGTGCAACGTGGGCATAGAAAGCAGCTGCTCCCAAGAGTCGCCGTGAATACAGAGTGGCCTCTTCCAGGCGCTCCAGGCTCCCCGAGCACCTTGGCTTCCCTCTGACCTGTGAGCCTTTCTGAGATCCTTCCTGTGTGGAGGGAACGCAGGAGGTGACGTGTCACTGACGGGACGTGAGCACACACTTCCTACGCCACACATGCCATCAGGGTACAGTCAATGAGTAATTGCCACTAACTCACCAGCCGAAACATTGCTGGCACCCCAGACACCCCGCGGCCTCACCACCCGTCCCCAGAGGCCGCCAGCCCCCTGGCTTGTGAAACATTGCTGGCGCCCCAGACACCCCGCGGCCTCACCATCCGTCCCCGGAGGCCGCCAGCCCCCTGGCTTGTGAAACATTGCTGACGCCCCAGACACCCCGCGGCCTCACCACCCGTCCCGGAGGCCGCCAGCCCCTGGCTTGTGAAGACAGCGTTTTTGTGTCTTTGTACTTTATATAGTGCGTGTCCTCCTGTGAACACCGTCAGCGTGTGTGGGGGTCCGTCCGTGTCACATGCGGTGGAGACCGTCCCTGTTGTGGCTGCTGAGTGCCTCGTTAGTGCCTCGTCATGTGAACGGCTGGCTTTATTGTCCGTCTGTCCGTGGATGGACACTGGACGGGCCTGGTTTGGGCCATCTTGGGTCGTGCCTCTCTGAAGATTCTTGTGCAGCTGAGCACGTGTGTGCATTTCTGTTGGGCATGTCCTGCATTTACCCAGCTTGTGGACTGGGCCTGTGTTCATCTTCGGAGGGGCACCATTTTGGGGGTGAAGTCTGCAGCCTGGAGCGGGGGTGGCGGTGCACACCTACCGGCACACTCGGTTTTCTCACCGGTGGGTGCGTGGCAGCGTCTCATGGGCTTTGTGTTGCCTGGCGGGCACGGAGTCAAGCGCCTTTCCCCCCGCTCCTGGCTGTTTGCGTTCCGCCTCCTGTGAAGTGTCTGCTGCTCTTCAGCTCGCGTCTCCCTCCCGTGGATGGTCCCCTCCACGCTGGTCCCTTCCGTGCAGAGGTGTGCATCTTAGTTGCACACTCGTTCTGGGTGTCAAAGTTGTGTCACCAAGGAGAGGCCGGACATGCAGACACATCTCCCGAACCCGTGTCCGTAGAATCCGGGGGTGTCTGCAGACAGAGGGCCTGGGGCAGGCGGGGCGTCCAGAGACGTTGGTGCCGCTGAGACGGCAGAAAGAGCGGCCGTGACTCTCATAGCTTGTGTGCCCCGAGGCTGGAGCGGGGCCTGGGAGGGGTCCAGAGCGTCAGAGGCGGCGTGTGGGGTGGGGCCCGGCCACCAGCTCCTTTGCTGGGAGGTGGGAAAACTCTGGGGGGCTTCTTAGCCAACTACTTTTTAAGTTTTTTAAATTGTGGTAGAACATATATAACAAAATTTAACACTGTAAGCATTTTAAAGTGTGCAAATCGATGGCATTAAGGATGTTCACTTTGCTGTGCAGCCGTCACCATCCGTTTCCAGAACTTCTCCACCAAACAGAAGCTGCACCTGGTTAAGCAGTAGCTGCCCTTCCCCTCCCTGTCTAGCTCCTGGTCACGTCACTCCTACTTCTTGATTTTTGATCTGACTCTTCTAGGGACCTCGTACAAGTGGAGCCACACAGCATCTGTCCTGCTGCGTGCTACAGTGGGTTCTGAATTTCATTTTTATTCATTTCACTCCTTTTCGCGACTGGATAATATTCCACCGTGCCACGGGCCGCGTTTTGTCCATGCATCCGTTTGTTGGCGGACACGGGCCACTGCCTCCTTTGGCTGCTGTGAACGATGCTGCCCAAACGAGGGGTCTGAGCGTCTGTCTGGGTCCCCAGCCTCACTCCCAGGTGTCCTCTCGGCGGTGGGGGCACGGGGTGGGCATCTGCAGTGCTGGCTCACGTTCCCGAGCTCCCCGGGCTCAGTCTGAGCCTGGCCTCTCTCCCTCCTTCCCCTGGGGGACGCCCCCTTAATGAATCACTTGCGCTTGACTCCTTGGCTCGGAGTGGGGGGGCTTCAGCAGGCACCCAGCCCTTGACCCCCTGAGGTGTGGTGATGAGCGATGATCCTCGTTTAGCTTTGCTTCTTCCTCCTCCATCTCCTGGTCTTGCTGAAGGTTTGCACTCTGAAGAAAAAGAACTACAGAACCCTGGAGACTTCGGCCGAGTGCAAGGGTCATGTCCAAGGACCCTGTGAAAGGGAGCGACCAGGAGCGAGACTTCATTGCTTCTGAATTCGACTTCTTTTCCTTTTAATGAACAGCCTCCCACACAGGATCGCTGTGCTCCGCGGTACTTCTCGCCTTCTCTCAGCACCTGCTTTCTATAAGAACTGACAGCCTTGTTTAAAAAGTGTTTCCGCACTTATCTGGTGGTGCAGTGGTTGAGAATCCGCCTGCCAACGCAGGGGACACGGGTCAAGCCCTGGTCCGGGAAGACCCCACATGCCGCGGAGCAACTAAGCCTGTGCGCCACAACTACTGAGCCCACGTGCTGCGTCTACTGAAGCCCATGTGCCTAGAGCCAGGGTTCCACAGCAAGAGAAGCCACCGTAATGAGAAGCCTGCACACTGCAATGAAGAGTAGCCCCCGCTCGCCGCAACTAGAGGAAGCCTGTGCACAGCAATGAAGACCCAATGCAGCAAAAAATAAATAAATGAAAAATAAATGAATTTATATTTTAAAAAAGTGTTTCCAAGGATCAGCAAGTAGGTGGTTGTAAAGCTCGTCGGGCCAGCGGCGGTCACTTACCCCACAGCCCCCCAGAGCTCCCTCGTCCCTCTCGTCCCCCTCCTCCTAAAAACCTCGCCCCCTGTGTTCATTCAAAACAACCTGGAATTTATCATTAAAGAGCATTACTAAGAGGAGCTAAGAGAAACAGTATAAAAGTACACAACATATTTGACTTTGAAGTTTCCAAGCAAATTTACAGAGCAAGGATTGCTAGTCCTGCGCTTGGCTGCAGTGCCCTGCACTGGCACGGTTCACAGGTGCGCAGGTGGGTTTGTCTCCCTTTCAGCCTCCAGCAGAGGGATTCCAGGCTCTCCTCTGCTTCTCAGGAATTTCCTTCCTTTCAGGGAGGGGTTGGAGCCAGAATCAGGGCCACACCTGCTTCTCTGGTACCTTCGGACAGACCCTGGGAGGCCGAGTTGACAGGTTGGAAACAGAGTCCAAGAGGCTGGGAGAAAGTGGGACGCACGCCTGCAGCTGGTCGGGGGCCAGGTGCTCCAGGCAGGTGCTGCCTCCAGCTCATGGATAAGGGGACGAGGCTCAAAGTCGCCACCAAGCTGCTGGCAATGACGGCGATGGCCGGCACACCTCTGTCCTCCTGCGGTGCCCTGCGCGGCCTCCGCCTGGGGAAGGCGGCAGCCTACTTTCAGTCCCGAGGAGCAAAATCACGCTTTCAGGTAGATTTGGCTAAATGACTGGCCCCGAGGTCATCTCTCTTGGACGTTCGAGACGGTGTGTTTCATCGGACTTCATAGGAGCTCAGAGATGTGACGAGAAAAGGCATAGCTGCCATGTGCTCTTCCTAGACTTGGGCCACCAGGCATGGCCTCAGGTCCCCACAGATCCACAGAAATTTTAACACTTGTTTTTCCATTTTAGTGGTGATCTAAACATTAAATCTAGCATATTCTGGATCGACGCTTCTTAACCAGGCAGGGTTTGACACGTGCATTTATGATCAAGTATCACTAAGTGAGAGTCAGGGATTTGACAGGCAGCGAAGGTTCAGGGATAGTTCAGTGAGACAGGAGTGGAAACAGTTATTTGGGGTGCGGGCAGCCTAAGCGCGGAGAGCCCACAGCGGTCGGGAATGTGTTCACGCTCAGAGCAGATGGGCTGAGCTAAGGTCCTGGCTGTGGACTTAGGGGCTTGCAGCACACAGTGAACAAAAAGCAGAGAGTAAATGTGCAATGGAATTTTTTACAAAAAGGACTTTTAAAGGAGATGTTTAAGAACTGTGTCGAGGGGGCGCTATTATAGCATTTGGCACATGTGAGTAGCAGGCTGCTGATTAACTCAGCCTCTGGAAGCTGAAGTTCAGAAGGCACACTGACCTCTGCTGCTTTGTCTCGTGTTCCTGGACCCGTCTACAGACCTCACTTATCCTTTGAGAATTCAACCACAATTAGCATGATTAATGGCATCAGAGATTGTTTGACTTAAGGTAACCTGACAACTGGAAAAACAAATCAAGCTTGGATCCTGTGGTCTTGTGTTTGGGTTTCCTGTTTTACGAATTATGCAATTCCCTCTTAAGGCTGTTTTCAAGCCAGTTCTGCATAATTTGCTAATGTGTCTCGAGAGAAAAGCGCACAGCTTGAAGCTCTCTGCCAAAGAGCATGCACGTCAAGAGGATAGCACGTCCAATAAAGATGTTAGAAACAGAAGAGGTTAGCGCGACACCACCGGAGGTTAGCGAGACACCACCGCAAGATGACATCTCGAGTTCAACATTCAGCAGAGCTCATCTAACCCACCTGTTATCCAGGTGTCACTTGGAATGTCTTCTATTATGCATTTCTCCTCTCTTTCCCCTACGTGGAAATAAAAAGCCGTTGAAAGTGAAAAACAAAAACTCAAAAGAAATGTTAACATTTGCATTTCTGTTGCTTTTGCCGCCTCTGGTTCTGCTTCTTCTGAAATGGATCCGTTGCAGGTGATACTGCTTACCGAGTGCTTACATTTCATTGGACAGCTTTGTAAATTGATTTTTGTGAGAAGGGACATATGGTGGCTACACTTGGGCAGGTGATTGCAGCAGGTCCCAGAGAACAAGATAAAAGACGCCTGAACCCTGGGACCTTGCCAAGCGTGATGACATCAGAATTCCTTTGGATCGGTTCCTTTTAAGGATTTTGAAATGTTCCAATGGAATGAAAGACAAAGTGAGGCCAAGGGACAAGCCATGGACACCCCGAAGCGCCGCACCCGGCAGAGGCCCAGAGATGGCCTGAGCTGTGCGGGAGTGACCAAACGCAAATGGCCATTCTCTGGTCGCTTCCACTGCTTGGCGGGAGGTGGGGGGAGGAGGGAGTGAAGGCTGCTTCGGGGGGGGGGAGAGAAACGCAAGTCCGCCGGGCCTGGGAAGGGGTGAGAGCTGGAGTCTAACAGAGTCCTCACCCCAAACTCTCTGAGTCTCCGTTTTCTCATTAAAAAACAAAACAGTTAAAGTCGCCCAGTGTGATTTATGATGTTCTTTCAGCTCTGGCACGCAATGTTTTCTTTTTAAACCTTTTATTTTGAAATATTTATAGACTCAGAAAAAGTTGCAGAAATCGTACCCATCGCCCAGATCCCCACAGCGGTAACATCTTGCGTGACCAGCTGACTGCACAGCCGTCAAGGAAACCAGGACTTTGACATTGGCAGAGTGCAGCTAACTAGACTACAGACCTTACACGGACTTCATCAGCATTTGCACACTCATTTTTTAATGAGACTCAGAGAGTTTGGGGTGAGGACTCTGTTAGACTCCAGCTCTCACCCCTTCCCAGGCCCGGCAGACTTGCGTTTCTCTCCCCCGCGAAGCAGCCTTCACTCCCTCCTCCCCCCACCTCCCGCCATTTTTTAAAAATGTGAGTGTGCTGTCAAAAGAATGCTTCAGCAAGTAATTATGAATACTCTTGAAACAAGTAGAAAAACAGGGGGAAAATGCAGCATTGCTTTTGGATTAAGAGATTAGGCTCCTATGGCTGGGTTGTTTCACTGACCTGCTTTTTAGCTGTGAGAACACAGACAGGCCAGCAGACCCCAGGGTTGTCATCTGTAAAGCAGGGAGCTAGTGGTAGCACTGACCTCACAGCAATGTGGTTGGGCCTAGGTGAGGCCGGTAGTAGGAGGTCCTAGCTCTGTGCCAGGCACACAGTAGGCCTTCAGTACAAGATGTGCACGGTGGCCTTTCTGGCACTGGGTGGGGCGGCTGCTGGGTGCATTCCTAGTGGGAGGCAGTGGCCACCAGGCACAGGTCCTCTGTCTCTGTCTCCACCTGTGACCGCGTCCCCAGCCCTCCTGGCACTGGAGCCCTCCTCCTTGTCGTCAGGGACCTTGCTCTATCGGGGGCTTCAGCCTTTCCCTTCCTGTTGACCCGTGTCCTCCACGCCATGTCCCTCCCTGACCACCCGCGTAGTCTGTTTGGGCTGCTACAACCAAACACCACAGACCGCGCAGTGCACAGACAATAGACGTTTGTTTCTCACAGTTCTGGAGGTTGGTTGGGTTCTGGTGAGGGCCTGCTTCCGGGCTGCAGAGGGCCACACTCAACACTGTGTCCTCATGTGACAGAATGGGCGAGGGGGCTCTGTGGGGCCTCCTGTGAGGCACTGGTCCCATCCGTGACCTAATCACATCCCAGAGCCGACCTCCTAACACCATCATGTTGGGCGTTAGGGTTCCAGCATACGAATTTTGATGGGACATTTAGACCATAGCAACCACCATGCTTTCCCTTTGAGAAGGGCTACGGGGTGGTGTTCACAGCCCAGACGTGGGCCCGTCTGGAATGCCTCCTCACGTACCCCTGTGTGACCTCGGACAAGCTCCTTAGCGGTCCCTCATCAGCTGGTGGGTTACCCTGAAGTACAGTCCGCACAGCAGAGGCAGGCTGCATGCTTGATTCTTTCCCTGTAATTATCAACTTCCAAAGTGAGACACCGGTGCCTCAGTAACCTCCTGTGGTGACCAGTGGGGCTTCCGTCTTGTATCATCATGAACTCATGAGTTGTTACGTATTTAATGCTTTCCCCATATATTGTAGTCGTTATTCTTCTAGATGCGCACATGACCCCACATTTGGCCAGTGGCAGTCCCTTCAGTTTGGCTCCTATGTCCTTTTATTGTGTGTGTGTGGTAAATTACACATAACAAAATTTACTTTCTTAACCAATATTAAGTGTACAGTTCAGTGGTATTAAAGACATTTACACTGTTGTGAAACCATCACCACTTTGCATCTCCATAATCCTCTTCATCTCATGGAGCTGAAGCCATTGAACAGTAGCTCTCCTTTCCCCGCTCTGCCCAGCCCCTAGCAACCACTCTTCTGCTTTCTGTCTCTATGATTCTGACTGCTGTGAGTAGCTCAGCTAAGTGGAGTCATGCTGTGTCTGTCTTTTTGTGACTGGTTTATTCATCCACGCTGTAGCATATCGTGGAATTTCTTTCCTTCTTACGCCGTTTTATGGACGTAGCACGTTTTGTTAATCCATTCGTGCATCAGTGGACACTTGGGTTGCTTCCACATCTTAGCTATTGTGAATAATGTTGCTACGAACATGGGTGTACAGATATCTCTTTGAGGCTGCTTTGAATTCTTTTGGGTATATACCCAGAAGTGGAATTGCTGGATCCTAGGGTAGTTCTACTTTTAACATTTCGAGGAACTGCCATACTGTTTTCCACAGTGGCTGCACCATTTTACATTCCCGCCAACAATGCACAAGGGTCCCAACTTCTCTACATCCTGGCCAACACTCATTTTTTTCTGTTTTTTGATAGTAGCTCTCCTATTGGGTGTGAAGTGGTATCTCGTTGTAGTTTTGATTTGCGTTTCCCTAATAATTAGTTACATTGAGCATCTTTTCATGTGCTTATTGTCCGTTTGATATCTTCTTCGTACAAATGTCTATTCAAGTCATTTACCCATTTTTGAATCGTGTTGTTTGTTTTTGTTGTTGTTGAGTTTTAGGAGTTCTCTATATATTCAGGATATTAATCCCGTATCAGATATATGGTTTTTTATTCTGTTGCTAGTGTCTTTGATGCATAAAAGTTTTAAATTTTCATGAAGTTCAATTTGTCTGTTTTTTCTTGTTGTTGCCTCTGCCTTTGGTATCATATTCAAGAGATCATTGCCAAATCCAATGTCATGAAGCTTTTCTACTGTTTTCATCTAAGAGTTTTATTGTTTTAGGTCTTATATTTAGATTCTTGATACATTTTGAGTTAATTTTTGTACATGGTATAGATAAGGGTCCAACACCATTCTTTTACATATGGAGATCCAATTTTCTCAGAATCATTTGTTGAAAAGACTGTCCTTTCCCCATTGAATGGTCTTGGCACCATTGTCAAAATCATTTCACCATATATTCAAGAGTTTATATTGGGGCCCTCTATTCTATTCCATTCGTCTATATCCCTGCCTTTATGCCAATACCAAATTGTTTTGATTACTGTAGCTTTGTAGTAAGTTTTGAAATCCCGAAGTTTAAGTCCTCCAGTTTTGGTCTTCTTTTTCAAGATTGTTTGGACTATTTGAGTTTCCTTGAGATTCCATATGAATTTTAGCATGGTTTTTTCTATTTCTGAAAAAACATCATTGAGATTTTGATAGGGATTGCATTGAATCTTTAGCTTGCTTTGGGTCGTTTTGGCATTCTCACAACTTTAAGTCTTTCAATCCATGAACATAGAATGTGTTTCCATTTATTTATGTCTTCTTTAATTTCTTTGGCAATATTTTATAGTTTTCACTGTACAAGTCTTTCATCTCCTTGGTTAAATTGATTCCTAAGTATTTTCTTCTTTTTGAGGCTGCTATAAATGTAATTGTTTTTGTAAGTTTCTTTTCAGACTTTTCATTGTTCATGAATAGAAATGCAACTGATTTTTGTGTGTTGACTTTGTGCCCTGGTACTTTGCTGAATTCATTTATTAGGTCTGACAGATTTTTGGTGGGATGTTTAGGATTTCTTACGTTTAAGAACATATGCAAACAGAGACAATTTTACTTCTTCCTTTCCAATTTAGTTGCCTTTTATTTCTTTTTCTTGTCTAATTGCTCTGGCTGGAACCTCCGGTACTATGTTGAATAGAAGTGATGAAAGTGGGCATCCTTGCTTTGTTCCTGATCTTAGAGGAAATGCTTTTTTCTTTCACCATTGAGTATGATGCTTGTGGTGAGTTTTTCATAAATGACTTTTATTATGTTGAGGTAATTTCCTTCTATTTCCAGTTTTTTGAATGTTTTTATCATGAAATTTTGTCAGATGCTTTTCTGCATCAATTTGAAATTTGTCAGATGGTTTTTCTGTATCACTTGAGATGATCATGTGTTGTTTTCTTTTGCCTTCATTCTATTGATGTGTCATAATATTCAATACATTGATTGATTTCCATATGTTGAACCATCCTTGCATTCCAGGAATAAATCCCGCTTTGTTGTGGTGTGTAATCCTTTTAATATGCTGCTGAATTCAGTTTGCAAATATTTTATTGACGGTTTTTGCATCGGTGTTCATAAAGGATATTGCTCTGTAGTTTTCTTGTAGTGTCTTTGTTTGGCGTTGGCTCAGGGTGATAATGGCCTCAAAGAATGAGTTAGGAAGTGTCCCCTCCTCTTAAATTTTTTTGGAAAGTTTGAGAAGATTGGTATTAGTTCCTCATTAAATGTTTGGTAGAATTCACCAGTGAAGCCATCAGGTCCAGCTTCCTTGTCAAGAGATTTATTATTATTATTACAACTGATTCAATCTCCTTACTAGTTATAGTTTTATTCAGATTTTCTATTTCTCTATGATCCAGTCCTGGTAGGTTTTGTATTTCCAGGAATTTGTCCATTTCAGCTAAATTATCTAATTTATTGGTGTACAGTTATTCATAGTATTCTTGTAATCCTTTTTATTCTGTAGTATTGATTTTAATGTTCCTACTTTCATTTCTGATTTAGTAAGTTGAGTCTTCTCTCTTCTTTTCTTAGTCCATATAGATAAAGGTTTGTCAATTTTTTTGGTATTTTCAAAGAGCAAGCTTTTGGTTTCATTGACTTTTCTCTGTTGTTTTTCTATTCTGTATTTTGTTTATCTCTAATCTTTATTATTTCCTTCCTTCTGCTAGCTCTGTAGTTTTTTCTTCTTCTTCTAGTTCCTTAGATTGTAAAGGTAGATTGATTACTTGAGCTCTTTCCTGTTTTTTAATGTGTTTATAGCTATAACCCCCACCCCCACCCCCCAGCACTATTTTCACTGCATCCCATGCGTTTTGGTATGCTGTGTTTTTGTTTTCATTCCTTTCTAAGTATTTTCTAATTTCCTTGTGATTTCCTCTTTAATCCATTGGTTTAAGAGTGTGTTGTTTAATTTCCACAAAGTTGTGAATGTTCCAGTTTTACTTCTGCTGTTGATTTCTAACTTCATCCTGTTGTGGTTGGAGAAGACATTTGATATGATATCACCTTTTAAAATCCATTGAGACTTAATATGTGGCCTAACATATGATCTATTCTGTAAAGTGTCCCATGTGCGCTTGAGAAGACTGTGTATACTGTTGTCATTGGGTAGAGTGTTCTGTGCATGTCTGTTAGATCTAGTTGGTTTATGGTGTTGGTTAAGTCCTCTGTTTCCTTACTTATCTTCTGTCTGGTGGTTCTATCCATTATTGTGAGTGGGGTATTGAGGTCTCCAACTATTATTGTAAAACTGTCTATTTCTCCCTTCAATTTTGTCAGTTTTTTCTTCATATATTTTGATATTCTGTCATTAAGTGTGTAAATGTTTATAATTGTTATATTTTCCTTTTTTTATTCTTTTTTTTTAAAAAAGATTTTTTGGCTGCACCGCATGGCATGCGGGATCTAAGTTCCCTGAGCAGGGATCGAACCCACTCCCCCTTCAGTGGAAGCACAGAGTCTTAACCACTGGACCACCAGGGAAGTCCCTATATTTCCTTGTTGTATTGAAAATTTTATTAATGTATAATGTCCGTCTTAGTTTCTTACAACTATTTTTGATTTAAAATTTGCTTTATATGATATTAGTATAGCCACCCCTGCTCTCTTTAGGATTCAAATGTAATCCCTGTGATAACCACAAAGAAGATAGATATAAAGTACACAGAAAAAGAAATGAGGAAGGAATGTAAACACTCCTCTACAGAAAAATCAACTAAACACACAGAAAAGACAGTAATGCAGGAAATCAGGAAGGAATGTCGTCTCTTTCCATCCTTTCAGTTTCACTCTATTTGTGTCTTTGGATTTAAAGTGGGTCTCTTGCAGACAGCATAAAGTTGGATCATGTGTTTTTATCCATTCTGCCAATCTGCGTCTTTCGATGAGAAAAATTAATTCATTTAAATGTAAAGTCACTACTGATAGGGAGGGACTACTGTCACTTTGCTGTTTGTTTTCTATAAGCCTTAGAGGGTTTTTTGGGCCCCGGTCTTTTCTGTGTGTTTAGTTGATTTTTCTGTTGAGGAGTGTTTACATTCCTTCCTCATTTCTTTTTGTGTGTATTTTATGTCTATTTTCTTTGTGGTTGTCACAGGGATCACATTTGAATCCTAAAGTTATAACACTCTCAATTTGAATTTATACCAGCGTAACTTCAAAACATCCAGAAACTCTGCTCCTTCACAGCACTCTTCCCATCCCTTTCAGTTTCTGATGTCACAAAGTTACATTTTGAAATTTTATTTTTATTATTATCATTTTTGGCCATGCCATGCAGCATGCGGGATCTAAGTTCCCTGACCAGGGATCAAACCTGTGCCCCGTGCAGTGGAAGCACAGAGTCTTAACCACTGGACTGCCAGGGAAGTCCCACAAAGTTACACTTTTATGCATTGTATGCCCCGAAACACAAACTCATAATTATCTTAAATGCATTAGTCTCTTATTTCTATTATGTAGAAAACAAGATTTGTTGTTACAAACCAAAGTTATAGTATTACTAGATTTTACACTAACAATTTTTTCTTTAAACGTATTCGTCTCTTAAATCATGTAGAAAATGAAGTTGCAGTTGCAAACCATTGTTATAATGATACTGGCTTTTATAATTGCTCGTGTATTTACCTTTACTGGGGTATTTATTTCTCCATACAGCTTAGATGTCCTTTCATTTCACCTGAAGGATACTTCTTGCAGGGCAGGTCTAGTAGTCATGAACCCCCTCAGCTTTTGTTTTTCTGGGAAGGTCTTCATTTCTCCCTCACTTTTGAAGGACAGTTTTGCCAGATACTGGATTCTTGGTTGATAGCTTCTTTTTCCTTCTGGCACTTTTAATACATTAGTCTTCTGGCCCCCACAGTCTTGTTAAGGGTCCCTTGTATGTGACAGTTTGCTTCTCTTGCTGCTCTCAAGATTCTTCGTCTTTTGAAAGTTCGATTATAATATGTATTAGTGGGGGTCTCTTTGAGTTCATTTTACTTGGAGTTCATTGGGCTTTTTGTCTTGATGTCTTTTATCAGATTCCAGCGGTTTCCAGCCGTTATTTGTGCAGATGTTCTCTCTGCCCTTTCCTTCCTCTTCTCCTTCTGCGACTCCCAAGCCTGCACATTGCCCTGCTTGATGGCGCCCTGCACATCCCTTAGGCTCTGTTCACTCTTCTTTCATCGTTTTCATTCTATTTTTCAAACTTGATAATTTCCATTGTCTTAGCTTTAAGTTTACTGATTCTTCTACCTGCTAAAGTCTGCCTTTGAATCCCTCTGGCGGATTTTAAATTTCAGTTATCATGCTTTTCAGCTCCAGAATTTCTTTTTGGTTTCTTTATGGGTCTTCCATCTCTTTACTGGTATTTCCGTTTTGTTTTCACATTGTTTTCTTGATTTTCCCCATATCTTCCTTTACTTCTTTGAGCACCTTTAAGGCAGTTGTTTTAAAGCCTTTGTCCAGCGTGTTTGCCGTTAGATCTCTTCTCAGGAGCAGTTTCTGTTGATTTATGTTTTCCTCTGTGTAGGTGTGTAGGCCGTACCTTTCCTGTTTATTTGTGGGCCTTGTGATCGTTCTTTTTTGTTGAACACTGGACAGTCGGATCTCATAATGTGGTAATTCTGGAAATCAGATTCTCCCCCTTCCCCAGAGTTTGCTGTTTGGTGTTATTACTGTTGTTCGTAGTTGTAGGCTGTCTCTGTGCTGAGGACCAGCCTAAGGTGTAAACCTAAGGTCTTCTCAGGTCATTTCTGGGCGTGCATGGTCAGTTTCCATCAATAATTTTCCCTGCGTTTGCAGTTGTTTTTGAATGTCCCTGTCTTTAATGTTTGGTTCCTAAAAGGGAGAAAAAGTAAAAAATGAAGGGGTGGGGAAGGTTGCCAACCCTTTTAAGTCCCCTGGAAGTCACTTCAGCTGGAGGGAGAGGGTCTTGCAATAATGGGGGAAGTGCAACAACAATGGCCTGTTCATCTGCACCTCTGTGATCAGAAGCAGCAATCAGTGATCAGAGCAGAGGCCCCCAATATCTGTACAGGGTCTTTTTTGCCCCACCAGTTCCTGCAGGCTGTGGGCAGGCTGCTCCAGAAACAGGTGCATGGCCTCCTGGCCTCGGGCCTCCTGTCTGGGGGAGGTGGGGTGGGTAGCTTCTATGGTACCAAGAGCTGAAACTGACCAAAATGAACTGCGGTTTACCATCCAAGGCTTCCCCTGGAAGCCATCAGCAGACTCCAGAGTTCCCAGACGGTTACATCAGAGGGTTCTTCCCCTGCAGTTGCTGTCCAGGTGGGAGACGGAGTCTCACCTCACAGGTGCCTCCTACTCTGCCATCTTCCCTGTCTCTTGGTTCCTGTGTCCGTTGGACAGAATAACACTGGTTCTTAAATACGAAAGCATGTGGTCTAAAAGGTGTTTTTTATTTTAGCCAGTTCTGTAACTTTTGTACTGTTTTTTCTTTAAATATTATCTCTTCTCCATTATCCCTATTATATCCTTCAGAGTGTTTAACTTAAAACATTTTATAACTTTATATCCCATATCTTTTTGAATATTTCCATCTCTTTGTCTCTGTGTGCTGCATTCTGGGTCATATATCTTCCAGTTCACTAATTCTTTCTCCAGCTACGCCTAGCTCAGCTCTTCAACTGACTGAGGACTTGTCATTCTGCACAGTTTTTCCTTTCCAGATTTATCTGTTTGTTTCTAATTATCCCGTGTTATTGGTCATTTTTTGTTGCCATTGTTCTATATTTTATTTCTGACAATTTCATTACCTGTGATCTTGGGTCTTTTTCTGCTGACCTTCAATTTTAGTGACTTGTTTAATTGGTGATTTCTGTGTGGCACTCACTGCTTGGTTTTGATGGGTGGGAGCTGGGAAAGCTTTCTACAGAGAGAGATTACTTTCTGCTCTTCCCTTACGCAAGGGGCTGCTGCTGACCTTGAGGGCTGAACTTGGTGCAGAAGACTGGTCGTCTTCCCCGTCCTGCCGCTGACCTAAGCTCAGCCCCAGCTCAGCCCTCAGCCCGCAGCTCACGCGCTTACTTATGTGGCTTAACCCCAGCTCCTCTTTGCTCCAGGCCCCGTTCAGTTTTTTGTTTGCTTATTTGTAGAAGTGGACGAGGAGGTGACAGTTCTCCCCTATCTCTTAGGAAAAGGGCAGCGTCTCAAGTGGCGTTTCCATCCAGAGTGTGGGGTCTAGTCGTGCAGTGGTGGTGGAAGAAGCCTCCTCAGGGTGTACGAGCAGACCTAGCACCCCAGGCAGGCATCTGGGTTATGCCATCTAAACAGTGGGGTTTGGGTGGGAATAGGGTTTGCAGCCCACCGTCTCTGCCAGGAAGCCCCCTCTTGTCACTCCTCAATGTCCTACCCTCTGCCTCCGTCCCCCCAGTGCCACCCACTGCTCACCCCATCCCCGTGACCTGCTTGCTTTCATGATCTCCCCTGCCTTCTCCAGCAGTGGACATTCTCACCACTTCTGCCTCCTTTGCAATGGGCTGGCTCTGTGTCCGGCCACCCACACAGAGGGCTGCTGGCTGTCTGGGCCAGCCAGCAGCCCCCTGAAATCCCAGCAGACGCCTTTCTAGCCCATGTGCGGGGCCTTCAGGCATTAGCATAGATGCTGGGATCACTTTGCTTGGCCCGGTGTCCCTCATCTATTTGACATGTGGTGCACTCCCTCAGGAGGGAGCCTGTCCGCGCTGGTCCCCCCTACCCGGGCCGACCCATTCAAGCCAGGACCCTGCTGAACTTAGTGCTCTGAGGTGGGCTGGGCCGACGCAGCCGGCTGGGGGACGTACCGTTAGCCTCCAGTCTGTGAGTACCGTTCCTGCCTTTACATCAAAGTAAGCCTGGGATTCATTAACTTCCAACCCCTTCCACCATATCCTTGTGGCCCAAACCTCCCTCTTCTCTGGGTTAGTGCAGTGGCCCCTAACTCTCTCTTTTTCTGCCTTTGCCCCCCTACACTCTGCTCTCAAAATGACCAGACAGCCATTTAGAATGCGCACTGATGAGTGATTTCTCTACTCAAAGCCCTCCTGTGACGCCCCATCCACTCTTCACCTCTTCAGGAGCAGAAGCTCACAGCCTGTCTGCCCCGGCCTCCTGCCGGGCTACCCCTGCCCTCTGTGCTGGCCACACAGGCCCCCTGGCTGTGTCCTCTGCCTCTCGCTGTTCCTCTGCCCGGACACTCATTGCCATATCTCTGCAAGGCTTTCCCTCCCTCCTTCAGAGCTCTGCTTGGAGGGGCCTGTCAGGAGGGCGTCCCCAACCACCTTCCTGAAAGAGCGTCTTGTACCAACAGCACCGCCACCTGCATCACCACCACCACTACCACCATCAACATCACCTCCGCCACCACCACCAGTACCAACACCAGCACCAGCACCAGCGGCACCGCCAGCCCCACACCCACATCACCACCAGCACCGGCACCAGCAGCGCCAACCCCACACCCACATCACCAGCACCAGCGGCACCGCCAGCCCCACACCCACATCACCACCAGCACCAGCGGCACCAGCAGCCCCACGCCCACATCACCACCAGCACCAGCGGCACCGCCAGCCCCACGCCCACATCACCACCAGCACCGGCACCAGCAGCGCCAACCCCACACCCACATCACCACCAGCACCGGCACCAGCAGCGCCAACCCCACACCCACATCACCACCAGCACCGGCACCAGCAGCGCCAGCCCCACACCCACATCACCAGCACCAGCGGCACCGCCAGCCCCACACCCACATCACCAGCACCAGCGGCACCGCCAGCCCCACACCCACATCACCAGCACCAGCGGCACCGCCAGCCCCACACCCACATCGCCAGCGCCAGCGGCACCGCCAGCCCCACACCCACATCACCAGCACCGGCACCAGCAGCGCCAGCCCCACACCCACATCACCAGCACCAGCGGCACCGCCAGCCCCACACCCACATCACCAGCACCGGCACCAGCAGCGCCAGCCCCACACCCACATCACCAGCACCGGCACCAGCAGCGCCAGCCCCACACCCACATCACCACCAGCACCGGCACCAGCAGCGCCAGCCCCACACCCACATCACCAGCACCAGCGGCACCGCCAGCCCCACACCCACATCGCCAGTGCCAGCGGCACCGCCAGCCCCACACCCACATCGCCAGCACCAGCGGCACCGCCAGCCCCACACCCACATCGCCAGCGCCAGCGGCACCGCCAGCCCCACACCCACATCACCACCAGCACCGGCACCAGCAGCGCCAGCCCCACACCCACATCACCACCAGCACCAGCGGCACCGCCAGCCCCACGCCCACATCACCAGCACCAGCGGCACCGCCAGCCCCACACCCACATCACCAGCACCGGCACCAGCAGCGCCAACCCCACACCCACATCACCAGCACCAGTGGCAGCAGCGCCCCAGCCCCTCTTCGTCAGAGCCTGAGCGTCACCTAGTGCAGGATTCCTTTACAGTTTCCTTTCAGCATGTGCTTCCTTCAAGTCTCGTTCCTGAACACGCCAAACTCGTTTCCGATCGCTCTAAGCCCTGGGCACTGTCCAGGGTGCTGTCCTCCGGGTGCCGCCGAGCCTTCTGCACAGGCGCCTCCATGTTGACTCGCGCTCCCACGCGGGCAGTAGATGTTCTGGCCCCACCCAAGCCTGTGCTCCGGAAGGAGGGGGGTGGACATGGGTGTCCCAGGGGTGCCCCCCACTATCTTTCCCCGGCCTTTCAGTGTTCTCACAGGGTGGCCCTGTCCTGTAAATGGCGCGTGCTTTGTGAGTCCAGCCTACGGTGTCTCATTTGACCAGAGCGTTTAGCCCGTTGATTCAGGGTTCAATCTGTAATTGCGTTACATGCTCGGTTCAGTGGTACCCTTGAGTTTTGAGCCCAGGTGTGGATGACACAGCCAGCCCGCTTCACCGCGTCTCACACGGGGTCATCCCGAGGTCGATGGCTTTGTGGTCTGAGTTTGGAGCTTGCTGTCTCCTCCAGGTGAGGGGCGCCGCCGTCCCGTGTTCGGGGGTCTGAGTTGAGTGCGCGCCACGGTGTGGACTCTGAGTCCGAGTCCGCAGTGCGGCCTGCAGGGGGCGCCTGTGCCTATTTCTCCTCAGTGCCTCGGGATGTCAGGTGGGGTTTTCAGACCTTTGCTGTGGTCTCAGACCGCAGGCCCGGCGAGCGTCGGGGTGCGTTCGGGAATCGTGTTCTCCGTGCAGAGCCCCGTGCCGGAGGCTGTGCTCTCGCAGGGCCGGCTGTGCGCTGGCTCCCATGCTGGGGCTGCCGCTGCGAGCGCCTCAGACACCAGGCAGAGGGTTCAGAGGTCAGAGGGCTGTTCAGGGTGGAGTCTGGCTGCTGCGCCACTGCTCACCAGTGGCCGCCCTCTGCCAAGCCAGCCAGCTCCTCTGTCTGGTACTCAGTGTCAGGGCTCCTGCCAAATACATGAAGCAAATCAGGCTTCTCAATCACTTGAAGTCCCGCTGCCCCTGCCCTGCACCCCAGGGCCGCTTGCTGGGTGCCTGCGGGGCAGGAACGTCTGTGCCCCTGGACTCCCAGGGATCTGGACAGGGTGGCGCTCCAGTGACGTGCAGGGAGCCAGGGATGCGGGATGCGGGTGCGGCGCCTGGTGGGGTGCGGGCTGGCACCCCCACTGGGGAGCACTGTGCCCGTAAGTGCATGGAGCGCGTCTGCTGGGAACCTCGGGCACACGAGCCCCCTCCTAGCACCCGTGCCGTCTGTCGAGCAGGGCTCCGCTGGGCTTCCAACCCCTGACTGGGAGCGACTGCTTCCACTCCTTCCTCCCTGAGGTCAAGGGTCAAGATGACCGTGGGGGATAGAAATCTGTTGTGGAGAGGATGAGTTGGGGGGGTCCGAGGTCGAGCTCGTGGGGAGGGGTGTCAGGGAGGAGAGGGGCGCCATCAGAGGAGACAGGCCAGTGGGGGGTTGGGGCGGGAGCCTGGGGGTCAAGGGCACATGCGGGGCAAGGAACAGGAGCAAAGTCACGGGCCCCCAGGTGCAGGGATGGGCAGACAGGGCCCTGGACGGCAGGGAGAGGGGGGCGGCTGCGAGGACGGGTAGGCGCTGGTGGGAAACGCGAGAGCCCTTTCCAGGCGTGTCTGCAAGCCGGCGGGGGCGGGCCCAAGAGAACCGTGTCCTTGGGTGGAAGGGGGAGCACGTCTGCTGGGGCAGAGGGACAAGGGGCACAGAGGGGAGACTGGTGACAGAGACCCCGCGGCAGGTGCGCGGAGCTCGGGGGAGGGCCTGAGGAAGCCGCCTGGACGGGACACGGAGGGTCACCTGTGCTGACTCGAGCGAGGACCGAGGCCGTGGGGAGCCCGGGGGGCCGCCCAGAGCAACCTTCAGGTGGACAGGTGACCCTAAGGGAATGGAGAGGGTGGGCGAGTGGATCTCCACGAGGGAGAGAAAGGGCCCGAGAGCCGAGAACCGGCCGGAGCAGGCTGAGGAGGGCAGAGGGCGTGGCGCTGGGCGGTGGGCGGCCGAGGGCTCTGCGTCTAAGGAGGCCAAGCAGGAGAAAGAGTGGTCTGGGGGCGTCAAGGGAGCAGGCAGTCCCCTGAGGGACCAGCCGGGATCCACACCAGCAGGACGAAGTCGTGAACCCCGACCTCAGACAAGGGCTAGGGCAGGTCGGGAGTGAGGCCTCAGGGCCCCCCCTGCGAGGCCAGGGGCCTCGATGGTCAGAGGCCCGGGGGGGGGCGGTAATGCTGGTCCTCTGAGTTCCCCATGTGCCGTGTGTGTGCGCGCCGCGTGTGTGTGCGCGTGGTGGTCCACTGGCTCCTCCCCGCAGGGTGACACCTGCTCATCAGGGAAGTCTGGTGGCCCATCTGCCGGCCCCGCCTTCACCCGGCGCCTGCCCAGGACACACAGACCACAGCACCGGGTGTCAGGTCTCCTGCTGGTCTTTATTCAAGAGCTGGGATGGGAACGCGAGGAGGCAGGTGTTGGTCTCGCGCCGGCGACCCGGCGGCCCCGGGCGGCTGCCTGGCGACCAGGTCTGAGGTATTTCACGGCCGGGGTGTGCCTCTCGTGCAGCGCGGCCGCCGGGCCAGGTGCCAGTCTCTGCGCGGAGGTCGCCGGCGGCGGGGCTCAGGGGGCTCGGAGGCGTCAGACGCAGTTGTCGGGGACGCACGGGGCCTCCTCCTCCAGCCCCGGGCAGGGCGCCCCGTGGTTGGCGGGCCGCGCACGGACGTAGCGCGTCCTGCTCTTGGCCCCGGGCCGCCCGCACGGGCCTGCGCACAGCCCCCAGGACGACCACAGCGACACCTCGCAGTCCAGCGGCGTCTCCGGAGCTGGGGGCGCAAGGAGGACGGTGAGCGAGGCGGGGCTGCGGGAGAGGAAGGGGGTCCTCGCCCGACACCGCCTCCGAACTTGGCCGGGAAACTCCTGATTTTATCATTGCGCTTTCCGGCCACCTCCAGGGCGACGCCACCAAGCACACCCCCGAAAAGCCACCCCCGAGCGACTGGGTGAAGGTTTCCGCCCTGAGAGCCCGATGCCGGCTGGATCCCCGCTCTCCGGGGTGCGGGGCGTGGGGCTGGGGGAGAGCGGAGATCCTGTCGTGAAACGTTCTCTGACGTGGGCACAGACCGGCAGGGTCTCCACCGCTGCGCTGCTGTTCCAGGTGCGGACCCTTCGGGAGGCTGGCCACACTGGGGCCGCGGCCCCCCTCGCTCGCCCGGCACCTGCGCACCGCTCGCCCCTCCCCCGCGGGCGGCACCGCCCCCACCGACCCGCTGCCAGGAGGGCACACAGGGGTCAGCGGGGACACCGGGCGGGGCCTGGGGCCTCTCCGACTCACTCTGGGCTGTGGAAGTGTGAAAGGCTTTCAGTTGAAAATGCTGGGCACGAGTTAACTCTTCAGTTTGGAGTCGAATGAACCAAATCCCAAATCTCTCAGAACCAGCGTCCCAACCAAATGCTCCCATCCTGCTTTTGAAGCCGCTCGGAGACGCGGGTTCACGCAGCCCCGGCGGCGCTGCCCCGCCCTCTGAGCACCGGCAGCCTCTCCCGGTTTGACCCGTCCTCACACTCCACGCGGCCACGCAACCCAGCTCTGTGGCCTGGCGACGGGCGCTCTGCGTGGGGCGGGCCGGCGGCGCAGGGCTGAGCCCTGGACCAAGGGCCCTGGGGGCGGGGCGCACGCGGGGGCGGGGCTGCCCCTGTGAAAGCAGCGGGTGTCACTTCACAGGCGTTCCCCCTGGGGCGGGCACTGGCCTTCGAGGGTTATTTAGGGTGAGAGGTAAGAGCTGGAGCGGGAGCTCAGGACCAGGTGATGTCCGAGCAAGTCCCGACTGACCCCCAAACCCAAGTGCTGCTCCTGCTCCGGCGCAGCCAGTGGTGAACGTCGCGGCTGCCCGCCAGCCCGAGCGCCTGCAACCCAGGAGCACGCATGTGAAGCGGGGCTGGGGGGTGGCCGTGGGCGCTACGGAGGGGTGGGAGCTGGGCTCACCTGGCAGGCTGTCGGCGACCTCGTTGCCCCCGCCCCCGAAGGCCGGGGCGGGCGGGAAGGCCCTGGGGCTGTGCGGGAGCCGCGCCAGGGTCACCGTAGCGATGGGAGGCAAAGACTTAAGCCGCGGGTAGTAGAAGGAGTTCGCGGGGTGGCTGGGAGAGGAGGCCGTGATCTGCAGGAGGGGCCCGGCCCGGAGATGGGTCAGGAAGGGCCAGCCCCGCCCCCTCACTGTCCTCCCGGGGAGCGCCGCCCAGAGAGCTGCCATCCCCTCACCTCGGTCACCGTGTCCTGCGGGACGGTCGCGAACTTGGGGGATGAGAAGGTGAAGCCGCTGTCGGTCCCGGCATCGTAAGGGTGGAGGTCCACCACCACCTGCTCCCTCCAGCGGCCCCCGTCACACAGGTCCAGGCTGTCGATGCCCACGAACCAGTCGGGGCTGGGGACGATGCGGACCACGAAGGACACCTGGGGGCCGAGGGCTCAGCGGCAGCCCCCGCGCCCCCCTCCTGCCCGCCCGCCCACCGTCCACGCCGCCCCACTCACGAGCGAGTGCCTGGAGTGGGCCTCAAACTCCGCGGACGTCTGCCCGGTGCCGCTGGGCACGGCTGGGGCCGAGAACACGCCATGCACGCTCTGCAGCTTCTCCCCGGCAGCTTCCATCTCCCGCATCAGTGCCCAGGCCTCGCTGCGCTCCGCGAAGTCCCTCAGCCCATTGCTCACATACTGGCCCTTCCTCCACAGGCTGTAGTCGGGGCTGTGCGCTGCCCCTGCGCACCACCACCACCCACCCGTGTAAGCATCACCCCTGGGCACCGTCCCGCCCCTCGTGGGGCCGGGCGGGATGTCCCGCAGGTGGCCTCACACTGCCCGGCGCCTCGCGGGTAGGACGGGCAGCCGGCCGGCCCTTCCCATGACCCAGGCCACCCTGCCCCGCGACGTCCCCGAAGCCCAGGACGCTGCTGCTGGCACACAGTAGGCACTCAGCCAGGAGCTCCTGCACTGAAGTGAATTGGGTGAGGTCCCCTCCACGCTGTGAAGTGCGGGGCCACGGTCAGATGACCGTACCCTCCCGAGCAGTGGGGGTCACCGCCAGGCCCGCCGGGCACGGGACGGCAGGGACTGCACTCACCCAGCAGGGATGACCACTGCGCGGGTGGGCGGAACAGCGGGTACTGCTTGGGGAAGGATGCCTGGCTCCACTTGCCCGTGAAGGTGATGCTGTACTTGGCCAGGGGCTGGGCCGTGCACATGGACTCTCCCCCCAGCGGCTGGCCGGCCGAGCAGCCAAGTGTGGCCAGGAGGAGGGCCCAGAGGGCTCCGCCCCAGGGGGCAGCCGGACTCGGGGTTCCCATCACCTACGAGAAGGGGGGCCACATTCTGCACCGCTGGTCCCCGATGCCCTGCGCACGGCCCCTGGTTACAGGTCCCCGAGGACGCCGGGCACCTCCCTCCACGTTCCCTCTCCAGGCTCCAGCTGGGCCTCACCCCGTGGCTGGAAAGCCAAGCCGTGTTGGGTTACAGGAACCCAAGGTGCCTGGCCGGTTACACCTGGCACGGAGCTCACAGCCAGCTCAGCGCCCTGCGGCTTTCCTGGGGGAAACACCTCTGGCGCTGCCGTCTGAGGGAACCCCGGGAACCAGGAGGGTCGCCGTGCCCCGGACTAGATGGGCCTCCCTCTTGGGGTGCTGCCCCTCTTGGGGTGCTGCGGGTTTCTGGGCGGGGGCAGCGCCAGGAGGCCAGTGCGGCTGCGGGGCTGGGGCCAGCGCACGCAGTACTCACCCAGCAAGAGCGACTGGAGGCTGTGGGCAGCCGAACGTCCCAGCAAGAGCCCAGAGCTCCAATTTATGCTGCAGACGCGGCACCCAGCCGGCCAATGAGGCCCCAGGTCCGCCACCGTGGCCGCCGGAGAGGAGCGGCAGATAGGACGCGGGGAGAGGGAGAGAAAGGGACCTCAGTGCTGGAGCTGGCCTGGCCGCCCGCCTGCTCTGACGCGAGCAGATGCTGCTTCAGCGCTGAGGTCACTCCTCCCTTGGGCGCCGGCCACTCGCCGCACCCCTTCCTTTGTCTTTTCCTCCCGCCACCCCTCTCCCCCCAGTTCTCTCCTTTCCCATCAGGCCCTCCCTGGTGTCTCCCCGGAGGGGGTGCCAAAGCCAGCAGCTGGGAAGAGAACTGGGCCAGGGCCGCCAGCGTGCACTGCCCGCAGGGCAGGTTGGGACGTGGGGGCCACAGTCAGGCCTGACATCTGTCCGTCTGTCCGAGTGCTGGGGGTGGGCGGGGAAGCAGGGGTCCTGGGTTCAGCGGACACAGCTGCCTTCTTCCCGCGTGCAGAGCTGCATGGGGGAGCCACGCTGTCCACGCCGTGGCCAGGGCATCTGGACCGTCCCCCCGAGGGGAGTCCAAGCCATGAGGCCGCCTTCCCCAAGGGCCAGGAGGTGACCCCGGGCCCCCCAACTTCCCTGCATGGGGAAGAGCTCCAAGGATGCCTGGCATACGGAAGAAGATGCCAGCGGATTCTTATCTCTGCTCCCTGTCAGGAGAACATTTCCAGAACCCTCATCACGGGGCCTGGGAGCCGGGAAGGACAAGGACAGTGGGGTGGTCTGGCTTGTAAGAACCGCCCAGGGAGCTTTAAAGCTTAAAAGGAAGCATTCGGAGTTTTGAAACCGCGTTAATGTTTTACACGTTCCAAAAAAGAGAGAGAAAAATAAACAGAACCCACAAGAATAGAACGCAAACAAAAACAAATGACCTAACCGCATTTCAAGTAAACAACACAACCGCCGGGAAGCGGCTGTGAGCACCGCGTTCAGACTGCGGGTCCTCAGGCTCCCGGCAGAGCCCAACGCAGTGGTTCTCAAACACTTTGATCTCGGGACCCCTTACACTCTGAACAGTCACTGAGACCCACAAGGAGCTTCTGTTTGTGTGGGTGACATCCATCGATCTCACCGTGTTTGAGATCCTAATGGAAATGCTTGGAATACTTATCAATTCACTTAGAAATAACAAAACTAAACCTACTGCACATTAACATAAATAGCAATGCTTTATGAAAAACAACTCTTTTTCAAAAAGAAAACCTTTGTGAAAAAAGCAGGGAGTGCAGATCTTTTTCTGTCTGGCTTCCTGGGAGACGTGGGACGGTCACCGCCACCCCGCAGTCGCTCCGAGGTGCGTGTCATGCTAGTTGGCATCCGCGCAGAAAGGCCAGCCGTGCAGGGACGCAGCTGGAGCTCGGAAGGCTCGTCACACGTGGATGTGCCACGTGGCCTCTGGGGACGTCCCCACACCCGCGCGAGCGCCAGCAGAACAGGCAGGGGTGTCTTTGCTCACACCGTGTCCTTGGAGAAGTGGCTGATCCGGGTTTGAGGAGAGAAAGTGGGAGGTGGGCCTGGGCCATTTCGTGCCAGGAAGCGAGGACGTGCTTGCGCAGCCCTGGCCCGCCGTCCAGTGGCCGCGGGGGCCTCAGGGCTCGCCCCATTTTACAGGAGGCTCCCCTCCTACGCCTCACACCCACAGCTCTGCCCTCCCGGGGCCCCACCTCGACGTGCGGCCAGTGCGGACTGAAGGCTGGCCCTTCTGTTTGCTCAGGGCTCCCCTGGGAGGGGCCCGGGGGAGGGTGAACAGGGAGGTACTTGCTTTGGTGTTGGAGTGACCCTGAGAGCATGCCTGAGGAGTCCTTGGGACGCAGCGGGGCACGGGGTGCCCTGCTCAGAGAGGGATGCAGACGGAGCCTTGGGAACCGGCGGCCTGTGGCCCCTTGGCCTGGGCTGGGTCTCCGGCGGGGCAGCCTGGCCAGTCGGGGTCAGCTTACACTCTGAGCCCCGGGCTCCTCCACCAGCCAGGATGCGGTGCCCCGTCCGTCACAGGCACCAGGTGAGGCGGCATCTGAGCAGCACTTGACGGCAGGCTCCTCTGCACACAGGTGCCCCCCGCCGGGTAAAGTCATCCCTTTGCAAACGCATGTCCGGCACCTCCTGGGTCTCAGCGCCGGGCACACGGGAGTGACCCCAACGGACAGAAGCCCTGCTCCCCAAGGCTGTGGGGCTGGGGACCTGGGTGCATCTGTGGGTGGAATTCTGTTCTTCGGCGACTGCATGGTTCTTTGGCCGACACTGAGGCCAGGGTCCCCTCCCGTAAGTCAGTCTATGGTCAGTCACCCCGAGGTGGCTTCGGGGGACCGAGGCTCAGGGTTGTGCTGTGGCCAGGCCTCTGCAGACTCCACACTCGCTGACTGCTGCCCCTCCCCACTTGCCCCAGTGGCAGAGCCCTGTCCAAGCCCCGCTTCCCAGGCCTGCCTACATCCTCCGCCCACCCACGACTCCGATGGCTGCACCGGGCACCCTGACCCCAGACCCCCCCCCCCCAGGGCCACTGTAGCTCAAATGAGTGCACAGCGCAGGGCGAGCCGCTGACACTGTCCTCCCAGGGGCTGGCGGTTCTCAAAGGTGTCGTCTAGCTGATTGTTGCCTGTGGTGGACTTGGGGCGGGGTCTGGGCCGCCCCAACTGGCCCCGGTGGGGCGTGGAGTTAGCAGGAGTCCCTGTGTGAGCCGCTGAGGCTGGGCCAGGCACACGGGATGCTGGGGACGCAGTGGTCATGTCCGTGCCCCGGGCTGGGGCCCTGCCACGGCCCAGGACCCAAGGGGCCTGAAGGGCATTGGGCTCCGGCGGGACCTTCCATTTGTATCCTGGCCAAGGGGCTCTTGAGGCCGGGGTAACAAGGGCTCTTTCAGGTGGGGCCCTGGGTGTGGGGACGCCCATCTCCTTGGGAGCACCCAGGCCTGGCGTGGAATCTGGCTCCTCAGGGGCCGGCTGCCAGGCACACGCTTGTTGCTGGTCTGTCCCCTCACCAGACGTTGACCGAGGGCCAAGTTCCTGCCAGACGCCACAGCCCGCACACGGGCTTCCCATCCCCGAGGCTGAGCCCTCCCAGCACCCTGCTGGCCCCTTGCCCGCCCACCCTCCTGTCCCAGCACCTCCTCCCCGTGTGCCCCAGGGCCTTTGCACTGCGGCTCCCTCTATCTGGACAGCTCTTTCCCGGCCGGCCTCTTCCCGTCTCAGGTCCCAGGGAGAGCCCCTCCTGACAGGGCCCCGGAAGGCCTGGCCGGCCCTGCCTTGTTTGCAGTCTTGGCTCCTCCAGAGAAGTAAGTCTGCCCGAGCAGACAGGGATTTGCCCCGGGAGTCCTGCAGCCCAGAGTCTGAGGAAGGCAGCTGTGAGCAGCTGCCCACCTGCCCGGAGACCTCGCTCCCTCCCTCCTTCTCACCTCACTCCATCCTGGGTGCAGGTCTCTTAGCACTTCCGATTGGTGGGGCCTGAGTCAGGTCAGGGAACCCTGGGTCCGGGAGGCACCAGGATGGGTGCTGGGCGAGCTGAGCCCCCCCACAGCACCCGGCTCCCCGTGCTCGAGCAGGGAGGCCTAGTGGGGGCCTCGCCGCTGGCTCGGCCTCTGTGGGTGTCACCCCTACGAGCAAGCCTGGCTTGCAGAAGGGCCAGGGGAGCCGGGGCTCTCGCCAAGCCTCACCTGCACGGAGGAGGCCCCCGTGGCCGCCGACCGCAGGCCTGGGAGGAGATATGCTTCCGTCTGGCTGTAAACATGAGCGTTCCCTCCTCTGCTCAGCAGCCGGCTTCCAGAAACACAGGACTGTCTGTGCAGCAGAATTTGCTGTGTCTCCATCCCAGTTAAGATGCCAGGACCTCAGCAAAAATGGCAGAGTGAGGACCTCTGGAAACACTGTCCGTTGTAACAGCAAGGAGAAAATAGGCAAAAGCGGTCAGAACCGACTTTTTCTGTACTCTGGAAATTAACCAGAAGCTTGCAGCAGTCCTTGGAGAGCTGTTTTTTGTTTTCTGTTTTTCAATCAAGAAAACTAGCTGAATCTTGGTAAGAGCAGCTGTGAGGCTTTTGTTTTTTCCCATCTCAACCATTTTTCAGTGACAGCTCAGTGGCATTAAGCACATTCGCATCGTTGTGCCGCCGTCACCACCCTCCGTCCACAGAACTTTGCATCTTCTGAATCTGAAACTCTGTCCCTTTCCAGCAATGGCTCCCCGGCCCCTCCTCTCAGCCCCGGAAACCCTCACGCTACTTTTCGTCTCTGTCGTTTTGACGACTCTAGGGACATGATCTGAGTGCAGTCATACAGTGTGTGTCCTTTTCTATCTGGCTTATTTACTCAGCATAATATTCTTGGGTTCGTCCATGTTGTAGCAGGTGTCTTTTGATGTCCCCGTAATTTTTTTTTCTTGTAAGTCAATGTTTACAAAGTGTAACGGACATAAAGAAAATTATATTTTTCCTTGACTGTAGCCCAGTGGATTCTCAGAAATGGAAGGCATTCATGTAATCAGTAATTGGATCAAGGAGTAGAAATTTAAGAACACGTGAAACCCCCTCTTCTGTTACCGTCCAGTCACTACCACCCCCAAAGTGAGCACTGTCCTAATTTCCAACTTTATCAGTTATTTTTGCCTCTTGTTATGCTTGATGCAAATAGTCACATAGTGGCCGGTCGGTGTTTGACTTCCTTCATAGGATTCCCTTCCTTTTCAAGGCTGAATAATAGTCCACTGTACGTATGTACCACACTTTGCTTATTCATTCATCTGACGATGGGCACCTCCACATCTTAGCTGCCGAACAAGCTGGCACAAATATCTCTTCAGGACCCTGCTTTCAAGTCTTTTGGGTAGAAGTAGAATTGCTGAATCATATGGAAATTCTTTTTTTAAATTTTTTTTTGTTGAAGTATAGTAGGTAGCTCCGTTTTTAATGTTTTGAGGGACAGCCACATTGTTTTCCACAGCTGCTGCACCATTTCACATTCCTGTTAACAGTGCACAAGGGTTCCAGGTTCCCCGCATCCTCTCCAAGCTATTAGGTGTTTTAATTTGCCCTAGGCCCATGCCCCACCCTCCAGCTCTGTAGTAGCGTTGAAAATTGACAGCCCAGATTCACGGTGAAAACCAACAACCCAGCGCCACTGGAGGGATCAGAATGGAGCCGAGTGTCCCCAGAAACTTGTCATTATTTGACCTGTCCGGTGGTTTCCTGGAAGACCCCCGCTTGCAAGGCTGTCTGTATTTGACTTGGTTCGGAGCCCCCCCATAAAAGGATGAACCAGATGAACCAAACGGTAAACAAAAGTGAGAGTGACTCTACCATAGGAGGCAAAAGAGGCTTCAGGACAAATACGGTTACAAGAGACAGAGAAGGGCGTTTGATAATGATGGCAGGCGAATCCGTCAGGAAGATGTAACCGTTATAAAGCATGTGCGTCTCACAATAGAGTCCCACAGCGCGTGAAGCAAACCGGACAGATGAAGGGTGAAACGGGCAGTTCAACAATAATCACTGGGGCCTGTCGACTTTCAACAGCCTGTTTTCAATGACGGATGAAGCAACAAGACAGCAGATCAAAAGGAAACAGAGGACGTGAGCTACTCTGCAGACCCAGGGTAGACTCGGCCCAGCAGCCGTGCTCTTCAGCGCACGGAGCATCTCCAGAGCAGACCACGCGACAAGACGTCTCAGCAAACGCAAAATGATGGAAATCAGGCAAGATATGTTCTCTCACCACAACGGAATGAAATTAAAAATCAGTAACAGGAGGACATTTGGGAAATTAAAAAATACATTGAAATTAAACCTTGTACTCCGTAGTAACCAATGGGTCAAAGAAAAAAATCACATTATAATTTAGAAAATACTTTTGAGATAAATGAAAATGAAAACACAATATATGGAAACTTATGGGATGAAGCAAAGCAGTACTTAGAAGGAAATAAATAAGGTCTCAAAGCAGTAACTTAACCATCCACCTAAAGAAACTAGAAAAAGGAGAGCAAACTAATTCCGAATCAAGGAGAAGGAAGTAATAAATATTAGAGCAGAAATGCATGAAACGGAGAATTTCAAAAATTGAGAGAAATCGATGAAAACAAAAGATGGTTCTTTGAAACGATCAAGAAAATTGACCAGCTAGACCAAGAAAAAAAAAGAGGAGATTCAAATTACTAAAATCAGCAGTGAAATAGGAGACATTATTAATGACCTTACAGACATAAAAAAGCATTATAAGAGAATCCTATGAACAAAAGTACACCAATATAACCTACATGAAATGCATAAATTCCTAGAAAGTCACAAACTACCAATGCTGACGGAAGAAGAAATAGAAAATCTGAATAGATCTATAATAAAGAGATTGTGGTAAGTTATAAAAGATAACTTACCATAAAGAAAAGTCCAGGACCATATGGCTTCACCGGTGAGTTTCACAAAATATTTAAAGGAGAATTAACACCAATCCTTCTCTAAATCTTCCAAAAAAATAGAAGAGGGAACACTTCCCAACTCATTCTACAAGGCTAGTATTACCCTGATACCAAAACTAGGTAAAGCCATTGCAAGAAAAGAAAAAGGAAAGCTTTCCCCCTAAAATTAGGAACAAGACAAGGTTGCCCCCTCCTGTTACTTCTATTCAACATAGTGTTGGAGGTTCTAGCCAGGAAAATTAGGCAAGAAAATGAAACAAAAGGCAACCGGTTGACAAAGTAGAAGTAAAACTATCTCTGTTTGCGGATGACATGATTTTGTATACAAAGTCAAAAGAAATCCGTACAAAAAATATTGGAGCTAATAAATGAGCTTAGCAAGGTTGCAGATATAAGATCAATACACAAAAATCAGTTGTATTTCTACACGCTAGCAAGAAATGATCTGAAAGTGAAATGAAGAAAACAATTCCATTCACAACAGCATCAAAAAGGATAAAAACCTTAGGAATCAATTTAAGCAAAGAAGTATAAGAGTCGTACACTGAAAACTACAGAACATTGTTGGAAGAAATTAAAGAAGACGTACAGACATCTCACATTCGTTGACTGGGAGAGTTAGTATTGTTGAGATGGAAACATTCCCCAAATTCATCACATATTCATTACGATCCCTATCAAAATTCCAACCTCTCTTTTTTCCCCTCCAGAAATGGAAAGGCTGATCTTAAAACGCATATGGATTTGCATAGGGCCCCAGATAACCAAAATAACCTTATAAAAGAGGCACTAAGTGGGAGAACTCACACTTACCAATTTCAAAAATTATTACAAAACTACAGGAATCAAGACAGTGTGTCACTGGCATGAGAATAGACATAGAAGCCAATGGAACATTATTGATAGTTCAGAAATGAACCCTCACATTTATGGTCAATTGATCTTTGTTTGACAAGGTTGCCAAAACCATGTGCTAGAGGAAAGAACAGTGTCTTCACAGATGGTGCCGAGACAAATGGACGTCCACATGCAGAAGAGAGAACTTGGTTCCCACCTCACACCGTATACAAAAATTAGGTCAAAACAGATCAAAGACCCAAACGTAAAACTAAAACTATAAAACTATAAAAGGAATCTTAGGTATAAATTTTGTGACCGTGGACTTAAGCAATGATGTCTTAGCTTTGACACCTGAAGCACAAACAAACAAAGGAAAAATAAATTATGCTTCATCAAAATGAAAAACCTTTGTTCTTCAAAAGACACCATCATCAAGAAAAGACAGTCAAGGACTTCCCTGGTGGCACAGTGGTTAAGAATCCACCTGCCAATGCAGGGGACACGGGTTTGAGCCCTGGTCCAGGAAGATCCCACATGCCGAGGAGCAACTAAGCCCGTGCGCCACAACTACTGAGCCCACATGCCACAACTACTGAAGCCCGTGCGCCTACAGCCCGTGCTGCACAACAAGAGAAGCCACTGCAATGAGAAGCCTGCACACGGCAACGAAGAGTAGCCCCCACTCACTGCAACTAGAGAAAGCCCACGCACAGCAACGAAGACCCAACGTAGCCAAAAACAAATAAATAAAATAAATAAATTTATTTTTTAAAAAAAAGAAGAAAAGACAGTCAAAACAATCGGTGACTCCTGTGTGCCAGGCACAGTCCTCAGCACCAGATACGTCAAGGGGTAGAGCAAAGATGCCAGCCCGAGTGGAGCCTGGTATTCAAGATGAGATGCCAAGGAGAAAAAACAGAGAGGAAACCAGACACGCACACGGGTTCACAATAAACTGCTGGTATTTCCAGAGAGAAGAAGACACAGGGAAATTTGTCTCAAAGATACAGCATAGTAAGTTCCCTACGTACGAACAAGTTCTGTTCCAAGAGCGTGTTCATAAATCCAATTTATTCGTACGTCCAGCAAAGGTAGCCCAGGTACCCAACTAACACAATCGGCTATATAGTACTGCACTGTAATAGGTTTATACTTTTCACACATATAATACATAAAAACAAACGAAAAATAAAACATTTTTAACCTTACGGTACAGTACCTTGAAAAGTACAGCAGCCCCAGCTACATCACTGCTGCTTTTACGCTTGCTTCCGGACGTCCTGGCCCTGAAATAAAGATGCTTTACTCCCGTACTCTGTACAGTAAAGTGCACAAAACACAACCACTGGCAGAGACTGCACACACGACAACGTATGCAGACGCATGGCTAGCTTGCGTGATTGGACGTGGGAACACACGTTCGCATCTTTGAAAGTTCACCACTTGAAGGTCGGTACGTAGGGGACTTAGTGTAGAAGAAAACGCCCCTTCAGCGAAGGAAGTTCTGGACGGGCAGATTCACACAGTGGTACCGCCGGGAGTAACCGAGAGTCTGGACATCTCAGGGGTGGGGGGGTTGGTGGATACGTGGACCCCGAGGAGAAGGAACCCAATAGACCCATGAGCAACAGTCCTGGGGGAAGGCCCGACTGCCTGCACCGCCCCTGCAGAGTGTTCTGGAAGACGCAGCCGTGGGGCTTTGGATTCAGGGCAGGAAGCCTTTTGGGGCTCCCGTGAGCACGCAGACCACCAGCGCTGCAGGGGCCACGCGCCTCAGAAGGGTCTGGAAGGAGCCCCGCGCCAGCAGGGCTGGCGGCACCCAGGGCCCCGCGTGGGGTCTGCTCTGGCTACCGGCCGGCGCTTAACCGGCCAGCTGGGGCCGAGCGCCTGGGAACCACTGCCCTGCTTTGCCCACAAACCTGCACGTGGGCAGGGCTCAGTGGGCAGCTGCTCCCTGCTCCTCTTGGTGTCACTGGGTGGCTGGAAGTCCTCCAGAGGCCCTTGCGCTCACTGCCAGGGCTTCCATGCTGGGCTGGGACCTTGGCGGGGCCTGGAGCCCCGGCACGTGGCTTCTGCGTGCGCCGCGCTTCCTCTCGGCGTGGTGGCTGCTTCCCGGGCAGGTGCCCTGGGCACACGAGCCAGGAGGAAGCTGCATGGCCGTTCCCGACCTGCCCTCGTGCGTCGTGGAGCCACAGCCCCGGGTCACGGGCCAGGCAGCGGACGCCCCCTCTCACGGGGAGTGGCGCCGTTCTAGAAGGCGTGTGGCCCGAGGGCTTGTGGGCATTCGGGGCTACGAGCTGCCCTTGGGTCTTGCTGTGGCCGCAGCTCTCGGGAGCTTCCAGGTCCCTGCGGGGACGCACCAGTTACAGGGTCACGCACCCAGGGGCCAAAGCGTGGCGTGCTGAAGAGGATCAAGTGCCCCAGGTTTCTTGCAGACCCCGGTCCCAATGCAACCCACCCATCAGAGGTGGGCTCCAGAGGTGACGCTGAGTCACCAGCTGAGCAGCGTCGAGCAGGGAAGCGGCTGCAGGGCAGCCAGAGGTCGGGCGCTCAGAGAGCAGGTGAGAGCCTTGTAGGACGTTTACCCGGGGGGGGGCGGGGCTGAGATACAGACGAGGGCTGGGACCCCACGCCATGCTCCCTTCATGCCCAAGCCCACGACAAGGGTGCCCAGTGTGAGCTCCCACCCAGCAGGATATGGGGCGGGTTGAGGCTGTGCTTCCCCGTCTGCTCTGGGTCTCGGCCACGAGTGCAGACAGACAGTGCTGAATGGTCGCACACGGGAAGGACCGGGGGGCGGGGGCAGGAGGGTCCTCACTGCTCTCACCCAACACCCGGCCCGATGGCCTCTTCCCGGGCTGTGTGCTCCGCTGCCTCTTACACCCTCTCTGGGACCCTGTCTAGCAGAGCTCGGCCTTGGGAAGGGCTCTGAGATCTGCAGGGACAGCCTGGGGGTCGGGGGAGGGGTGCACTGGCTGGAGTGGGCAGCAGGGGACGGTGCTTGAATGTCTGTACAGTGCAGAGGGGATGCTGAACCCACGGGCAGGACCCCAACACACACTCCCGAGGGGGTTTGGGCCAGGGCAGGTGGAGGGGGCAGGCCCCCAGGACAGCAGCCCCTGCCTCTGGGCCTGGGCGCCCAGCACCAGGGTGGTGGCCCTGGGCTTCTGGGCTCTGACGGGGCGGCAGACGCTCCGCGCCCGGGGGTGAGCTGGGCTGAGGGATCCCCGAGCCAGAGTTGCCTCGGTGTCTCTGCAGAGTGTGGGGTGTGACCAGCTCCCTGATGGCCCTCCAGCCCCTCTGGCTCCCGGTGCTTTCCCACAGAGGCAACCCCTGTCCTCATGACCCCACAGGCCAGTGCAGCGGCCGTGCAGGAATGGAGCTCCGTGCAAGCCCTGAGTCAGAGGCCCTCCCTGGTGGCCAGGCTGGCCGTGGATCCTGGGGAGTTTTGGAATTTGGGGATTTACGCTTTAATTTTCACATTTTCTTCCTTCCCCTGGATTTTCCTCTGTTGCTGTCCACGGGGCTGTGAAGTCATCTGCTATATCTGAACCTGGAAGCTGAGTTCTGATGGGCTCAGGGAGCTGAGTCTCCACAGGAAAAGCATCTTTCCTTGGAAGGACATGTGGTGGGGAGAGGGGCAGCTTTGGAGAGAGCCAGCAGAGGGGTGCTCCTAGCAGAGGGGTGCTCTCAGCAGAGGGGTGCTCCCAGCAGAGGGGTGCTCCCAGCAGAGGGGTGTTCCCGGCAGAGGGGTGCTCCCAGCAGAGGGGTGCTCTCAGCAGAGGGGTGCTCCTAGCAGAGGGGTGCTCTCAGCAGAGGGGTGCTCCTAGCAGAGGGGTGCTCTCAGCAGAGGGGTGCTCCCAGCAGAGGGGTGCTCTCAGCAGAGGGGTGCTCCCAGCAGAGGGCTGCTCCCAGCAGAGGGGTGCTCCTAGCAGAGGGGTGCTCTCACCAGAGGGGTGCTCCCAGCAGAGGGGTGCTCCCAGCAGAGGGGTGCTCCTAGCAGAGGGGTGCTCTCTGGCCAAGCAGGGGGCCCCAGGAGACGCCTCGCTCCTGGGGCAGAGAGCACCTGCATCGACGCCTCCCCCCTCGTCTGCCGGTTCACAGGACTCACAGTCGGTTACAGGCTGGGGAGGGGTGGGGCGTAGAGGGGGAGGCACAGCCTGTTGCTGCTGAAAGCCTGGGCGTGTCCCGCTGTCCGGGGGTGCCCCAGCCCCAGGGCATCTGCCTCAGCGCTCCCTGTGCCGCAGCCTCACCTGGTCCACACCACCCCCTGATCCTGTCAGCAAGGAGACAGAGCCATGGGGAAGGGGCTGGCTGAGGCTGCAGACGGCGGGCAAACCCTCGGGCTGGGCTCTTCTGCGGAGCAGAGCCGGCCCAGCACCGGGGGAGGGAGGCGGGGGGCCGAGGTGTGCGGGTGAAGAATCCGCGGGCCGCAGGCCTCAGTGTCTGGCGGGACAGGGGCTGCCGGGCTCTGCTTCTCTCCACCCGCGCCGGGGCACGGGGCGGCACACGCGTACACACCCCACGCACAGCCCTGCGCCCCCGTGATCGCAGCCCGCGTCCCAGGCTGACCCTGCAGCTGTTTTCGAGGACGCACCTGCCCCACGCCCCCTCGCCCCTGTCACTTTGCTGGGGTAGCTGTCCTGAGATGGGTCCACCCGTCTGTCCAGTGGGGAGAGACCACACTGCAGCTCAGGGACCTGGCCCTTCTCCCCAGAGCCCCTGCAGTGCCAGCGGCCCTGGCCTCAGGGCCGGCACGTGAGGCCGTGACACCCTTGGTGGCCTCACTCGCTGTGGCCCTCAGCATTGCTGGGGGGTCCTGGGGGGAAGCGACAGCTAGGGCTCCCCATCGTGGGGGAGACACACCGCCTGGGCTTTGAGCACAGCAGGCGGGGCTACTGGAGGGCAAGGAACCCTCCCCAAGCCGTGCCCCCGGCCTCCATCCACCCCTCCCTCAAGGTGGGGAACGGCCCCTCCGGGGGTCTGTGTTGCAGCGTCCAGACCTGTCCTGCCTAGTCAGGGTGTCAGGTTCAACCAGAGGGAGCCCGGTCAAGGGCCCGCCTTCAGACGGGGGGCATCACCGGAGGAGCCAGCCCCAGGGTGGGGGCCCCCGGACCAGCCCTGCTGGGGAGGGGTCGCCAGGGCGGAGTGCGAGAGCACCGGGCTCTGCCCCTTTCCCCCTGCCCAGGCGGCCTCCCCGCTTCGCCCCACAAGCCTGGCGAGGCCGGCACCCCGAGGACCGGGGGAGGCCTCCCTCCCCCTCGGGACCCACTTCCCAGCCTAGAAATTCTGAGCCCACAGCCTTGCGGCCAGACGCCCTGGCTCCAGCCTCGCGGTGGCCTGCTTTCTGCCGGGCGCGGTGGAAATGTGGGTCAGCGTCAGCTCACGTGGCCGGGGGCCAGAGCCACTGGTAGGAAACACATGCGGCGCAGCCCTGGCTGCCGGCGGGGCCCCTGCCCCGTGCATTCCTGCTGCCGCTGCTCAGACTGGGTCAGGCTGGCCCGCTGCCAGCAGAAGGTGCTGCACCCCGCCCTGGGGCCCACTCCTCCCCCAGGGGCACCTGACAGGGCCTGCCTGCCCCGTGGGTGCCCCTACCGCCTCTGCAGGGGGTCCGCAGCACCTCCCAGAGTCCTCGGCCCCCCTGAGCAGCCCACAGGGCCCCGATCCTCCAAAGAGCTCTGCTCGCGGGGAGAGGAGCACCCCAACTGGGGAGGGCGCCCCTGGCGCGGCACCTGCTGCGGCCCCTACAGACCGCGGAGAGCAGAGCAGTGGGGGGCTCGGAGGACCCCGCGCACCTTGTGCGATGCCCCCCTCCTTCTGGGACTTCCCAGAGGACATCTTGCAAATGTGGAAAGTGGGCCTTGTTCTTAGTGATTTAAAGCATCAGCTGTCCCCCCAGCCACAGAGAAGGAGAGGAATGGGCGGGAGACCAGCAGCCGCTCATCGGCTGGGGGTGCACAGAGCCCGCCTCGGTCGGGTGACGGGACAGGGGTGGGGACGAACGTCCAGCCTCTGCTGAGCCAGCGTGCTCCCCGGGCTTCCACAGGCAGACCACGAGCCCTTGCCCCGCGCCACCCCGACTGCAGAGACACTTGTGAAGAAAACGTTTGTTTCTGAACTGACTTTCGGCTTACAGAAAAGTTGCTGGAACAGTCGAGTTGCTTGTCCCGTCCACCGTTAAAGCTTCAAGTGCCCCAGAGAGCGGTCAGGACAGGAACACTAACGCTAACACCTGTCGCTAGCTTGTCCCGTCCACCGTTAAGGCTTCAAGTGCCCCAGAGAGCGGTCAGAACAGGAACGCTAACGCTAACACCTGTCGCTAGCCAAGCCGCAGACCCGCCCAAACGGCAGCAGCCTTCTGCTGGCGTCCCTCCGTGCAGGAGCCCCTCCCGGACCCTGCGCTGCCCTGTGGACCCGTGAGTCCTGGGCGGTTTGAACGGTGTGATCAGGCGTCGGAGGCTGGCTTGGGCAGCAGTCCCGTGGGGGCGGCAGGGCGGTCGTCCCCCTCAGGGGTCAGGTCGGGATGCTAATGTGTAGGTCCCTGTGTTCAGGCCGGGGCGAGAGTCCCCAGGGGTCGGCACCTGGGCCCCAAGCTGCTAGGGTGAGGCCCCCAGCCAGGCACAGGCCCTGCGGGTGCAGATGGGATTTGTGGGGAGACGGTGGCTCTGGCCAACCTTCCCCAGGTCCTCTGCAGAGCGACCCTGTCCTGTCTCCGCTCTCCTGGCTCCCCCTGTCCTGGGGGTCCTGCCTTCTGTGGGCGAGGGGCTGGCAACCAGACCCCTGATGTCCTGGACGTCCTGACCGCAGTGGGCCTGGGAGGGTGCCAAGCGGTGTGGGCTTTGGCTCGGCCCCTCGTCAGCTGTCTGGGGGGCAGCCCACCCTGGGGGACGCAGTGCAGGGAAGTGGGTACACCTGGGTCCCGCAGGGCCTGGCGGGGGCTGTCCACCACTCCCCTCTTAAGGCAGTAAGTTTCCCCTTTGCCGTGGTGATCTGAGCTGGGGTCCTGTGACTGATGTGAGAGGGGGCCGATTCGGGGAGTTCTTGGCACCCTGGCCTCTTAGGAGGCTTGTGGAGGCTGGAGGCTGCCCGCCCTCCCACCGACCTTTCCCCTTCACCCCCAGTGGGCCAGGAAGCTGTACCCAGAGGGAGCCCAGGGGACGTGCCCAGGGAAGGAGCGGCCTCTCCCACTTCCCTATTGGGCCACGCCCGCAGGAGGCCGTGGGGAGCCTTTACTCACCAGCCACGCACCTCCAGGGAGGTTCTGTGCCTCTCAGGGCCTTGCCTCTCCCCGTCTGAGCACAGGGTCTGCAAGGCACTGAAGGGCTGCGGGGCTCTGTCTTGATCTCTCACGTCTGCCGCTGTACTGGGCAAACCCGCAGGTGTCCAACGGGTCGCCGACTGAAAGCATGGAGGCGGGTGTGGCAGCAGCACAGCGGGCGCCAGGCAGGGGCTCGCAGAAGCTGCTGCTGTGATCGTGGCCGCAGCAGCCCCGGCGCCCTCCTCACCCTCCCAGACCCTCGCAGGCGGGGAAGGTTTCGTGCCTGCTTTCAGAACGAACATGTCACTTCAAGAGAGAAGATACTAAGGAGGGCTGCAGTTCTCATCGGCAGCCCTGGAAGTGGAGGACAGTGAAACGTCATCCATGGGTCTCAGAGGGAGGAGGACACCCCGCAGCGTGGCACACTAGCCCAGAAGTAGTGGCTGTGAGCGTGGCATCCACACGTCCCACCCAAGGAGAATTCCAGAAACAGATCAGCACTGACCATGGATCAGAATAGAGGGTACAAGCTGCTGTCCAGACGCAGCTGAGCACAGGAAGCAGGTTGGGCACGGAGACTGACGTAAGCACTGGACGCGCTGACACACGCGTTCGATGAGCAAGCAGGTGTTAGGAAGCCGTAAACATGTGCGCCAGATAACACAGGGGCTAAACACATAAAGCCAACTGAAAGGTAAAACAAGGACTGTGGATGCAGACATGGGACTTCTCCCTGGACCTCTTCACAGTTAGGTCTCGTGGCAACTGGAAAACAAGCAGATGTGGGTGTAGATACGGATCTCCACGTTCCTCAGAGAGAAAACACTGTACTTTCTATGAGGCCATGATGTGGACTCACCCACAAAGGAAACCTCAATGAGCAAAAACTAGGTTAACAAACATGATCTTATTATAATCCAACAAAATTTAAAATAAATTTTAAAAGGTGTCACGCACATAGCCCCAATCTTGACCACTCAGAAACTAAGAAAGACATTCCTAGGTAACACTTATAAAAGTGGGAAGTCAAATCTGAACACGCAGGCTCTCTGGGAAGCTCAGGCGCTCCAAGGAAAGAATAACGGGGATTTCGCGCCCATCTTAGGAAATGAGAATGAGAGCAGTAAGGTACAGTTTAGGAAATAGAGCGAGGAAATTATGAAGGTAAAACCAGAAATTAGTTGAGTGACAACAAATAAGAAAAAAAGAGAAATGAGAAAAGTGTTTTTCTCTAAAAGAAAATAAAATGGAGCTGCCTGGCCCTGCCCAAAAGCCCGACGAAGGAATGGCAGTCTTGATTTAGAATTTATGTATGAAATTTAGAAACCCGCCTATAATTAGGAACGAGGAAGGAGACTCAGGGACAGAAAAGGTGGGAAGGATGACACACACCACAACTTTCAAATCTGGGACAACTGTTCCGAAACCTGAAGCAAACTGGTAATTTTCTAGTGGATGCAAATCACCAAAATGACCTAAAATAGGGAAAACATGAACAGACGAGTACAAGAGCCTGGGAAGGTGATGTAAAAGGAGCAAATAGGGAGAAGCACCCGGGACAGATGTTCCCAGCTGAGTAAGCTCTACCTCAGGTTACAAGCAAAGTTATTCCAGTGTTAGTTTCACTTTTCCGAGACACATAAAAAGATGGAAAACTCTGTAATTCACCTCATGAAACCAGGATAATTTAATACAAAAACCTTATGTAGTACAGAAAAAGAAAACTATAGACAAATATTACTTACAAATGAAGACGAGGGAAATATCTAAATAAGAGAGTAGCAGAGAGAACCCAGTAAGAAGTCTGCAGAGCTATGTACTACGACTGGTCTAGGGCAGGCTTCCAAGGGTGGCTCAGTGATTCACCTAAATAATTTAATGGACAAATTAGCACAGAAAACTCATAAAACCAAATCAATAAGTGCTGAAAAGAAATGTGACAAAATTCAGCAATTATTAATAGCAACAACGTTAATTAAAATAGAAGGAGAAAGTGAAGACTTTGCCCACAACAGAAGCAAGATCACGCTACGTGGAAAACCCAAAACTGTCTCAAATGCAGGAGAGGCAGTGGTGCCCCCTTGTCTGTTGTAATTCAACATTTTCTCGGAGGTTCTAGCAAATGCAACAAGAGAAGAAAAATAAATGACATCAGCCTTAGAAACAATAGATGAAATGTTTAGTGCCGATGACGCGTTTATAAACCTAACGCCTCCCCCGCATCCCCGAGCTTAAAAAATTAAAAATGAGCAAGAGGACGATACTAGAGAAATGCACAAAAGCCAGCAACTTCTCGAGCGACGAGCACCTGGAAGCCAAGGCAGCAGAGGTTCCGTTCAAAGCGGCAGCCGTGGTCAAGCGGCCCCAAGAGTACAGGCGACGGGAATGGCCAAAGGCACTCACAGCGCTCACCCCGGTGGCCGCTCCGCTCGCGCAGGCCCAGGAACCGGCCCCTCCGCCGTGCCTCCGCACTGGCCTCCGGGGCTGCCTTCCGGGCTGCGGGAGGAAGCAGCCGCCGCCTCTTCCGAGGCCACATCTGGGAGGTCCACGTCAGCCCATCTGCTTCGCGTGGTCACTGCTCGGCCAGGCCTCGCCGGGCTGCCAGGGGCCCGGGTGCAGCCTCGCCGTGTGCGTGGTGAGGGCACGATGCCGCGGAGGGGCACCCAGCGTGGCAAGCAGCAGTCTCCCCACGAGAGCAAAACGGCAGGAGCAGAGGCACACCCGCTGAGTGCAGAGCAAGCAAGACCTAAACAGATGGACGAGCTCCAGGCTCTCGGAGGCCCTGAAACCCACACGCAGCAGGTGCACACGCTCCCGGTGGGATCCCAGCGTCTCCCGCGATGGACACTTACAGTCGCCGTGGAGGGCACACGTGGAACACATGGAGGGATGGAGGCCGAGGGGCAGCGGCCCTGGGCCAGATCCAGCCGAGGGACCTTGGGCGGCCACTGCGCCTCCAGAGCCCGGGCTCCAGGCTGTCGAGGCGCTGTGGCGGTGGGCTGTTCCGCGTGAAGTGTGGGGACCCGCGAGAGCACATGGCGCCTGCCAAGCGCTGGGCGAAGGTCAGCTCGTCTTGGTGGCGGTATTTGCACGACTCAGAACATACCTACCACCACGGAAGCCCCGTCCGTGCGCTAGTGAGACGCAGAGTAAGTCGTCTGCTGCCCAGAATAGAGGCCGGAATCGGCTTCTGGAATATGTGAGTAAAACCAGATAGACAGTCGGTGCAGAAGACGGTGGTTTGATCAAGTCATAAAGAACCTCTTGGTGAAGTAGCCCGGAGCGGTCCTGCAGTGACAGGGCTGGGGCTCGGCTGGGGTGCTGAAGGGGCCCCGATGAGGGGCCGCCGGAGGAGGTGTGGCCTCAGAAAAACCAGCCCCGGCGCGGAGGGCGAGGCTCTGGGAGGACGAGGCTCTGGGAGGGCGAGGCTCCGGGGGGGCGAGGCTCTGGGGGGGCGAGGCTCCGGGAGGGCGAGGCTCCGGGGGGGCGAGGCTCTGGGAGGACGAGGCTCTGGGAGGGCGAGGCTCTGGGGGGGCGAGGCTCTGGGGGGGCGAGGCTCTGGGAGGGCGAGGCTCTGGGAGGACGAGGCTCTGGGGGGCGCGGCTCTGGGAGGACGAGGCTCTGGGGGGCGAGGCTCTGGGGGGCGCGCTGCCTCAGCACCCCGGGGCCCGCCCCCTCCCAAGACATCTCATTGGTCTGCGGAGAACGTGTAGCCACGAGCTAACTGCGGGGGAGTGGGCTTCCTGCTGGGCCCGGGGCTGACAGCTGCTCCCCACAGCCCCCCCAGCAGGAAGCACGGGGCCCCACGGCTGCGGGCCGGGTGTGGACGCCTCTCCCGCCACTGCCCTGCTCCAGGCAGCCCTGTGGGGAGGACAGGGCCCAGGTGTGGGGGGAGCAGGCCTGGGCCCCACAGTCCAGGCAGAGTATGGGATGACCTCGCAAAACCACAAGGGAGGACGGAGGCCCTAAAAGAAAAGAGGAGGCGCCCTGACGGGCAGAAGGGCAGAGGGCTCACACAGCCTCGGGGGAAGCCACCCTCCACGCCGTCCTCACGGAAGGGGGGCCACACTCGGGACGCAGCGCGGCTTCCTGCCGGCCCATCACGGGCCCTGCCGTTGCCCCCGAAGACAGATGGAGGAAGCACGCTGGATTTTCTAAAAACGAGACCTTTCCTGAGACATAATTCACATGACATAAATTCACCCTTTTAAAGGGTGCAATTCAGTGGTTTTTAGTTTCTTCACAAGGTTGTGCAACCGTCACCTCTAATTCCAGAACATTCCGCCACTCCCCAGAGAAACCCTGTGCCCATTAGCAGTCACCCGTTCCCTCCAGCTGCCCCCGGAGTCCACCTCTGCCTCTTGGAATCTGTCTGTGCTGTGCGTCTGCACGCAAGGAACCTGCAGGTGTGGCCTTCAGGAGCCGCCCCTTGACGTCACATCACGTCTTCAAGGTTCATCCCTGTTCCTACGCGTGTGAGGACTGGCTTCCTTCTGGGGGCTGAACAGTCCTCCCTGTGTGGATGGAACACGTCTTGTTTATCGCTTCATCCATCGACGCCGCTGGGCTGTTTCCCCGTTCCAGCTGCTGTGAACACCCGTGTGAACATCTGTGTACTAGGGTGCACATCTGCTTGTGTGGACAGGTGTTCAGACTCTCTCGGGTTTGTGCCGGGGAGTGGAACTGGTGGGCTGGGTGGCGACCGTCTAACCTTCTCAAGGGCCCACCTGGGCCCCCAGAGGCCGCTTCCAGGTGGGCGTGAAGCCCTGACTCGCAGATCTGCTTTCCTCGATGACCACAGACGCTGAGCATCTCTTCACGTGCCTGTCGGCATTCATGTCAATTAGCAGGAACCCGTGCGCACGTGTGTTTCGCCCGCTCTCCCTCTCAGCTGTTCATCGTTTGACTGTTGACTTGTAGGAGGTTGTTAGCACGTCGGTTTATAACTGCCTCACCCTGGGGTGACAGACATTGCCTCTGTCCAGAAATAGTCACAGGACCTCTTGAGCCCAGCTCGAAGGGGGCGCAGGGCACGTTTTAGGGGTGTCGACTGGGTTAGAGCCCAGGAAGGGGGTCGCCTGCCCCCACCCCCCCCCCGGGTGGAGAAGCTGCCGCGCCGCCCGAGTCCCTTGTGTATCAGGTCCACCTGCTCTCCGGGCCGGGAATGGGCGTTAACATCTGGCAGAGTCCCCACTGCCCGGTCCCTCCAGATTCTTCTCATCTCACTCTGCTTTCCAGCAACTGAGAAGTTCTTTGGTGACCTCAATGGCCCGAGTCCCGTTTCAGATGAGCTCAGGGTGAAATGTCATCTCGGGGATGCTGGGACTCCCCACCTCGGGCAGTGTGGGTGCGGGTGGAGGGTGGCCAGCCGCCTTCTGGGGCTTTTCCACGGAGACCGGGCGCGATGTTTTTTTTTTTTGCGGTACACGGGCCTCTCACTGTTGTGGTCTCTCCCGTTGCAGAGCACAGGCTCTGGACGCGCAGGCCCAGCGGCCATGGCTCACGGGCCCAGCCACTCTGCGGCATGTGGGATCCTCCTGGACCGGGGCACGAACCCATGTCCCCTGCAACGGCAGGTGGACTCTGAACCACTGGGCGCGAAGTTTGAGCTTAGACCATCGACAGCGTAAGCGCCGTGCGCTCCTTATCGTCTCTCCTAACTGGAAGCTGCCCTGCTTTCTGAGCGCTGGTTCTGTGCACAGCCGCCCTCCTGAACTCACCTGTGGCTTCTGTGGTTCCTGCTTGTTCCAGGGCCGGCACGAAGTTGCAGGGGGGCCTGTGTGCGTGCGCACGCGCGTGGTCTGGGGGACACGCGGACGGGGCATGGTGGGCTCTGGAGGCCAGGCCCGGTGAGGCCTGGGCCCGAGCTGTCATCACTGGCGAGGGGCCGCCAGGCTGGGGCCTCGTTCTGAGGAGAACTGCGTCTGTCTGCGCGTCTGTGCGTCTGTGCCGTCGTCCGTGCTGTCTGTGGCTGTTGCCGAGAGTGCCTGGCACTTGCGGGCACTGGGTGGGTGTCAGGATTTGGGTCACTAAGAGGAACTTGAGTCTCCCTTGGGGAAGCCAGGACACAGCCCAGCACCCACCACCCCAGGGCCCCCGCCGGCACCTGCCGGGTTCACCCTGCCCGGCCAGGCAGCCTGAGGTGTTCCCCTGCAGGGATGGTGGCCTCAGAGAGGGTGGGGTGGCCGCAGTGGGGATCCTCACTCACCCAGATGCCTCCTCCGTAAGAGCCCCAGGCTGCCCACCACCCAGGCCCCCTCGAGGTGCCCCCTCCCCCTGTCACCACGGGTCCAGCGGGGCAGCTCCCACCTCTGAAGCCAGGCAGCCTTTCCCAGGCTGGGGAGGCTCGGGGCTCAGCGGCCAGCAGGAGTGGGGTCCCCAGGCCCCAGGAGGCAGGGTGGCAGGAAGCAGCCTGGTCCCTGGCCCCACCTTGAGCTTTCCCGGGGCACCAGGTGGACTTGAAGGTCCGCCCCGGCCAGGGAGGGTCTGGGAGCAGCGCAGCGTGGGGACGGCCTGGGGGACGGCCTGGGGGGCGGCCAGGCCCCAGCGTGTGGTCTTGACGTCGGGTGATGGCGTCTCCCGCCAGAGTCCTCCCGCCCCAGTCCCTAGACCGGGGGCCACCAGGGCGACCCTGCTCTGCCCAGGGCCGGCACAAGGCCCTGAGTGGGAGGTGTCCCTCTCTGGCGTCCCCGTGTCCCACCACGCCAGCCGGCGGGCAGCTCCCGACCTCAGCCATCCCTCAGGGTGCCTGCCTGAGGGCCGGTCCAGCCCAGCCTCTGGAACTAAAAGGGCCCAGCACAGGGTGGACTGGCACTGCCCACCCGCTTCTCCCGTGGAGGGCCCAGCCGCAGACCACGGCATGCCCACCAACGCCAGGCCCCAGCTCCCCTGGGCCGACCATGGGCCCACGTGGAGCTGCCACAGCTCTGCCAGGGCAGAGGGGCCAGTAGCCAAGGTCACCTGGCTAGAGTGTGACCCTGGCCAGTGTGTCACACAGCCACCACCCACCCCTCCGACTGCTGGGCGTCCCCATCCGTCCATTCACACTTGCCACCCAGGGTGACCTCGGTGGGGACCGCATCCCAGGGGCAGAGACCAACGATGAGGGTCCGCAGGTGACGAGAGGCCTGAGGCCTGGGACCCCCAGCAGGCACCTTGGCCCTGCACCCGGGTGGGGACCAGTCTGCCCAGCGGAGGGCCACTGGCTCAGCCAGGATGCCAGGGCCGCTGGCCTCCTGGGGGAGGGGGCACCTGTTGCCGACAGGGGTCCTGGAGTAAGAGGGGTCTCCTTCGGAGACAGACCCCAGCAGCGTTCACGGCAGCTCAGGATAGAAAGAGCCCCCCAGCAGCCCCGCCTCTGGGCCCAGTGCTTGGCCTAACTCTGCGGAGAGCAGGGGAGGGTCCCTCGACGGGGAGCAGGCCTGGCCTGGGGGGCTCTCGGCCATGGGGCAGAAGGGCTGGGGCAGCCCATGAGGTGGGTGGGTGGAGCTCTGCCAGGAGCACAGGGGGTGCGCCAACTGACGCCCAGCCCTGCGTGTGGGGGTGAGAGCAGGTGGCTGGGCCACTGGTGGAGAGCGGTGGGGGGAGGGAGGGAGGGGCACTGTTGGCCAAGGTCAGCTGGGGGAGGGCCCGAGGGAGGCCCTGAAGGCCTGTAGGGTGATCACTGCTGGCCCGGGGCAGGTGGGCCCTGAGCGTCGGGCACAGCTGAGGGAGCAGCACAGACCTGCTAACCCCAGGCTCCCTGAACGGGGCCCCGGGGGGACGGCTGCAGCAGCCCCACTCCCGGCTCCAGCTGGGGGCGCCCGGGGTCTGAGCTTGCCGGGCCCAGGGATTCCATTCCAAAGAAAACCAGTGTCCACAGCGCGGCCTGGGGTAGGGGCAAGGGCCAGCCCCGTCCTCCCCACGGCCACCCGCGCACCCCTCTTCTCCTGTGAGTCCAGGGGGCCCAGGGCGGCTACTCCTCCGTGGTCGTCCCAGCCAAGCCAGATGGGCCCAAGGACTGGTTTTTTCCTCAGCAACTTCCAGGACCTTCCATCTGTCAAAACACTCACTGCTTTTATTGGAAAGCTGGTCCCCAGCCCTGAGCTCGGGCTGCCACCCCTGCCCTGCCCCCACCCGGGTACCAGGCCCCCAGGGGACGGTGCACTGGGCAGCCTGCCACAGCCCTGAGGCAGCAGTGACCACCCACTGCTCAGATGGGGACACCGAGACTCGCGGGAGGCGGGGGTGGACGTGGGCGGGTCTGGCTCCTGGAAATCCACGTGTCCCGAGAGCAGGACGGAGGTGGCCTCTCTCCCCAGCCTCGCGTCCCCAAGGGCCCAGCCTGGCCCTCACCAGAGGGACCTCCGCTGCCTGCCCTCTGCCCGCCCAGCCCCAGGCCTCCTGCCTGGGCCTGGGTGGGAGGGGACAGGACTAACTCCGGGCCCGCCCCCCCACCCAGCTGCAGCTCCACACCCAGGGGACAGGCCCAGCTCACACCGGATGGGACGCACCGGGGTCAGCTGTGGGCCAGGGGCAGGCGAGGGAGAGTGGCTGGGAAGAGCTACTTCCTGGAGCAGGGCCACGGGGCAGGGGCAGGCTGCTCTCGAACGATCAGGGGCTGTGGGTGTGGGTTTGGAGGAAATGCCCTGGGACAGCCAGGAGACACAAGGCAGGTGGGGACCTCCAGTGTCCTGTGAGACTGGCCATTTGCCGAAAAACATGCATTTCCTCCTCAAGGACAGGAAGGGGGGGGTCTGCCCCGTCCCCACCTCCAGGTCCGAGGGCTCTGTGCTCTGGGCACCACACACCAGCTCTGACCCTGCTGTCGATTTGGGGCTGTTCTCCTCCGTGGGACATCTTAGTTTCTGGACCCAGTTAGGACCATCAGACACCAGCTGCCCTGGACCGAAGGCCTTTATCAGAGTGAGGAGGGAGTCTGTCCTCCCGAGTGGGGGCCTCCTGGGGGTGCACTTCTCTCCTGACCCCCGAGGGGCCCACCAGCCTCTTGATCTGGGCCCTGCCCTGGCCTCCACCCCTGGCAAAGTCCAGGGCACCGGGCAAGGAGAGTCTCACCTGAGCCAGGTCTGGGTAGGGCAGGCTTCCAGGTGAAGAGGACATGGTGCCGGGGCAGCCAAGACACTCCCCCCCGGGGCTGACCTTCCCAAGGAAAGTCAGTAAACGTGTATGCAAACAAACAACAAGTGAGGAAAGTATTTACAACTCATGTTGTAGATAAGTCTAATTCCTTAATATATAAAGAGCTCTTACAATATAAGAAAAAGACCAGCCATAATTTCCCAAATAGAAAACGAACAAAGACACGTCCCAGGACAGTGTGCAACTTCACTAGTACCAGCAGACAGGCACACACAGAAGCGCCGTTTCTCACTGTGACATTGACGTGAATTGGGAAGTCTGATAACCAGTGTCTGGGTGGCTGTGGGGAAATAGCTCTCGTAGATGCAGTCGGGAGTGTAAATTGGCCAGTTGGGGAATATCTCCCCAGATTACACAGAGGCTGTTCCACTCCTAGGAAGCACCCAGGACAATGACCGAGGACAACCCCAGGCTGAGCTGCTGTTTGTAAGAGCAAAAGAGGGGAAGGCACGTGGATGGGGAATAAACAGTGACTCATCCCCACGCTGGAGTCCCATACAGACATCACCAGACCCCTGGCCGTGTGAGAGGGACGCAGGAAGCACGGGTGCCCTGGTGGGGGGGCGGCTGCCGGGCTGGGGGTCTCGTGCCCCTCCCTTCTGTCTCTCTGCGCCTCTCGGAGATGGTTCCAGGCCGTCTGGGATGCCCGCCAGAGACATCCCTTGATTCTATGACGAAGCCCCTCTGGCTTCTGTTGGAGTAGCCTGCGGGGGCCGGGAGCCTGGAGCAGAGGTGGACTCGTGCTTGGGCCCCGGTGCTTCAGGTCTGAGGCCAGAGGGTCAGGAACACAGATGGGGGCAGGGTGTCCCTGCCAGGGCCACTGGGCGAGGCGGACTGGGCTCCGTGCCATGACCAGGGCAGGCCTGGATGCCGTGCGCCAGAGGAGAGGCCGGCAGGGCAGCCCGGGGAGCAGGGATGGTCACGGGGGCCCGAGGTCCTCCTCCGGGTGCCGGGCGCCGGCCCAGAGGACCAGATGGTTCTCTTTACGAGGGGAGCGCTGGCGGCCAGGGGCAGAGAGCCCGGAAAAGCCTGCAGCTGGCCCTCGTCTCCATGCTTCTCCCTGATGTTGTTTTTTGCTGGAAAATCAATTCTGCAAATCCAGCTGGGCCCTGGCCCGGAGCAGCTGGGGGTGGAGCAGCTGGTTCTCTGGCAGATGTGGACCCAGTGCCTCTTCCTGCCTCCTCTGGGCCCTTTCTGGGCCCAAAGCGGGGAGGCGGGGCAGAAGGGGGCCAGCCGGGCAGAGACTCAGAGGGCGCAGGGAGAGAGCCTGCCCCCCGCCCCGTGTCCTACTCAGGCCACCCCCAGGACAACTGTCCCAAGCTCCGGCCCAGGGCCCGGCGCATTCACAGACCCTGGCAATGGGCACCCACTCACTGTCCCCATGGCCCTGAGCCCCAGATCCAGGGCAGAGGCCGGAGGGCAGCCACCACTGGGTTCCTCGAAGGACCACGGCGGGGGCAGCCCTGATGGAGGGGAGGCCAGATGGCCGGGCCTGCAGATGGGCGGGCAGTCTGACCTCGGCCCCCACTCCTGTGCCAGGTCCTGCTTTGCTCTGCAGATCACAGGACCGCCAGCGGGGTGTGCCCTGACCCCCCTGTTGTCCCGGCCCCTCCTTGGATGGAGCCCATGATGGGGACACGCAGATCCAGCCGTTTTCTCCCTCGTGGGCTGCGCTTTTGCAGTCCAGATGTTTAAGGAGCCGTTCCACCCCGATTCCGGCCACAGGGAGATGCCGTCCACAGAAGGGTGTCCTTTCCCATTGACTCGTGTCCCCGTGGCATCTCAAGGTTCCACGCACAGATACACAAGTGCACACAAGCACACACACCCCGAGCCAGCTCTCTCCGGGTTCTCTTCCGTTTGGCCCCATCTCTGTCTCTGTTGCTATGTCTACTTTTTAACGTGCCTTCGAGTTTTATAAGCTCAAATTCACAGACCCGTTAGTCCACATACACTTGGAGATAAGAATCTGCTGGCGATAAGCAGCTGGCGTTTTGACCAGGCTGCAGTGAACCCCAGCGCTCCCGTGCAGAGAAGGTGTATTTCAGTGCCACCCCCGACGCCACCCACCGACAGAGACCGGTGGTCGCGTCCTGATGGGTCAGCGCCTCCCCAGAGGCCGGTGGCCTTTGCTAATTGCTCGTCAAGCTTCTTTCTTCTGGAGTCGGCGCCGTGTGCCGCACACTGGATCTTAAGATCGGGGAGGGTGTTGAAGGACGTTTGCTCACATGTCTTTCCGTGGGTTCATCAAAGCCATTTGTGAGCCGCCGGCAGAGCTCTTGGTGTGACACGGCCCTGCCGCCTTCTGACGGGTCCTGGTGGAGCCAGGATTTCTGTGCCGATGCCTATCGGCACACGTCGGCAGGCTTGTCTCTTCCTTTCCCATAGCCCGACCCCTTCCGTCATGCTCCCGCCTCGTAGCTGTGGCTGTGACTCCCAGCCTCAGCCCTGCGACCTCCATTCCCAGAGGGAAACCCTGGCTGCCAGGGTGGGACCCGCTGAGGTCACAGGGTGTGCGGAGGGGCTGCCCTGGGCGCTGAGGGGCACCTGGGGCCCACGGGGGCCCGAGGTCAGAGGGAAGCTCCTTGCCTCCCCGCCGCCCTCCCTGCAGCCCCCAGCCCCTTCCAGCCTGTGCCCGAGACCCTGGAGTCACCCGGACCGCCCCCTTCGCTAGCCCACACCCCGAACCGGCAAGGCCGGCGGCTGTTTTCTCCAAGCACGTCTGGAAGCCACCCCCTTTCCCACGAGGTCAGCCACCTTCGGGCTCTCGGGTCCCTCAGCAGCCTGGGCGTCCAGGCAGGGCCGGACAGGCTCCTGGGGCTGCTGGTGATGAGGTGAGGGACCCCCGCTCCAGGTGCAGGCCTGTGGGAGGGGATCCCAGGACGCGGTGCAGGGCCTGAGGACATGGGGCCTGGCGGCTCTTGGGCTCCTGACTTAGGCCCTGGAGCCGATGGGGGCCGCTCCACGAGGCAGTGACGTGTCACAGGGGCCACCTGCGGGGTCGGCCTCGAGACCACAGGCACTGGCCACACCTGCCAGTGACCTCCAAGGAGTTGGGGACAGGAGCTCCGGGTGGGGTGCTGTCCCCTGAGGCCAGGCACCAGGTCAGGAGGGGGCAGGAGAGGTTTCTCCTTAAAGATGGGGGTGATCAGAGGCCCCAGGGTGAGCGCTGAGAAGCCTCCAGGCCCGGAAGCAGCCACTGGACAGAGCAGGTGCGGGCCAGGCCCAGAGGGGCAGCGCCATCCTATCGGTCACCCTCGCAAGATGGTCTGCGGCGGGCACTGGCCCAGGGTCTCGCCCAGTGGGGTTGGGCTGGGGCCCAGAACTCTGCCCTCCCTGCCGCAGAGCGGCCGTGTCTGCAAGGCCTCCTGCCCGCCAGGTGCTACCCCACCCGGCTGGGAAGGGCGCCCGGCGAGGGCCCCGCAGCCCCTGGAGCAGCGCGCTGGGCCTGACCCCCGCCTCCCCACCAGTCAGCGTGCGGGTGACAGGAGGCTGTCTCAGACACGTGAGGTTTTACGAAATCAGCTCCCCTGAGCCCACTGCCAGGAAGCTACTGAAGGATGTGCTTCGGCAAAATGAGTGTGAAAACCCAAGAAGAGGGAGTCGTGGGCTCGGGAAATAGGGCCGCCAGCACGGGGAGTTCTGAGGGTGACCCGTGTCTCCAATCTGAGGAAAGGCCCAGATTCACTGATTCATTCCCACCCTCACACGCTGGGCACGGGGCAGAGAACAAAACGGACGAAGGGCCGGCCTCCGGAAGCTCACACTTCTGCAAAGGCAGTTAGACCAAAAAAGGGCTCAAATTAAAATATCAAGTTTCAGCTCTGACATGGAAAGAGCTCAGAAGCGTCAGCCCTGTCCTTACAACAAGGAAAAATCAACAGGGTTTCCTGGACCCATTCCAGAACCGAGGTCACAGGGCAAAGCGCCACCCTGAAATCTGGGGGGACAGCTGACAACAGCATCCCAGCTGAGAGCAGATCCCCGGAGCTGAGGCCATGGGAGCAGAAGCTGGTAGGAAGCGTCCCAGGGGGCAGGGCGGCCCCGAGAGAGGACGCCTCCAGGACAGAAGCCTCGCCGCCACCAGTCACCGGACCCCCGACCAACACGTGCGCTGTGAGCAGCTGTCCCGCCGAGCTCCGTGCGCACACCCGACATCTGGCTCCGACCCGCTGGGCGAGGCCCACGCTGACCTGCCCAGGCCGGGGCTGACGGATGATGTGATGAAGTGATGAAGCCACTGTCAGATTCCTGGACGCGTCTCCCAGCCTCTGCACGTCGCAATTCTGTGGCCATACCAAGAGTAGAGATGCAGGGACTGGGTGATAACTGGGCCCAGGGAAGGGACGAAGGGCGTGTGTCCACACACAGCAGACGTACACCTAGTGCTCTCAGCAGCCCCTACAAGGCCCGGAGGGGACATGCCCGGGCAGAGGGCTGGTGTCTCTACGGGAGCTCGGGGCTGGGCCAACCATCGACACTGTCCTCTATGGGGGACACCTGGGGGCCCTGTCCCTATACGGCCACCCTTCAGCCTGGGGGACGCCTGGGGGACGCCTGGGGGCCCTGTCCCTATATGGCCACCCTTCAGCCTGGGGGACACCTGGGGGCCCTGTCCCTATACGGCCACCCTTCAGCCTGGGGGACACCTGGGGGCCCTGGTCCCCGTAGGCGGCCCCGTGCACCTCCTGGGCTGACGGTGTAGGAGTCGCCCCACCTGCACTCACTCCTGGAGATGAGGCTGGAGTGTCTTTTTCTCCTAGGAGATTTGAATCAGAGTTAATCTCATAAAATGACTGGAAGGTGCACCTCCTTTCTTTCTGTCCTGTGGAATCAGTTGGTAATTCGTGTATTTTCTACTTTAAATATTTTTTAGAACTAACCATTGATGCCACTTGCAATTTTCTTTCAGGAAGTTGTTTTTTTAGTTCCATTTCTTAAGTCATAGAGCAATTCAGATCTTTTACTCTTTGCCTGTTTTAGCAAAAGTGTGTTTTCCTTTTTTTCTAAATTCTCATCAGAAAGTTGTCATCACATTCTCTGTCATTTATTGACATCGCCAACTGTTGTAACAGGCTCCTTTTCAGTCCTGTTCTGGTGGTAAATTCCTTTATCTGAATTTAGTCATTTTACTAATTTAGAGAACCAACCAGCGAACGCGACACTCTTCTATATATTTGCGTTGTATTCGATTAATTCCAATCTTATATTTATCACGTACATCCATCTATAATTTAAAAGTTGATTTTTTCGGTGTTTTTCCTAGTTGCCAAGATACATATAAATACGTCCTTATTCCAGCCTTTATATTCTTTTCTCAAAGTCGTACCGCCTCTCACTTTTCTTCTAAGTCACTGCTCCGCCCGCTCCCAGGTACGTTAGCTGCTGCCCAGCTTGTGCAAGTTGTTCTTTCACTGCTGTTCAGGACTCCCGAGGGGGCCGCTGAAGACGGAACAGCTGAGAACCTTCCACAGTCAAGTTAACAACTCGAGGGTAAGCGGCTCCAGAAGCAGAGATGAACCCTAACCCGGCGTGGACGCGAGTGGTGGGGACGGTGGCCGCGGGGAGCGTGGCAGGTGGTGAGTGTGGAGTGCGACACGGCTCCCGCCCCGGGCTCCGTGCCCACACCCAGGCGGGGACGTGGGCAAAACCGAGGCACTTTCCCAGAAGTTTCCCGTAAGCGAGTGTTTGCCCTTGCAGGACCCAGGGAGGAGTCCAGGGGCGAGAGGCCGAGGGGCCGGAGCTGGCGGGCCCGGGACCTGCTGCGGCAGGTCGCAGGAGGGACGCGCCCCGTCCCCGCCCTCAGGCTGAGCAAGGGCAGCCACGCATCCCAGCCACGTGGTGCGGCCGGACCCACGGGCGCGGCGGGGCTTCCGGAGGCGGCGGCGTGACGAGGACAAAGTGGTGTCGCTGGGCACGTCCCTGCGAACCCGGAGCCAGCGGCCTCTGCCGCCCCCAGGGGCCCGGGTCCAAGGCTGCCCGAGGGCGGAGGGCGGGGGTGGCAGAGGCCAGCACTCAGGCCGCAGCGCCCCTCCTGTGGTGACAGCGGGGCTCACTGGGCCGTCCATCCAGCCCCAAGGCCACCAGCGCTAGGAGAGAAGAGGACTGACCCCGCCTGTGTCCCGGTGAGACGCAGCCGATGAAACAGATGCTAGGCGTGCCGGCTCTTTCTGGGACTTTTATTTCTTTAAAATAATTCATACAAATGGTTACGGTCACAAACATGATTTTAACCAAAATATTGCTAGCCTACCACATCAGCAGGACGGCACCGCGCGGCCAGGCGCCGCAGCCCCGCCGCCCGGGACGGAGGCCCGCGCGCTCCTCTGCACCGCTAGCGACGCCGTCTTCGTTTGGAACAGGGGGGGTTCATGCCAAAGTTAGGAAAGACAGCCTTTGTTTTGTTTTTCTAAATTATTCTAAAAATAAGACAAGCAGGTAGAAAAAACAATGCACTGAGTGGCGTAAAAAGAAAACGGGGAGGATTCATTGTCCTGAGAAGTTTGCCAACTGCTTGGTTCGGGATGCGATCCACACACAAAAGGGAGAACGTCTGAAGCAGACCCGCGGAGCCCTGCCTCGGGCTTCTCCTGCCGACAGCTAAGCAAACAAATCCTTTGCGACGTTCTAAAGACTGTACACAGACGGGGACACTCATGATAGAATTAACTACTGACTCTTCCGCTGCTGAGCGGGGACGCAAAGGACACGGCAGCGGCCGGCCCCCGGGACGGGACAACTACAGCTGATGCGGGGAGAGGGCGTCACCTCTCACCCCTGGCGCCCGGACCGTCCCGGAGGCCGTGGCCGCCTGCGGCGCCGCCCCTGCACACACCTGTCCGAGGGCTTGGCCGGTGCCCAGGCTGCGGAGCTCTGCCCGGGCTACAACTGGTCGCTCGCATGGTCTCTATCTGCCTCGGGCTTGACGGTTTGGCCGGGAGAAGGCGCGTGGGGTGGGTGGGACACGGGGGGCAGGCCGTGGGACAGGGACATGGCGCTGGGGACGATGCCTTCGACTGCGGCGGGGATGCCGCTGGGGGCCACGCCCACGACGCCTGGGGGGTACCTGCTGGGAGAGGAAGGAGGCAGGTGAGGCCAGCGGGGCAGGACCCCAGGCTGCGCCTGAAGGCCGCCTGCTGGGGGACGCCGTCCCACTCCCTGTGTGGCCACCACCCAGACAGACGGTCTCACGTCCACCGGGCCCTGAAGGTCGCCCCCGCTCACCTGTAGGCGGCCCCGTTGAGCTCGGGGTGCACCACGGCCGGGTCCACACTGGCCCAGTGGGTGGCGGCTGCCAGGTGGTCTTTGTTCACGCAGTTCTTCAGACTGTCAGGGATCCGGCCTAGGGGACGTCGGGGAGAACGGGAGGGACGGCGCCTGCGTCAGGCGGCTGCCAAGGGGACCCCAGAGGCAGGGGCTCCACCGGGGACACGGGCAGTCTCCACAGACTCGCTCCCCTTAGGCACAGCCGGGTCCTGTCTGGGCAGTGTTGCCCTCAAAGCTCGGGGACCCCCAACCCCAAGCAACCGATCTCAGCTCAGCAGTGCCCCCCACCCCATCTGCTTGGCCCGGGGGTTTCAGTCAGAAGCTGACAGGGCCCGGCCCGGAAGGCTTACACGTGTAAGTGACTTTTTACAAGGTGGGGGAAACACCCCACGAGCTGGCACCCTGAGCAGGACAGCCAGCGAGCGCCACACACGCGATGCGAGGGCCTGGGCTGTGCTCGGCCCCTCCGTGCTTGGGGTCTGCCACGCCCGGCCCCGGGCGGCCGTCTCCCTAGCCACCCCCCCCCCACACCCCGCAGAAGGCGCCGCGGCCTCGGGCCCCCGCCGGCGCACCTGTGACGGCTCTGCGGATCTCCCGGGCCGCCTCCTCACGCATCTCGATGGAGGCCTGCTCGCTGTACCAGGCCGCGTGTGGGGTGCAGATCAGGTTGGGCGCGTCCTTCAGGGGACCCTGGCTAAAACTGCACGGCACACAGGAGGTCAGAGGCCCTGCGCCTGCCCGGAGCCACACCCCACCCTCCGCCAGACTCGGTGGCTCCCCCCGAAAGACAAACCTGCCCACGGGCTCCTGACCGCAGTGGGGAGGGGCCTTCACGGGGGGTGGGGATGCTGCCCGCCCCTCCCGCAAGTGGCTGTGAGCTGCAGACCCCAGGCCCTCCGGACCTGGAAGGGTGAAGGCCCACCTGGAGCTGCCCAGCCGCCCCCGACGGGCGTTTCAGCCGGGAGGCGTCTGACGAGGCCACGTGGGGGCAGCCGCCTCGTGCCCCCGGGCACTCAACAGGCTGCCTGGTCTGAGCCCTTCCCACCACGTGCAGGGGACTGGGCCGTCCTGGCCTACAGTGGTGGCCTCCCCCGCTCTGAGACTCGGCCAGGGAGGAAGGTCTGCCCCACGTGGGATCTCAGTGCCCGAGGCCGGGGCCTGCAGGCCGTGGTGGGCGTCGGGGCCCCACTCCCTCGCGGCGCTGTGGCCGCCGGGTCGGACGCAGGCAAGCGCGGGCCGTAAGCGGGTGAGCGCCGGCTCGGGGACCCCAGGGCACCCCCGGCAGGCACCTGAATGGCTCTGACTCGTGCACGTCCAGGGCCGCACCGCGGATCCGCCCCTCCTTCAGGGCCTGGGCCAGCGCCTTCTCGTCCACGAGGCCGCCCCGGGCCGTGTTCACCAGGAAGGCCCCTTGTCTCATCTGGAAGACACGACAGTGCGGCCTGAAGACACTCCCCCGCCGGGTCAGGAAGTGGCTTCCCTGCTCCCCGGTGAGGGATTCCTTGTGACCCCTATCTCACCCCAACTAAGCCCACCCCGTCGTGGGGCTCCGGTGGCCGTCCACCAGCTCGGGGCAGCTCGTGCCTGTCCGGGCCCCACTGAGTCCTCGGGGACCGCACAGCCCCCGGCCACGCCCTGTCCCCCAGAGACCCAGACCCACTGGGTGAGAACCAACGAAGGTGCCTGGCCTCACCCTCTCCAGGGCTTCAGGAGCCTGGGGCGGACAGCAGGTGAGGCCCCAGGCGGGCACACTGAATGTACACGCACGCCCACCCACACGTACACGTGCACACGCGGACGCGCGTGGAACCACACGTGCACGTGTGCGCGCACACCTACGTGCACACATCAATGTGAGTGGCCACCCCACACTTAAATACACGTACACACACGTGTGTACAAGCCCACGTGCACACACACGCGTGGGGTGGGCACCATCGTCGAAGCTGACCCACCCCCACGTGCATACACTGTGCACGCCTGCAACACAGGTCTCTGCGCACGCGGGCACTTGAAAGGCCTGTGCCGCGGCTCGGGGAAGAGAAGGCCCCGTGGCAGGCCCGCGCGGCGGCCGGTGGCCGGCAGGCGTGGCGGGCAGGCGGGGGCCCCGGGCCGCACACCTGTTTGACGGTGAAGTCGTTGATGAGGTGGTGGTTGTGCTCGTTGAGGCCGCAGTGCAGGGTCACGCAGTCGCTGTGGAAGAGCAGGTCCTGCAGCGTGCTGACCCGCTGCAGCCCCAGCGCCCGCTCCGTGCCGTCCGCCAGGTAGGGGTCGTAGAACAGCACGTTGAAGCCAAAGGCCTTGGCCCGCAGCGCCACCGCCTGCCCCACGCGACCTGGGGAGCGACAGGGTGTCACCGCGGCACCTCTCTGGCCGCCCCGCCTCGGTTCCCCGTCTGCCCGGGGTGAGCCTGAGGCGTCTGCCCCCAGAGGCCCAGCGGCAGGATGTGCGCGGGACGAGGCTTTGCAGAGAAGGGGCGGGGCTCCGGGGGGCTGGGGAGCGCCGACGGGGGCCCCGCGGATGCACGGGGCGGAGAGGCAGGGGCTGCAGTGTCAGGATAGGCCCCAGTGCCCCGGGGGCTGAAGCCCTCTGTCCTCGGCTCCCGAGAAGACAAAGCAGGGGAGCAGCGCAGGCCAGGAGCTGGGGGGGGGGGGCAGGCACGCCAGGGCCCTGCGCTTGGGGCCACGGGACACCATGGAGGCTGGTAAGGCGCCAGCACAGAGGGCCCGGGGAGGACGGGCACCCAGCGGTCCTGCCGACCCGCCACGGTGCCAGCGCCTCGGAGCAGTCACTCACACTGCCCGGTGGGCGACGCTGGCACGGAAGCCCCTGCTCGGCTGGCCTCGCCTGAAGCCACTTCCCCTACGACGTCAGTCCCCAGTTCCAGGAACCAAGAGAAACCCGAGGAGGATTTTCACTTTTATGAGAAAAGGCAAAAGCGAAATTGCGCTCAGTGTGTCTGGCAGGTGCCGTTACAGAGCCCCTCCTGTCCCCGGGAACCGCGCTCCGTGTCTCAGTGTGGAGCTGCTGTGGCCTTGGCCTCCACGAGCGACACGGGTCCAAAGGCTGCTGCTTCTTCCCTTTACGCCACTCGGGCCACAGGTTTCAGGGGACCACTCTGCTTGGGGCGGTGGGGAACCAGAACAGAGACTCTCGGAGTCCCGAGGGGCGCGGGGAGGGCCGGAGCAGGTGCCCAGGGGCCGTGGTCCCCAGGGCCGCCGGGCGCTGGTTGAGATGCAGCCTCTGGGGCGTCCCCACCGCACTGAGTGTCTTGACAGATACTGCCTGGAGGTGGCCACCCCAAGCCCACTGGCCAGGCACAGCAGCTCCGCATCCTGGCTCCTTCCTCCCGGCCTGCATCACATCGCGTGGGCCGGGCCATCCCTGCCCTCAGACAGGCCGAGGGCGCTGGGGGCCTAGGTGCCGGGTGCAGGGCACTCACAGGGCTACGGGGCTCTGGCCAGCCCTGGCATCTGTGTGTGCACATCCAGCAGGACAGCAAGTCGTGTCGGGGAGGGACACCCCTGTGCCCCACGGACGCCCGTGACCCTGACCCCCTGCACTAATGCAGGCGCGTCTCTGCCCTGCAGTTCCCCCACAGCTGCACGAGGCGGCGCCTTTGCCGTGGAGAACCTGTGAAACAGCTGATGGGGTCGCAAGGAGCTACGGTCCCGCCCATGCTGGGTGGCCCAGGTGGACGGGCAGGCCCCTCCCGCCACACTGCCCTCCCCTGCTTCCCCAACCCCTAAGGCCCGCACCACCCCGGCACCTCTGCCCCCGCCCCCCGCCCACGTCTCCGTTCCCTGGTTTGCTGTCTGAGCGCAAGGGGCCCAAGGCTGGCCCAGGACACCGGCCTGCAGGGCACGCGACTGAGCGGGTGAGTGGAGGGAGCAGCCTCCGTCCACCCAGAGCAGGGCTCAGGGCAGCCTGCCCGGCCACCACCCGAAGGCCTTGTGTGTTCAGTCGCGGGGCAAGGGAACGGCAGAGCAAGCGTGCGTGAGTGTGCGTGACCACACGAGCACGTGTGACCCCAAGAGCACCTGTTTAACATCTGTTGTGTGGGGGCCCCACTAGGTGTTCCCGGGGTGGAGAAGGACCAGCACAGTCTCTGGGGCAGAGACCCCTCAACCCCACGCTGTCCCCTGGCTGGGCGACCACGTGCTAGCAGCACAGCGCAGCCCCAGCCTCCGGGTCCACAGAGCCTGTGCATGGGGGCGAAAGCCATCGCACCTAGCCCGATGATGCCCAAGGTCTCCCCGCGGATCCTGGCGGCTCCGGAAGCCACCTCTCGGATCTGCTCGACACTCTGGACCCGCGTGCCTTCCCGGAGCGCCTGGTGCAGCCACGTGGTCCTGCGGTACAGGTTCAGGATGTGGCACAGGGTGGAGTCGGCGGTCTCCTCCACGGACGCGGCCGGCACGTTGCAGACGGCGATGCCTGCGGACACGAGATACGCGGGGCAGTCACTAGCACGGTCCTGGGCCTCACGTCCCTGCCCCAGGATGCCAGGAGACAGATGCAGGTTACCTGCCCCGTGCCGCGTGGGAAAGCCACCCATGGGTCCAGTGGGCAGACAGGGTGGGGGACAGGAAGAGAGAGAGGCCACCTGGGCGGATGCCCACACCTGCTTCTGCTCCTCCTGGACCACTTGCCACTGAACCTTCTGGAAAGGGGTCTTGGCCAGGCCACCCCTCCCCGGGCCCTGCCCTCCCCCCCAGCCCCCCCCCCCAGCTCGGCTTGCAACAAAACGTTAAGACAGGGTCAAGAGATCATGCAGGGGAGACCGAGCGACAACAGAGCTGGAGGCCCCGTCACACTCGGGAACAAGGCTGCCGCCTGACAGAGGACCAGGCCCTGCGGAGGTCTGGCAGGGATGACCGCACAGCACGCCCCAGACTGTCCCTGGACGAAGGACGGAGCCCCAGCCCGTGAAATCGCGAGGCAACGAGGACCCGCTCCGCGAACGGGGACGAGGCCCGGAGGGCGGCCCAGCTCGAAAAGTGCCCAGACCGCAGCCTGACACCGCGGTGCCTTCCTGGGGACAGGTGATAGCGGGGTGAGGGAGCTGGGCTGGCAGAGCAGAATGAACCCTGGGACGCGTGGCAGCCGACAGCGGGAGCCGTTTTCACGCTGCGGTCTGAGGCCGCCGTCGGTGACCGCGGACCGTGGCAGGGCGCGTCCTGACCTGCCCTTATGCCGTGACCAACACAGAGGATAAGGAGAGACTAAACCAGAACATCACAAGAGGCTGAACACTGCACCCGGAGAAGCATGCTGCAATCTGTTTCCGTGAGTGTGTCACACACCTGTGTGTACACGCTCCCACGTGTCCTAAATCACAACACAAACCTCCTTTCCCAGCAAGTCTCGTGCACAGTGCCGCGCAAACCCTGACACAGATGTACTGGCCGCCCCCCCCCCCCGCCCCGGCTGATGTCCCTTCCCCGCGGTCCCCAGGAGGCAGTGCAGGAGGGCGGCGGACACGCTGCCCACAACGCCCGGGGGCTTCCTGAGGGATGCTGCTGCCACCCTGCACCTGCCTGAGGGGAGCTGGCGTGGGGCCCACACGCTGCCGGCCTCCAGGCCACCTCTAACCAGGCAGTCGGCTGCAACGGGACTCTCCTCTTCCCAGTAAAACCAACAGACAAAACGTGATGAGGTCACACCAAGGGAGCAGTGCGCAAAGTTGCAAAGAGAAGAATCCAAGCTCGTCCTACCTAAGTCCCCAGCTGACTTGATGTCGATGTTGTCAAAGCCGCTGCCGATTCGGACGATTATCCGCAGAGCCTTGAACTTCTCCAGGTCCTCCCTGGTCAGCGTGATGGTGTGATACATCAGCGCCCCAACGGCCTCGTTCAGCACCTGCAGTGAAGGGGGCACGTGAGCCGGTGCCGCTGCGGGAGAAGCCACGCGGGCACTCCCCCCAAGCGCGGCCCCCGCTAGGCAAGTCCCAGGGCTCCAGCAGGTTCCCACCCGAGCGGCCTTCCCTCCGGTGCGCGTGGCAGGCCCTCTCAGGGGGAAGGTGCCCGATCCCCACGTGAGCGGCCTGCAGTGACCCGAATGTGACGGATCAGCAAACGCGCGAAGCACACCGAAGGTCCCCGCCCCGGTCGACACAGAGGACGGCGCTCTGCCTGCCTGACGCAGTGGGGTGGGCGGGGGCTGCCCTCTCCTTGGGCACCAGGCACTACGATAGACGACAAACACCGGTTGCTGGGAGGACCCGGCGCACCCGAGACCTCCAGACCCCGCCGAGAGGATGAGAAGCCAGCGGCCACTTTGACACACCGTTCCTAGAACAGGAGCGGCCGCAAGGCCGCAATGGGCTCGGAGCGTCGGATAAGTCCCTGGGGACAGTACACGCGCCGCAGTGAGCAGGGCACCCCTTTCAAATGGGGAGAGGGCTGATGTGCCGACCCCGCCGTCACCGTGCACAGGGCCCGGCCTCCAGGTCCGCCCTGCACGGCCCAGGGTTGGAGGATTACCCCCCAGAAAGGAGCAGGGAGCAGCCGCAGCCCTTGCGCACTATCCACCGCGCCGCGGACCTGGGGGGCCGCCTCCCCCCAGCCCCCGCCCACCACTGGGAGGGGCGTCAAGGTCGGGTACGCGCTCCGGGCGCGCCTGCGCCTAAGGTGGGCCTAGCCAGCTGCAGCCTGCAGGAGGGGCCCGCCAGCTCTGTCTGTGCACCCTTCGGAGCGTGGCCGGGGCCGTCGCCCCCAAGTGCGGGGCTCCAGGACACCTGGGGGCGGCCCGCGTGTCTCGGTGAGTCTGTTCCAGGCGAGGCCCACGCGGGGAGGTTGGTGCCAAGCGCACAGACCTCCCCGTGGGCGACGTCCGCCCACGACCCCCCTCGAGGAGACCCCCCCCACCCACCTGCCAGCTTAAGTCCATGAGCTCTGCCAGGGCCGGGCCCACCAACGTGGGATGCACCTCGCTCCTGGGGGGGGGGGGCGGGGAGCGCGGGTCGAGGAGGGCGGGGCCACAGCCCAGGACCGTGAGCCCGGTCCGCAGCGGGACGCAGTCTGGCCAAGGCCAGGGACGCATGGTCTGCCATCTCTGGGCCCAAAGGCAGGGTCTGCGGAGCGGGCCCACCCCGTTCCAACGCATCACGTAATCCAAATCCTGCCGTACTTGGGAACGAGGTTTACTCCTCCCTAACGGGACGTTATAATCGATGACGTCTCAAATTCAGTGAAACAGAGTCCGCTGGGAACCCGTGGTGATGTGTCTGCAGGCCCCCCTCTGGACCGAGCTTCCAGTGCTCACCCTGGGTCCCCCGGGGCGACAGAGGCTGCTGGACCACAAGGGGCCACATGTGAGCTGAGGCAGCAGCTGGCCCGTGGCTGTCGCAGTAAGCGGGGTGGAGCGGGCTCTGAGCGTGGGACGCAGGGCAGGGGACTGCAGCCCCGGGGAGACTGCTAACGGCCCCGGCTCGCCCCTTCTACGATGACTGAGCCCTGGTCCCAGCCGGACACGTGACCACCCGGAACTCAGTTTCCTCTGAGGCTGGCCTGGCCTCCGTTCCCCTCCTGCTGCCTGCGGTGGCCTGGAGGACACGGCCACAGGGGACCTCACAGAAAGGACCAAGGTAAGGGCAGCTGGGAAGCAGGGCAGGGGGTCCTGGGCCCCTGACCCTGCAAGGAGGCGACGGGGCGCTGCCAGTCCCGCTCTGGCCCCAGCTCGGAAGATCTAGGAAGTTCAGCTCCGGGAGCAGGGGGCTGCCAGCGGGCGTGTGCATGGACCGGCTGGATCATGCCCGAGTCCTGACAGCTTCCCTGGCTTCCTGGGAGGGCCACAGACGCACGCGCAGACTTCCGGTGCCGTGACTCGACGAGACCCGGTGTGGACGGGGTGAGGCCCGACGTGTGACAGCAGAGCAGCAGCAGAGGACATTAAGCAGGGGCACGTGGGGAGGGTGGGCAGGAAGATACAGGGCAGTGGACATGGCTAAGGCCACGGGCAGGTGCAGGGGAGAGGGGAGGGCTCGGCTGGCGGTTCCCCCCGAAGGCCCCTCTGGCCGCCCTGTGCTGTGTGGACAAGAGCTGGTGAGGAGGGCCCCCTTGGGGCAGGTGGGCAGGCGCTGGGGGGCAGGCTGCATGCAGACAGAGATCTGTCGGTGCCCGCGTTGTCCGGCACGGCTGGATGCTAGAACCAGAGAGACGGACATGTCCCTGCCGGCACTGGGAGGGGCTGCCCCGGACACAGGGGCAGATGCATCAGCTGGACGCCCGCGGGGCCCTCGGCTACAACGGGCGTGCGGATGGGCTGTGGGCAGGCGGGGCGGGGCAGGTGGTCCTCGCGGCTCAGACGCGTGCGCAGGGCCAGCTTTTCCTGAGCATTGCACCCAGCTGTGGTCCTTAAGTGTCCTGGGCTAAACTTTTTTTGTTTTTTTTTGCGGTACGCGGGCCTCTCACCGCTGCGGCCTCTCCCGCTGCGGAGCACAGGCTCTGGACGCGCAGGCTCAGCGGCCATGGCTCACGGGCCCAGCCGCTCCGCGGCATGTGGGATCCTCCTGGGCCGGGGCACGAGCCCGTGTCCCCCGCATCGGCAGGCGGACTCCCAGCCACTGTGCCACCAGGGAAGCCCCCGGGCTGCACTTTTAAGCAGGGACGGTCCACGACGGTCTGAACGTTTCTAAAGCTGGAGAGACTGTGTGGCTTCCAGCGCTGGCTGTGCTGCAGCAAAACCCCACGTTTGCTTGTTTCCTTGAGGTGAGAAGTGAGTGGATCCCTGCAGACCCTCTTAGGCTCCAGTCTTGCTGCCGCTGCCCCCGGGGCACAGTCTGCCCATCAGCACCGACCGCCCAGTACCAGGCATCCCCAACGTCCAAATACTCCGTGTGACGCACGCCAACTGGAACTGTTATTTCAGCTTTCACTTGCATTTCTGGGTGTGACTCAGTCACCCAGGTGCGTTTCTGGGTAAATTATTTTTTTGACGCCTGGTCCTTCCACTGAGCGTCTCTCGAATCCCAGGGTACCCGGAGAAGTGTTCTCAGGGGAGCCCGGGCTCCCCTCAGAGCAGCGCCCACCCTGTACCAGCTACAGGAAGAGAGCACTGCAGGGGCACCACGCTGCCCCGTCCAGACTCCAGGTCCACGCTCCTGCTGGCTCCTGACCCCTTTCCTGGCTGCAAAGTGGCCATGACACCCCTGGTATGGACTGACCTCCCAGCGTCCACTGCTGCCAGCCTCTACCTGCTGTGTCACCAGCTAGTCAATGACCTGGCGTCCTCAGGTCCACAGGAGGAAACGCAGCCCACCTGGCCAGGCGCTCAGAGCAGAGGGCCTGAGGGGTACTCACTGGGCACCACACCAGAGGCAGGCCACTGGTCAGGGCGCCTCCTCGGCCCGAGTCTCCCCTCCCAGCATCACTCACTCTCTCTCTCACACACACAGACACACACACACACTCAGGGTACCTCCTCAGCCCGAGTCTCCCCTCCCAGCATCACACACACACACACACACACACGCACGCACGCACGCACACACACGCACGCACGCGCACACACACACACACACACACACACTCAGGGCACCTCCTTGGCCTGAGTCTCCCCTCCCAGCATCACTCACTCTCTCTCTCTCTCTCTCTCACACACACACACACACACACTCACACACACGCACACACACACTCAGGGCACCTCCTTGGCCCGAGTCTCCCCTCCCAGCATCTCTCTCTCTCTCACACACACACACTCTCACACACACACACACACACACACCCTCAGCGACTTCTTATCTTTCCAGATGGGCACGTTCTGTGAGAGGCCACGCAGACGGCTCGAGGGCTTTCCCGATGACAGGAGGCCCAGGTGGAGGGACAGCGGGCTGAGGACCGCAGACAGGTTCCCACACGCCTGCTGGAGCGCCACCCAGACCTGCAAGCTGACAGCCCGGCTGCCCCTGGGGGGGCGGGGGGGCAGCGTCACCTGCTCTGTCCACACCCCCTCCCGTGCCCACTTCCCACTGGGATCTTTCTCCTGTGGGTTGAGGAGTCTGAGTATTTCAGCTCTTCCCCCCCGACTGTTACACGCACTGCAGACGCGTCTCCTTCGCCCCCTCACTTCCTGTTGTGTGTGATTTCTCTTGCAGGGAGACTGTTGTGACCGCCTTGTACGCGGATGCCCCTCCTTCCCACGCCGTGCTTTCTGCAGAACTGCCCACGTTTGGTCCTGTCTGACCAGGGCAAACACGCTCCCCTCAGACGCCCCTCTCACTCTTGGTGACGGCGGCCGCGCACGAAGGCGCCGGCCAGCATCCCCAGGGCTCGTGGGCTCACCAGTCCTCTCTGCCTCCAGGGTCCTCAGGTCCCACCGACTGGGAGCCACCCCCCCGCTGGCTGCAATGCCTGTTTCTGCGTTTCCCCTGGATTTTACTTCATGTCTTACCCGGCCTCGGCGCCTCCCTCCTGGGACAGGGCGCTTCACTCCAACGAGGCCCCCGCTGGTGCCCCTGGAACCCCAGGCGCGTCCCCGTGTCACTCCCACCCTGGCCCAGCCCCTCAACGGGACCCCAGGTCTTCCTTTTCCACGGCCCCCCCCACCTCACGGGCACCTGACCTCTGAGGAGCTTCGGAGAGAGCGGCGGAGGGGAGAAACGCCTCCGCCGGCCCCGCGTGTGGGCGGGCGAGCGAGCCTGGCTAAAACCCTCTTCTCAGGGGCTTTGACGCGCCCAGCTGGGGCCGCTCCGGTTCTTGTCCCCCACCCCTGGCGCTGGTGAAATCTGGATCCTGAATGGCAGGGCCTCTCGCGGCCCCCGACACTCATGCTGGGTTCGTGGCAGGAGCCCGGGAGCCTCTGTTCAGCTTTGGTAGTTTTCCTCATGTTGTGGCGAAAACGTCAGTCTCTCCTTAACGCTCAAATAACGTCGGACGGACGTCCAACCAGCTGTGAGGAGGTAGAAACCCCTGATCAGACGTGACGCGTAAGACAGGCTGATACTTCCCTTCTAGGCCAAAGCCTGCAGCCAGGTGGTCCACGGACCCCGTGTCAGCTCCAGAGCCACCAGGGTCCTGGGCTCCTGTCTTGCTGCCCCGCCATTCCCAGGCTCCCCTGGCTCCACACGGCTTCCTTTTGTGGTCTGGGTGGCTGCCCAGGCTCCAGCCATCACATCTGGTTTCCAGCCAGCAGAAAGAGGGAAGGTGGCTCTGCACACAAAGGCTGCTGTCCTCTCCCTGGCTGCACTTAGTCTCTGGCCACCCCTGGCAGCAAAGAGGGGGAAGGAAGTGCTTGCCCAGGATGGGGAACGGGAAGCTCCCGAGAGCGGCTGCACTGGCCAGCTGGGCCCGGCACCCCCGCGGAGTCTGCGAATCTCTCCTCGCTCCTCATCGCTTCCGTCTTTCCTCTGGGCTTCCCCTGACTGTGTCTTCTGAGCTTCCTATTGAGGTTTAAACCTTCCGCTCCCATTTTAGTTTCCAGGAGCTCCCTCTAGTTCTCCCGTGGTTCCTTTCTCGCTGTGTCCTGCTTGGTGTACAATCGGGCGTTACCTCAGGCCTAAGGACGCCAATTACACAGTCCTAACGTCTCTTCTGTCAGGAGCATAAAATTCCGTCCCCAGGACACTTTTTCTGCCTGTTCTTCTCTGGCAGGCAAGGCCAAGGCTTCCCGTGGGTGTCAGGAGGCGTAGGGCTCGGGGGGGACGCCGCCTGCCCGTTGTGGGGGGCTCTGAGGGCCCTATGCCCCTCCCCAGGGGTCTGTCAACATACATTCATTCCTTTATTTCTGGCTGTGTTGAGTCTTTGTTTCTGTGCGAGGCCTTTCTCCAGTTGCGGCGAGCGGGGGCCACTCTTCATGGCGGGGCGCGGGCCTCTCACTGTTGTGGCCTCTCCCGTTGCGGAGCACGGGCTCTAGAGCGCAGGCTCAGTAGTTGTGGCTCACGGGCCCAGCTGCTCCGCAGCATGTGGGATCCTCCCGGACCAGGGCTCGAACCTGGGTCCCCTGCATTGGCAGGCAGACTCTCAACCACTGCGCCACCAGGGAAGCCCTGGGTTTTATATTAACTTGTTGAAATAGCTTTGGTAAGTTACAGTTCTGGAAAAAACCACGTTTTGTCTTAGTTTTCAAATTTACTGGCAAAACTTGTTTTAGTACTGCTTACGGTTTTTAAAACTTTCTCCCGGTATATCTCTCTTTCATTCCACTACTGTTTTTTTAAAAAGTATCTTTTTAGTTTGAAGCGGTGTAAGGTTCACAAGATGCTGCCAACGAGGGGGATCCCGCGTCCCCTGGCCTGGCCCGTGGTGGGGAGCGAGCCTACGCCCGGGAGGTCATCTGTGCGCCAGGTGCCCTTGGCCGTCTTGTCCTTGCTTGTGTGCTGTTCTGTGGAACTTCACTGTGGGTCTGTTCAAGCAGCCGCCTCACAACAGGACACAGACAGCAGGACTGCCGTCGCCACAGAGACACCCCCGTGTTAGCGGCACCTGAACCCGGCACCTCGGTCCCCTTTGCCGTCCCCGTCACGGTGGCTGGCCAGAGTGACGACGCCTGTGACCCTGAAGAGCTGGCTGCTCTGGCCCGGCCGACGCCGGTGCCCGTGGCTCACCCTTCCTTCTCTGCCCAGTGGGGCTCCTCGGTACCCGTGCCCTGGCGGAAGGCCACCTGGTTCCCTCTGGTTCCGGCCACGAGGAGCGAAGCTGCTGGGGAGCTCGCGGGAGGTGTCTGAGTGGACGTGTGCTCCGCTTCTCGGGGGGAAATGCCGGCACTGGGGCGGCCAGGCAGGTGGCCCGCACCTGCTCAGCTTTGGGCAGCCGCCGGCCCGAGTTCCCGGAGGGGCGGCCTGGGCGTGCATGCCGCCGCACTTCTCACCCGCTTACTGCTGCCTCCCCTCGGCTCTGGGCCGTCGTCAGCCTTTTCCTCATCCAATTCTGCCCGCGGCCCATCCCCTCCCCTCGGTCCCTGAGACTCCTGTCGGAGGCTGGCTCCCCACCGGGGCCCCTCACCCCAAGCCTCCGTCCTGCCGCTGACCCAGGTGGCTGTTGAGTCCGCCCAGTGAGCTCTCACTTTCAGCTTTGCTGTTTCTGCTCCTAGATCTTCTAAAAACTCCCCCGAAGCCTCTGCCGTCGTCACGTCTTCTGCTCTCGGCTCCTTTGAAGTGCTCAGGCTTGGTTTTCACGCTGTGGTGGTAGCAGCAGACACCCCACCGGCCCCGTGGGTCCCTCTAGTCCTTTGTCTCTGCTGGTTTTCGCTCAGTTCTTTCTTCTCCTACTATCTTGTTATCTTCGACTGTGCGATGAACATTGTGCTAGGAGGTGATCTGCAGAGACAACTGGGGGCCCAGGCCTACGGGCTCTTCCCGTAAAGAGTGCCGTTCTCCCTTGTCTCTGCCAGCCACCTGAGCGGAGGACACAGGGGCGCCTATGATCCAAGTTCAAGGCTTGATGTGGACGTTGCGGGGCTGGTGGGGGTACATGTGAGGGTGCATCTGGCCCCAGCTCGTCCTTTCTCAAGGGTCCAGCCCAGAGCCAGGGTCCAGCAGGGCTCCAACCTCACCAGCCCATGAGGCTGCCAGAGCCGCCCTGGCCTCTCAGCCGCCTCTTCCGGCACAGCTGACGCCCCGGCCCGGCGGGCACGACCTGTCCACCCCTGCGGCATCGGGGCCTCTCCTGACCCTGTTGGTCTCCGAAGCACCTTGGTTTTATAAACCTTGGTCCAGCTTCCTCACTGACTCAGGGGAAAGGTGCTTCTGAAGTACCCGGTTGGCTGTGACTACAAACAGAAAGCAGGTTAACATACTTCCCGTCCCAGGGAAGCTGAGAGCTGCAAACCGCGTGGCACAGGCTCAGGGCGTCCCGGCGACTGCCACGGCCTGAGTCGTCAGGTGATGGAGGTGCAGCGTGCCCGCCCCCAGCACCGTCCACTGCAGCCACGTCCCCAGATGCCGCTTTCTGGGAAAGGACTGGTTACAATGCAGACACCCCCCACCTCCCGACGGGCCAGGTGGGGAGGGCAGCGCCACACCTGCCCACTCCGGCAGGAACCCTGGGACACCTGCCTCAGCGCTGGCAAGGCCACGGCTCCCCACCTCCCCGCCCCCGCCCGTGGTACCTTCTCGTGGATCTCCTGTGTGGACTGTGCGTCACAGAAGGCCACTGTGGCCACGTCCTTCAGGATGGGCATCTCCACCGTGCAGTCCCGGCCGTCCAGCAGTGCCACCAGGGGCCGGGGGTGCAGGGGCCCGTTCATGATCGGAGGTCGGACGCCTGCAACGACAGGGCCGGACGCTCAGCTTCCCGCGGCAGCACAGCCCCTGCTGAAACCTCAGCCCACCCCAAGGACTTCCAATTCTACGTGTCCAGCCACCAGGATCTTTGTCAAAAATAAGTTAAAAACCAGGAAGGAAAACACACTGATGTTTGCCACAGCTCAGTGCCACCTGAGTGGACACCGACGGTGGTGACTGCCCCCCTCCACGGATCAGGGCCTCAAGGATGCAGAGGCCCTGGCAGCCCCGCGCTCCAGCTGGCGTCCAGACACGCAGGTTGGAACGACGGGCTCGGGGACGCACCCGACGTTTCTCTTCCACTCGACGCTGTGGTGTTGCCACCCAAAAACCCGGCAGGGACCCACCCAGCACCAGCATCGCCTCTGCTTGTAGGTTTGAGGAGCAAGAAACAGTGTAAGGGTAGAACAGGGTTAGGACACCGGAAGAAGGCCAGAACCCCTCACCTCCCTAAATGAGACAGCGAAGAATGATTAAAAACTCCCTCCCTCCACACGAGGCCCAGGTGGAGACGGGAGCGCTTCACAGGTGACACGCGAGACAGTGGGGGCCGCACCAGCCCGCCCCCTCACCACGGCCCCGCAAGGCTCGCCCTGGGACGTGGCAGCCGGCGCGTGCGGTGCAGGACGGGAACCGGGTGCGGGTTCCGCGGCGGCCCGCCAGCGCCCACCACCCCTGAGAGCGCACGGCCGTCAGGACCGGCGGCAAAGGCGCCAAGACCGCCGGGAGGGCTCCTGGCGTGGGGTCCAAAGGCCAGGACCTCCCTGGTCACCTCCCCCCGCGTCACGAGCAGAGCGTCCAGGCCCCCTCTGTCTGTGGTGCGACGGCGGGAGTCCTGTGCAGACGGTGCCCTGGTCTCTCCAGCTCCACTGGGAGAACAGCAACATCTCACTTAAAGATGTTACTCATCTTAGCGCGTGACAAACACCCGCTCCCAGCCTCACTCAGCTGGAACTTTGCCCAACACCGATCCACGCGACCGCAAGAAACCGAGCCCTCCGGGTCTGCGAAGGTGTCTTAGCTGAAAGGTGCCTGCAGAGCCTCGTCTGAAGCGCCCAGCGGTCAGAGAGGACGGGAAGCCCCAACGGAGGGCACTGCGACCGGGAGGGCTGCCAACCGCAGCGTGTCCACGGGAACGCCCCGAGAAACCCCGCGCCGACCTGCAGCCTGGCCGGGCGCCCCTCCCTCGACACTCTCGACAGGAGCAAACCCCACGGCGAACGTGAGGCCCGACCAAGGCCTCGCTGGCCCGGGCGACTCGCCCCCTCGGGACGCCCCTGTCCTAACCCCAGCACACGCAGGGGGCCCCGGAGCAGCGCCTCCTCCACGGCCGCGGGGACACCGGCCTCGGCGGCCTCACTCTCCCGAGCCCCGACCAACCTGACATCTCTTAATATGGGCTCGGCTTCCACGACCATGAATTCGACTGTTCAAAGCGTCTATCTTCAGAAGCCCCCTGCAGAACCGCGTCCTGTCACTGGATCCTCATCCCACGTCTTTAATTGTCTCGAACCAAAGCTCCTAGGCTCCTGTCCACGGCGACCACTGAAGCCCACGCCGGGTCAAAGTCTGACTAAAAATTAAACACAAGAGACACGTTAAACACCACTGAGGGTCAACTAGACTCACGAACCTCAGGTCCATGGAGGAGGGGCTTCCCTGCACCTTGACCCCAAGCCCGTGGCTGCCGGGCTGGGACCTACCTGGAACCAGGCCCGGCCCTGCGTGGGAGTGACCGGCGGGGCCACGGCTCGGACGCAGAGGCAAGAGGCTCACCCCGAAGGTCGCCGCCACGTACCCGGGAGCCCGCCCGGATGCCACCATGTGCACTAGCTGGGAGGCCTGGGGACAGGACGGCCCAGAAAGCGGGTCTGTGGCCAGTTCCGCAAGCTCCTATCTCACGGGGCCCATCGCTTCCTGGGTCCGTGACGGGGCACAGGCCGCTGGGGGAAAGGGCTCCGGGACACAGACCCTGACCTGGACGCTTCCTGTACCGCACCCCCGAGCCCCCCAGGCGGTGTCCCGGGACCAGATTCAGGTGCAGTCCTCCCCAGAGAGCTGCCCAGCCCTTCCCGGCGGGCAGGACGACCTGGTCGTGACCCACACCTCGGGCGCACCCGAGCCCTCCCTGACCCGGCTCAGCTGCGGGGACTGGCCAGCCGCTCCTGAAAAGCTCCAGCCGGCCAGCCAGACACAGCCCACGACCCAGGACACGGGCGGCAGGGCCAGGGGGCAGCCTGCAGCCACGGGACAGCGGCGGCCCTCAGTGCCTGCCACCCAGTGGGTGTCTAGCACCCGAACTGACCTCACCACCGGCTCCCAGGCGGCCTCGGCCCCTCTCAGCCCCGTGCGGCCACATGCGCCAAGGCCCCCCGCGCTCCCACAGGCGGGGTTCATGACGCCCCGGCCCAGGTCCCCGTCCCGCCGCACCCGCTCTGCCTCCCGGGCCACGCAGCGTGGACAGCAGCCCCGCCGCGAGGGGACTCGTGCCCAAGGGGTCGCGCTACCAGAGCTCCCGCAACTCACGCCGCGCCCCCCCCCCCCCCATGCAGCCACGCTCCTCTCCGGAATCACCAAACTCGAGGAATCGGAACGCTTCCACCTGCAAACAGCAGAGGCTCCTTTAATCTAACTTCCTCCGGTAGAAACCGTACTCAGCGAGCCGTAAGGCAGCAGGTGTCCCCCCACACCCCAGACACGGCCCCAGGACAGGACGACACCCCCAGCACCTCAGGGACCCTCAGTGCCAGTCCTCAGGCCCTCCTCACCTTCCTACCCTGATTCTCACAGGAGGGGATCGGGAACAGCGACGGGGGCGGGGTGCCGGGCCGGGCGGCAAGGACGGGCCTCGCTTGCGGTCTCGCTGGCTCTGGGGCCCCAGCCTCGCTCCCGCTGACCGACCACACCGCCGCCGGGGTGGGCACCCCCGCTGCAGAGGCAGGAGAGCGAGCTCCAGGACCTCAAACACCTGCCACCCAGGTCCCACTGATCCCATCGTCTCTTCCAAAGTCGGCCCCAAACTCATTCTAAACGGCAGGGGCAGCACTGGGCAAGGCACCAGGGCAGTCAGCTCCGCACAGCCGAGTCAGGCCGACCTAGGCGCCTTGCCCTCCTACCCGAGGGTCCCCGGGAACCACACGGGAGACAGTGTGTGCAGGTGATGGAAACCCCAGAGAAGTCACAGCCGGCCGTCTGGCCACGAGGACTTCTTCAGTCCCCTCCCTAAACCCTGGAGGAACCAGGGCCAGCTGCACTGGGAAGCAGGACAGTGCCCAGCCGGGCCTTCCCTGGCTCACTCGCGGCCCCACCAGCCAGCAGCGTCCCTACACGCCCGCTACATGCCAACGGCCAAGACGGTTCCCTGTCCCCCGAGGGCCCGGGGCTCACAGGCCTCAAGTGCGGCCCAGCACTGCGTCTTCCCAGCCCTGGTGAAACAACCTGGACCCCTGGGCTCTCCCATGTCCACCGCCCACCAATCCTTCTGTGAAAATGGTCTCAAAAGGAAGCTTTGCTTTGGCACTGCTGAGCAGCTAGAAGGAGTCAGATGCATCCCTGCTACCCCATGGGGGTGGTGGGTGCCTGCCCGGAGCAGCTGGCGGGCCTCAGAGGCCAGCCTGCACAGACGGAGGGCCCTGGGCAGGTCTCAGGCCCAACGTGCAGACAGGAGGCGACCTCTGGTGGGCACTGCAGACAGACAGGGTGAGTCTGGCTCTCCCCTCCCCAGCCCCAGTGCCCTGTGGGCAGGACGGCAGCGTCCAGCAGTGGCTGAGACACAGGGATTCAACCGTCCAATTGTGCTTGAAATAACAGCAAGACCATAGTCGCAAGAAGCTTCTGGGCTCGTGCTGGGGACGCTCATGGGTGAAAACGCTAAGCTGCACCTCGTTTCTACAAATAAGCCAAACAGAAGCCCCGTAAGTGACTTCACTGCTCAAGACACCGACGGGAGAGCCCCTGGACGCACAGGGCAGCAGGGGGTGCGCCAGAGGGTGGACAAGGTCAGGCCAGGGGAGGGGAGGGTCACGGTTAAGCCCAGAGCAGGCCAGCAGGTAGCCCCAGGGCCCTCAGGGCCACCAAGCCACCTCCTACAGCCACCGCTGCACAGGAACCTACAGGAGGCCTTCTGCCCTCCGGGGGAACAGCCCCACGTTTAAAGAGGGAGTGAAGGATGGCTAGAGAGGGCAAGGCCCGTGGCCAACAGGCGTGGACCCTGGGGGTGGCACGCAGGCCACGTCCCACGCATCCGGTGGGAGCAGTGCCGCCAGCCTGGCCCCCCCGCCCTGTGCTGACTGGACGAGTCTCAGGGGCTCCTGCCCTCTACTCACCTGCCTGTCTCTCGGGAGCCACAAGGGTCTGCACCCCTCCCCCACCAGGTGAGCCAGGGGCTCGGTTTGTGGCCGGGGGCGTGGCAGGGACGGGGTTCTGGCCGGAAGCCCCCCGGCCAGATTCCAGACACACCTGCCCCTCCCCCTTACTAGAAACTGGACCCCATCTGGTAGGGTGGGACGCAGGGCCGGCTCCTTGCAAAGAAACTCTGGGGACCAGATACGACAGGGACGGCCCCAGCCCCTTGGTGACCTCAGTGACCGTGAGGGGCCACCCTGGGGAGCGGGTGGCTGGCAGCCAGGACACCTGTCAGGACGGAGACTCTGTCCCCTCAGCGATGGGACAGTCGAGGAGCAGATGGGTCATCTCCCGAGGGCGTGAGGCTGGCCCCAGGTTCCCGGGTGTCCAGACGCCCTCCCTGGTCAGCCCCAGACCCGGGGCTCTGGGCGCAGGAGGGCCCGTCCCTTCCTCACTTGGACCTTCTCCAGCACCCCCCGCTCTCCCCGCACCTGCTCACCAACCACGCGGAGGTGCTGTCAGGGTGGCACCTGCTGCCGGGAGCACCTGCCGGGGGCCACGGCCCCGCACTTCCAACACATGACACTCCCGGGCCTCACCTCCTCCCACCACCCCCAGCTTCCCTGGTCCCCTCCCGCCCGCCCAGTTTCTGCTCAGGGATGGACGTGGGTGCCGGCTGACCACTGGGGCCATACGGCCAGAACACGAGCTCTGCCAGGACAGGCTTCCGGGGCACCCAGCGGGCACGTGGGAAGGGAGGGATTTCTGACGACCAGCCTGACGCACAGACGGCTCTATCCCACGTCAGAGGCGCCAGGTGCCCGCCACGGGGAGAGGCAGTGCATGCCCGTAACCCAGCAGCTCAGTAAAGGGGGGAGGGGAACGCAGGGGCCAGCGCGGCTGCGGAGAGAGGAAGCCCGTGCCCAGAGCTGGCAGCGCCGCGGCCCTGGGCTGTCCCAGCTCCCGGGCAAACGCTGGGAGCGGGCGGTGGCCAGACCTGCGGGGCCGAAGAGGACATCCGTGCCCGCCGCCACCCAGCTCAGGCCGACAGGAGGGCGCTTGCTGAAGGCCTGGCACGCGGCTGCCCTAACACCCCCCCAGACCCCAGGACCGGTCGACGGTTCCCTTGAACCTCACCACGCAGCAGCAAGAGGGGACAGGAAAGGACGAAAGGGGACTTGGGCTGCGACTTGCATTCCACGCCAAGGGAAGACGCCAACGACGGGGAGCCGCATGGGGGGACGTGGACACTCGGGCACCGTCTTCGCGCTCCCTCCTGCCCAGCTCTACACACTGGCCGCGCGGCCCTCCTCCCCTCCCCCACCACGCACCTAAGACGCGTCCTCGGCCACGGCTCCCCAGTGTGGGGCTACCCTCGGAGGGTCCAGGGGCTGCAGCTGGCACGCTCTGGGGTCACCCGAGTCGCTGAGCCCCCCAGACCCATCACGGCGCATCCCTGGCACCAGGGCCTGCAGGAAGCCCAGGCTTCCCGAGAACCCGGCCCTCGGCCACACCACGCCCTGAGCACCGGGTCAGGATCCCGGGCCAGCTCCCGCCTCCTTCCGCAGCACCGATGAGCATCTTAAGCTCAGCGCACCAGAACTCACCCCCAGAACGGCCTCTGCTCCTCTCCAGCCCCAGTAACTGCCCCGCCCAACCCAGGCCCCAAACGCGGCAGCCACGGACAGGGTCTCTGGCCCCACGGCCCGTCCAACGGCCAGGCCGGTCTCCCTGGGACCCACGGCGAGGGTGTGCTCTCCTTACTCCACCAGGCCTCTGGCCCGCACGCCGCAGAGCCCCAGTCACCGCAGCCGGGGCCTGTCACGCGCACCGCTCAGCAGCAGGAAAGGCAAACTCCTCGGCACCGCTGGCGGCCGCTGCCCCTGCTACCTCCCCACCCTCCTGTGTGAAGCCAGCCCCTCTGCCAGCACCGGTCCTCCAGCTTGACCAGCAGGCACGCCCTCTGGAAAGCCACCTCCCGAGACAGGAACCTGAGGACCCAAGGGCGGCCCCGCGCCTGCCCCCGCGTCACTCTGCCTGAAGAGCCAGCAGCAGCCCGCCGTCTCCAGCTCGCCCCGCTGCCCACAGCCCAGCCGTCTGGCCGAGGTCCGCCGTGTGCCCTGGGCAGAGTCTGGCTGGGGTGGGAGCTGAGCCCCTGCAGCCAAGGCCAAGGCGCTCCCGCAGGCAACACGTGGCCACGTAAAACCTCCAGCAGGACCCCCGGCCAGAGTCAGCCTCAACTTCTCAACTCCTCGGAAACCAAAAGATGCCCCACACACGTGCTAGATAAAAACTGTGACAAGAGGCGACGATGCGTCACCAAGACTGCCCCACGCGCGTTCACCTCTTTCACCATCTTCATTTACGCCCACGTGTGTGCGTGTTCTGCTACCTTCGTGATGCTCAGAATCCCGGAAGCGAGAACGTCATCCACGTCGAAAGAACGCAGGTTGGGGCGGATTCATCATGATGCCACCGTAACTTAGGGAATATCACCTTCCTAGCTTCCAGAGTGAGGTTTCACAGCTGCTGTGGGGGGACCCTGTCCCTCAGCCCTGCCCCCGGCCCTGTCCCTCCATCCCCAACACCTGGCACACGCTCACTCATGTGATCCCACCTCCTCACACGCTCCATCCCCACTTTACAGACATGACACAGAGAAGTCACGTAAGGGGCCCATGACCATGCGTTGGTCAGGGGCTCAGCTGGGATTCCCCCAGGGACAATTCTGTGCTCTTGGCTGTGGTCACTCCCCCAGAGGCTGAAAGATTCTGCCCCATTCAGTAGGAGACAGGCTACACTGACCCACAGGGCATCCCAGACGTCCACACTGCTGGGAACTGGCTTTCTCCTGAGTATTTGCTTGTGTATACTTTTATAGAAATAAAGTTGTTTCTCTTGAAAAGTGGGGGGTCCTGGACAGGTGGAGGACGCCCCCATGGGATACGACCGGCAGTCCCAGCTCTGGACCCCCTTTGTGCAAGCCAACTGTCCAGCCACCCAGAGAAGTGGGAGCTGGGTGAGGGCCTTACCCTCGCGACTACTCAACTCAGAGCACCCGGAAGAAAGCCATCCCACTTCCCGAGAGCAACCTGTCCTAACCAACCACGAAGAAGAACATCACGAGAAAGGGGCTGCCCCGGCCAGGTTCCCGGCTTAAGAGGCTGCCAGCTAAAGGCCGTCCTCCCGGCAAGCCCAGGGCCGCTGCACCCTTCCGGGACAAGCAGGCACCAGCCAGAGGAAGCTCCGTCCATAACCGCGGCTCAGGTGCCGCGGCAGCTCCTCCCTCCACAGGCCTCGCAGCCTGGGGCCCCGACCTGCAGGCCCCAGCGGCAGGGTGGTGGCGCTGGAAGCTGAGGGTGGGGGCCCTCCCCTGCCGACAGGATGCACCCCTACCATGAGGAGGCCCCAGCCCGGTGGCTGGAAGCCCGGAGAAGCTGGGGCTGTGCAAGGGTGGAAAGACAGGTGGGCATGACACGGAAGTGGCCTGACGGGAGCGTAGGGCAGCGGCCGGCAAACCAACACCACCCGTGGCGCCCCCCGCCCGGCCTGCGCCCCCCAGCCCCAGGCTCAGGGCCCCCAGAGCTACCCAGGGCACGGAGAACGCCTGTTCCTGACATCTTTCAAAACAGGAAGGGCACAAGGTGCCTGGGGACAAACGGAAGCGGGTCACACCTGTCCCGTTACTCAGATGGAAACGGACTCATAAAGAAAAGGGCGCCCTGCCGCCACCTCTGCCGGGTGAGCGGGAACGGCGCGCCTCCCAGCTGACGCATCACTTCTGTCATTTCAAAACGAATAAAGATCTCAAAGCGGTCATTTCACTTCAAAAACGTCACTTCAAAAACGAGTAAAGATCGCCTGCGGGAAGACCCGGCGCCGCGGCCCCGCAGAGAGGCCGGTTCGGGTCCGAGGCTGCGGCCCCGCACGTCCCCCGGCTGCGGTCCGAGGTCCGGCCCCGAAGGACGCGGGGTCACCGGCGCGCCCGTCCTCCCTGCGGGGCCCCGTCAGCGGGGACCCGGCCAGCCCGGCCCTTAGGACGGACGGGCCGCCGGGACTTGCGCACCGAGTGCGAGGTCCCGGCTGCGGGGGTCCCGAGGCCCCCGCGCCCCTTTGTGCCACCTGCGCGGGCGGGGCGGCGGCGCACGCGCACGCAGCAGCACGCGCACGCGCACGCGCACGGCGCTCCCTCGGTCCCGCCCCCCGGCCCCGCCCCCGGGCGCCGGCGCGCGGACGCCGGCGCGCACGCGCACTCGCACACAAAAGCCGGGGCCCGCGCCCGCCCCGCCCGCCCCCGCGGCCCCGCCCCGCCCCGCCCCCGCGGCCGGAAATGCGCGCGCGCGGCCTTACCGAGCGGCAGGCCCTTGTTGAGCAAGTGCGAGCTGCCCATTGAAAGGCGCGGGCGGCCGCGGGCCCCGACGAGTCCGGAGCGCTCCGCCGCGAGCCCGGCGCGTGGGGCGGCCTGGGCGCCGTCCGCTGCTCCGCCCGCTCGCCTGCGCCCGGGCGCCGCCGTGCCGAGCCGCCGCGCCGCGCCAGCAGCCGCTCCACCGGGCGGGGACAGGGCGCGCGCGCGGGCGGGGCTTCCGGCGCGGCGGTCTCCTGTTTCCAGGCGCGGGCGCCGCGCAGGACCACGCGGGCGGCTGCAAGCCGCGCCCGCCCGCCCCGCCCGGCCGCCAGGCTCCCCCGCCCCCGCTGGCCGCGCCTTCCCGGCAACCGCGCAGGCACCTACCCGCACACACCAGGCGCCTCCTGCCCGAATGAGCACACGCACTTGCTGAGAACCCCCAAGGCCCCACTTGCCCTACACATGCACACGCACCTGCTCTGAACCTGCCAGGCCCCACCTGCCTGGATCCCACTGGGCCTTGACTGCTGGGCTGAACGGGCCCCTCATCCTCACCTTCCGGCCGCACCCATTCCGCACCTACCCGCCGGTCGCCGAGCGGGCTCCTGGGCACCGGTGGTTTAAGTGTCGAGGCGGCCGCAAGGTCAAGGTCGGGGGAGGCAGCGGCTCAAACCCCGGAGGGTTTTTCTGGGAAAACCCGCCCTTATGCTGTGCGGGGAGGCCTACACAGGAGCCCCCAGGACAGCTTCCCGAAGCCAGCGGCAGGGACTTCCCTGGGCCTGGGGCGGTGCAGGTGGTCCCTGGGAGGTGGCCAGGTGTGGCTGAAGTGGGTGTCAGTCTGATCACCGCCGCGGCCCCAAAGACAGCACCTGTGCTTAGTTCCAGAAGTCCAGAGGGGACCTGGCACCCGAGGGTCAGGAGGGCTCTCCAGGGTGGGAGCTCGCCAGGCCTCAAGAGCAAGGTGATCCGGTTATGGGGAAGGGCCAAGGCCAGCCCTGGGAGAACCTGATCCCCAGAGCAGGGATGTCCTGGGAGTCGGAACGCTGTCAGGTGACCCTGAGGATGGGCGATGTAACTGTCCTCTTAGGTAAAAAGCACGTCATTAAACACGACAGCAGTGGGTACCAGTAAACTGTCGGTACGGTTTGATGAAACATGATGGACCATCCTGAAATCAACTGTGTTATCTATATATCCTTAAAATCCATAATCAGTGAGAAAGTGTGGGTGGGTTCAATAAAGGATGATAAGGAACTGGGTGTTTATTTGCAAAACAAATGCTTTTAAATTCTCACTTGGTACTCACCTGTGAAAATACCTCCCAAATTGGATTAATTAAAACATATGGAGAAAATGGGTTGTAAATGAGCATTCCGCAAATCTCTTAGAGAACTTTCCTAAGCACAGATGCAAAACCAGTCACAAGGGAAAGATGAAACTTCCGGACCGGGGCGCGTGTCTTGCCCACACACCCCTCTCATTTTCTTAGTTAACGTTGTCCGGGAACAGAGCCCCTGACATGGCCTGGACCAGCTCCTCCAGCGCTTCCTGTCCTGTCTCGGCATCTGGATTGCTGAGACCCGAGGTGCCCCTTGATACCTGCTCCCTCCCCCACGCAGCCCCTAGCCCAGGGTCACCTGCCTCGCTCCATCCCTGTGAGCGGCACAGTGAGTGGTAGAACAGAAATCAGATTCCACCGAGTCCTGCTCAAAGCCTGCAGGCTTGGCATCGCACTGAGCCGGTCGGAGAGCCCTGGGCCCAGGCCAGCTGCATCTCCCCCAGCCTCCCTTCCACTCCCTGGCCAGGCGCCCCTGCCTCCCCCAACCCCCATGCTCCAGCAGCGTGCCTGTCTCCCCACCTGCCACAGGACTCTGCACTGCCGTTTCTGCTGCCTTCCCCAGCTCTTCCCGTGGCCACTTTCTCCTCCTTACCCTGTGCCTGCTCTAGGATTTACCTTTCTGTCTGGGCGTCCTTCCCGCTGTGCTGTCAGCTCCCTGAGGACAGGGCATCTGCTCCCCCGCCCTCGTGCATCTGAGGTGGGAACCGAGGCGGAGGTGTGGGAGGACTGACCTGCCTTCCGAATGTGCCTGTCTCACGCTTGCCGTGCTCAGAGGCACCCAGGCCACAGGCCCCCCGCCTCTGCTGCCCTCCACGCCCCTCCGCCACCCCCGCCTTCGCACATGGCTCTGAAGACCCTGAATCACCCTCGGGGAACTACTGGCCTGCAGACCAGGGCTGGGCGGGCAGACGAGAGGCCCAGAGAAGCTCATCCCCGTCTCCCCACAGCCCGGGGGAGGCGGGGGCCTGGACTAGGACAGAGCTGCCCACCCCGCCCGGCCAGCTATGCTGCCACCTCCGGCGAAGCCCCCTCCCAGGAGGACTCGCCACCCAGAAGGAAGGACTGGAGGAACCCCAGCCCTTCGCTCTTGGGCTGGACCCGCGTTTGTACCCAAAGTATGTCCTGGGAACTTAGCCTAACTCTGCGGATGGCAGAAAGTGGCCCTGAGCCCAGGAAGACCGGAATATGCTGCTCCAGAGACCAGGCCGCCCGCCAGGTCACCAGAGGTGCTGCCCCCGAAGCACAGGCTTCTTGAGGAATGCGAGACGTTTCTCTAACGCCAGAAGTTAATGTTTTACTTTTCTCTCCGTGGACAAGAAAAGAGCCTTTGTCTTTATGCTGAAATGTGTTCAGATACCTGCATAATTTATGAAACAATCAGTTCGGCATCCGGCCATGTTCCCTGGTCTCATCAGTTGCTGTGGGACATTCACTCTCCCTGTGTTTGGCGGTCCCTGAGGGCGCAACGTGGGCGCCCCCAGGAAAGCTGTCTCTCCTACTGGCATTGAGAGGTGGCCTCGGGATCCAGCTTCTGGTTGAACAAAGGGGCTCTGAGGCTCTCCTCGGCATCGGGGAGCACTGGCTGCTCCCCACTTTCACACCACTGGGGCCGCTGTGCTGAGGGTCTCCTGGCTGCCCCGTGCCAGTGGGCTGCGCAGAGGGGAGAACCTGGGGGCCGATGGGCCCACGGTGGGCTCAGTGGGGTCCCGGAGAAGGGGAAAAGCACAGTGTCCTGATGCGGGGAAGGGGCAGCCCTGCAGAGATCTGGGAAAAGAGCATTCCAGAAAAGGGAGAAGCAAACTCTAAGGCCTGGAGGAGATAGGGGGACAGAGGGCCGAGGCCAGGAGCGGTGGGAGACCGTGGGCTCACAGGGGCAGGGGCAGGGGCTTCTATTCCCACTGCTGGACGGTGGGGTGCACAGGGCAGGGACCCCATGTGGCAATTCAGGAGAAGGCCTGGACAGCTCTCACACTCTGAGTCGGACTTTGGACTCCACCAGGGACCACCCAGAAGCGGGTCATCCCAGGCAGAGTTCAAGTTTCTTTCTAGGCTCCCTTTCACCCGTAGGTTCATTTTGTAGCAAAAGCAAGCACCAGGGACTTCACAGGTGCAGCTGAGACTGAGTGAGGCTCCCCCAGCCCAGTGCCGCGGCCGCATGGCTGCTTTCCCGGGGCTCCTCTTTGGCCCTGACCCCTGTCCCGGTGTCCCCGAGCACCGTCTTCTGGCACTGGGGCTCCAGCCACAAAGTTCTGTGTCTCCCCGCACGTGCTCCCAGATGTGACCGCGTGGCCCGCGAGTGTGTCCCTGCTTCCTGCAGTGCGGCTCTGCTCCGGCTCTCCCGCTGCGTCCTTCCCTCCTTCCCCCCTCCTGGCCTGGGACCAGCAGGTGCCGTGTGTGTGTGTGTGTGTGTGTGTGTGTGTGTGTGTGTGTGTGCGCGTGCCAGCCGCCTTGGCACCCCTTCCCTTCTCCTGTGCCTGGGCCCACCACATGCCTGAGCGCAGGAGGCCCCGGAGGGTCACCTGGGTGGGGAAGCCGTGACCAGGGGACGGTGGGGCTCGGGGATACCACACCCGTAAGGAACCAGAAGCGAGCGTTTTGGTTAAAAAACAAATGTTCTTCGTGGGGCCCCGCGTCTGTGGCCTTGAACTCAGTTTAAACACTCGTGCTGGCCATGTGTGGGAGCCGTGCTCCGATCCAAGTCATTTCACGCTGGAACCGACCAGGAGGGACGCTGCGTCCACGGCTCCCGCTGCCTGAGCACACTTCTGAGGCTGAGGGTCAGCGCCTTACCCAGCACCCATCGCTCAACCCCAGGCTTCAGGTTTCCTGGTCAGTAAAGTCTCAGCGTCTTGTCGTGGTCCGCAAACGCAGGGCCTGGAAACCATGATGAGGTGCTGAAGGAGAGTCCCCGGCTGCCAGCCAGACACATGGCCAGAAACGGCTGGTCAGCAAAACCACCACAGGTGCGCTTGAAACAGAAATGGACAAATACCTACAATAACTGTTATCCAGACTGAAAACTACCAAACAACTTCCGTGACACTCAGGATTTCAGCCGTAAGATGAGAAGAATAATGACGTCTCCCTTCAAGGGGATTGCAGACTGTGAAGTGCTCCCAGGGTGGAGAGGTGGAGAGGGGCTGCGGCGGCTGGGTGGGTGTTCTCCGCCTCCCCCCAGGTCCCAGTTTCCTCCATCATAAAGAGGGCAGGCTGGCTGGGACTCGATGAAACACGCTACCCGAAGGCTGCTTCTTACGCCCTGATGTGTGGGGCTGGGGCACACATGGGGGGCCCACCCCCTGGCAAGGCCCCCCGGCCCAGCTCCCAGCCCTGAGGAGGCTCTCCTGGTAAGCGTGTGGATGTGACCTTGGACGTTCAGGGAGAAGGTGTCCCGCCAGTGCAGAGCTCCTCTTGAGACAGATCACCTTGGTGAGTTCAGCAGGAACATGGAACTTGTGAGTTCCAGGTAACAGAGTCTGTTACGGGTTGACTCGTGCCCCCAGGACCTCAAATGTGACCTTATTTGGAGAGAGGGGCTTTGCAGGTAATCAAATTAAGATGAGGTCAGTAAGGTGGGCCCTAATCCAATGACTGGTGTCCTTATAAGAGGAGGGAAGAGATATTGGGACAGGGAGAAGGCTGGGTGAGGATGGGGGTGGAGATCAGGGCGAGGCCAAAGGTTTCCAGCAACCACCAGAGCGAGGGGAGAGGCCTGGACAGGTTCTTCTCAGAGCCTCAGAAGTAACCACCTACTACCGTCTTGAACGTGGACTTCTGGCCTCCAGAACTAAGACAATAAACTGCTGTTGTACAAGCCACCCAGTCTGTGGTGCTTTGAAAGGGCAGCCCTAGAAAATCGGCACAGAGGGGAATGGCAAATGTTCTGAAGACCAGACCGGAAAATGATCTTAGAAACAAAGCGAAAGGAGACTCCCCGCTCTGGCGTTGCCCATGACAGCAGAGCCCCAGGCCCCTCCCACTCCAAACTTGCAAAGGCAAGATGGAAGCAGCATCCTTTCCATGTGGAACCAGCTCCTGAGGAAGCCGGGATATTCCAGCAGCCGGACACAAACAGAGTGAGGGCAGACGGGTGGCACCCAGGAGAGCTGGTCTCAGAGTCTCAGGGTGTCCGTCTTGACACCCACATCAGCCCTCATGAGACGAGGGCCCTTGCAGGGAGGAACACAAAGTAGGAGGCCTGTGTGCCTGGGCTGCTCAGACCCAGGGCTCGGAGCCTCCCTGGAGCTGAGACACTGGATCTTCACGGGTCTCACAGTACCGGCCCCGTCACCCCTGCAGCAGATAAGCTGACACGGAGCCTGGGCCTCAGCCAACGACACCCGCGGGGCCCAGGACAGAGGCAAACATATCATCACTGCGGGGAGAAGCTCTCCTTCCAGCACCGTTGGATTCTGACCAGCGAAGGTGAACTCACAATGGGAAGCGGGAGAGGGAGGCCGGGGGCAGCAGGGGCAGTCTCCACACGGCCGGCCGGTCCACACGGTGAGGCACTGCCAGGGCTAAGGGGATAAGAGGCCAGGCGAGCCAGCAGGGGCGAGACCCCCGGTGGGGAGAATGGAACCTCCAGCAGGAAGCCACACTCACTGCAAGGAACCGGCCGCTGGGTGAGTGGCCGGGAAGCCCCTGGACGTTGAGTTTGCCAGGTGTGTGCACGCCACCCAGGACGCGGCGTGGAGTGCGGGGGACGCAGAGGGGCAGGCAGAGTGTCCAGGGGCTGCCATTCAGGGAGACTGAGAGGGTGAGGAAGGAACGATCACGCCTGGGAACTTTCCTCCGGCTGAGAGATGCAGTCCTCGGACTCCGGAGCACCTGAGTCTAGAGCTGGAAAAAGGAACCTGCGCTTGTACGTGTGGGAGAGAAACCACAGAGCACAAAAACCAAACAGTTCAGGAGACGAAAGCACCCCAGATACCTCCAAAGTAGCGATGACGACAGCAGACTTGCTAAGGTGATAAAAGCAAACAATAATTATGTACCTAGTTTTTCAAAGTCTCGAGATAAAATAACTATTGACTTGGGACTTTACACACAGCGTGGTTATCTGCTGTGGTATAAAAAAATTACCCCCAAACTTAACAAGTTAGAACAGAACACATCTAGTATCTCAGCTTCTGCCGGTCAGGAGCACAGGAGTGGCCGGGGTTGGCCTGATGGTCTCACGAGGCCGCAGTCAAGGCGCTGGCCCGGGTCGGGGTCCCGCCTGAAGGTGCCCCGGGGAAGGGTCTGCTGCTGGGCTCACTCAGTGCTTGGCTGCCCCTGGCTGTTGGGCTGAGGCACCTCACTTGCTGGCCTCACGGGCTTCTCCCAAATGGCATCTTGGTGACAGGAGTCTTCCAGCAAGGTGGAGGTCACAGGCGTTTGTAACCAAATCGTGGGTGTGAAGCCCGTTTGCCACATTCTGTTGGTTACCAGTTACCAGGTTACTATGTTAACGCTGTTACTAGGTAACAGTGTGTGTGTGGGGGGGGGAATTCCACAAGGAGCGGAGGATCGTAAAGGTCTCGTCAGAAGTCCGTCTAACTCAATAGTCAGATTGTCACTTGAGAGAGAGGGCTTAAACCAAAACATCTTCCAACATGCGTGACTAAGGAGTTTATCAGTGACAGGTCCTTGCCGAAGACACTGCTAGAGGAAGCACTTCGGGAAGAAAGGAGTGGGGCTGAGAAGGAAAGGGCGTGAGCAAAAGAAGCAACTGTGAGCTACTCACACAAGGTGATAATGACGGTACTTTGGGGAAGAAAGGCAGAGAGGAGGTGAGATACTGAAGAATCAGAATGGAACTTAAACCATGTAGAACTTGGCGATAAAGAAAATGCTTAGGATGCAGCTAAACACACACTTGGAAGGGAAACTGTTCTGAAACTGCACATGTGGGAAAAGAAGAGAAGTGGAGAAGCAGGGACCTAAGTGTCCGACTCAGGAGGTTAGACGTGGATAGCAGAGCACAGCCATGGAGAGAAGAAGGAGGAAAACAGTCAGGTCTAGAGAAGCGATTCACAGGACTAAAGATCAGAAGGAAAGTAAACATTAGGCAGGATGAGCAAAGCCAGAACCCGCCTGGATTACCTGATGGTTCCACAGACTAGAATACAGCAGAAGCAATGGGATGTCACCTCCAAGGTGAAGCTACAAGAAGGCTGTGGCTCCTGTTTCTCTCTCCCTCCTTCTCCAGCCCTATCTCCATCCCCATCCCCATCTCCCTCTCCCTCTCCCTCTCCATCTGCATCTTTATCTCTATCTCCATCTCCTTCTCTCTATCTCTCTCCGGCTCCTTGCTCTGGGAAAAGTGGTTGCTCTGTTGTGAGCTGTCCCGTGGAGGGGCCCCATGTGGAGACACTGAGGTCTCCAGTCAATGGCTCTGTGAGTGAGCTGGGAAGTGGCTGTGACCCCAGTTGAGCCCTCAGATGACTGCAGCCCCAGTTGACACATTGATGGCAGACTTGTGAGACCCTGAGGAAGAAGCCCCAAGCTCATCACGTCTGGTTCCTAACACTGGGAAACTGTGAGGTGATACATGTTTGTGGTTTTCAATCACTGAGTTTCGATGTAACCTGTTACACAGCAATCAATAACTAATACAAACTACAAAAGTCACAATGTGGCAAGATTGAAAAAGAAAGGAGGAAGGATGGCTTTACTAAACAATATTAGCAATGAACAGTGAGATATAAGCACAGATAGAACAGAGATTTTAAAATCAAAAGAAGATATAACCAATTTTGCCAAGAAATTCAAAGCTTAAATAAAATAAACAATATTCTGTTAAAAATTAAGCTAACCAAAACTCACTCAAGAAACAATAGAATACCCAAATAACCCAGTAACCACAGAGAAAATGGATCACTCGTTTAAAGGTGGACCCCCTGCAAAAATGCAGATGGTTTAAAGGAAAGTTCTGTCAAATATTTAAAGAGCAGGTAATACAAATCTTATTAAAGTGTTTCAGGTAATTAAGAAGTAGGAAAGGGCTTCCCTGGTGGCGTAGTGGTTGAGAGTCCTCCTGCCGATGCAGGGGACACGGGTTCATGCCCCAGTCTGGGAAGATCCCACATGCCGCAGAGCGGCTGGGCCCGTGAGCCATGGCCGCTGAGCCTGCGCGTCAGGAGCCTGTGCTCCGCTACGGCAGAGGCCACAACAGTGAGAGGCCCGCGAACCACAAAAAAAAGAAGAAGTAGGAAAGCTACCCAAATAATCTTGAGACATCAAACTCAGATGTTACAATGAAAAATTTTAAGATATAGACTAGTCATATTTAGAAACAGAAATACAAGATTATCAAATAAAATACCAGCAAACCAAACCCATCAATATGTATAAAAATAATTACACCAAATTAGGTTAATTTCAGGCATGTAAAGATGATTTATCATTAGAAAATATATTAACATTTAACACACTAAAAATCAATGGAGGGGCTTCCCTGGTGGTGCAGTGGTTAAGAATCCACCTGCCAATGCCGGGGACACAGGTTCAAGCCCTGGTCCGAGAAGATCCCACATACCGCGGAGCAACTAAGCCTGTGCGCCACAACTACTGAGCCTGCGCTCTAGAGCCCGCGAGCCACAACTACTGAAGCCTGCGTGCCTAGAGCCCATGCTCTGCAACAAGAGAAGCCACCACAGTGAGAAGCCCGTGCACCACAATGAAGAGGAGCCCCCGCTCATCACAACTAGAGAAAGCCCACGCACAGCAACAAAGACCCAATGCAGCCAAAAATAAATACATTTTTTAAAAAATCAGTAGAACTTTTTCATTGAATCATCGCAATAAATACAAGAAAAATATTTGGTAAAATCTGGTAAAAATTATTTTTTCATCAAGGTGAAATTGACATAACATAAAATTCAGTTATTTTAAACTGGACAATTCAGTAGCTTCTAGTATATTCACAGTGTTACACAACCATCACCACTATATAATTCCAGACCATTTTCATCAACCCCCAAAGAAACCCTGTGTCCATTTAGCAGTCACTCCCTATTTCCCCCTCCCCTCAGACCCCGACAACCATTAAGCTGCAGATTAATGTCCCCATGAATTTGCCTATAATTACATTTAAATTGAGTCATGCCATATGTAGACTGTTGTGTCTGATTTCTTTCACTTAGTGTAATGTTTTCAAGGTTCATCCATGTTGTAGCACGTATCAGTACATCATTCCTTTTTATGGCTGGATACAATTGCATTGTATAGTTATACATTTTGTTAGTCCATTCATCAGTTGATAAACATTTGAGTGTTTTCCACTTTTTTGCCTGCCTTTTTATCAGAGAGTTCAATCCACTTATATTTAGTGTAATTACTGATGAAGAGGGACTTACTTCTGCCATTTTGCTACTTGTTTTCTATTTATCTTACATATATTTTGTTCCCGGAAATATATATATATATATATATATATATATATTTGTTAATTTCTTAGCGGTGGTTCTGTGGATTACAAATAATATCTTAATTTATAATAATCTCGTCTGAATTAATACACACTTATGTTCAGTAGTTTAAAAACTTTGCTCCTATTTAGTTCCATCCCCACCCCCTTCTGTTGTTTTCATCACAAATCACACTTTTATACATTGTATGTCCATCGATATCATTTATAATTATTGTTTTATGTAAACGTCTTTTAAATCAATAGGAAATAAAAGTGGACTTAGAAACCAAAGCACAGTGATACTGGCTTTTATATTTACCTGTGCTCTTTACTTCTTTGTATGGATTTGAGTTACTGTCTAGTGTCCTTTCATTTCAACCTGAAGGAGTCTCTTTAGCATTTCTTGCAGGGCCGGTCTACTAGTGACAGATTCTCTCAGTTTTTGTTTATCTGAGAATGTCTTAATTTCTTCTTAAATTTCGAAGGATAGTTCTGTGGGTGTCGAATTCTTGGTTGATAGCTACTTCAATGTGTTTATCATCCCACTGCCTCCTGGCCTCCATGATCTCTGACGAGAAATCAGCTGTTACTATTACAGAGGTTCCCTCCTACAAGTCAGTATTCTCACTTTGTATTTGGTTTTCAGCAGCCTGATTGTTATGTGTCTTAGTGTGGATCTCTTTGAGTTTATCCTACTTGGAATTTGTTAAGCTTCTGGGATGAGTACATTCATTATTTTCATCATATTTGGAAAGATTTTGGCCATTGTTTCTTCAAATATTCTTTCTGCCCCTTTTCCTCTATCTCCTCCTTCTGTGACTCCCATTATGCATATGTTGGTTCACTTGGTGATATTCCACAAGTCTCAGGCTCTTTTCATTATTCCTTTTTCTTTCTGCTTCTCAGATGGTCTAATGCCTATTGACTTATTTTCAGGTATACTGAGTCTTTTGTCTGCTCAAATCTTCTGTTGAAACACCTCTAGTGAATTTTTCCTTTCAGTTACTGTACTGCTCAACACCAGAATTACTATTTGGTTCATTCTGATCATTTCTATATTTTTATTGATAGTCTCCATTTGGTTTGACATTGTTCTCATGGTTTCCTTTGGTTATTTGTACATGTATATTTAGCTCTTTGAGCATATTTAAATAGTATATTTAAAGCCTTTGTATAATAAGTCTAATGTCTAAGCTTTCTCAGGGACAGCTTCTGTATACTTATTTTGTATGAACCATACTCTCTCATTTCTTTGCATGCCTCATAACAATTTTTGCTGTTGGAAACTGGACATTTTGAATATTACAATGTGGCAACTTTGGAAATCAGATTCTCCTCCTTCTCCAGGACTTGTTGTCATGTCTTGTGGTTACTGTTGTTTTCTTTAGTGATTTTTCTGAACTAAATTTGTAAAGTCTGTGTCCTTTGTCATGTGGCCACTGAAATCTCTGGTCAGTTAGCTTCATAGTTAGTTAGTGATTTGACAAAGACTTTCTTAAAAGCCTGAAACAAAAGAAAAAAACAGATAAGTAACAGAAACACCAAAAACCCTCCGAGTCTTTGCAGAGGGGCTGTGTGTGAGCTCAGTGCCTTCACCTCTCACCCAAGGAGCTGACAGCTCTGCCTTAGCCTTCACTTCCATTTACATGGAGCCCAAAGGTCACACAGAGGTGAGCGATTAGGGCCTCTCAATTCTTTTCTGAGGATGTGCCCAGCCCTGGCTATGCACATGCACCTCTAGATTCCCAAGGATATGTGGGAGGTTTTCAAAACCTTATTCCCCAAAGTACCTCACTGCCCAGCTTTTCCTCCCAAGCTTTTTAGTGTGTCTGTTGTTTGCCCCAGTAGCAACAGCTAATACCTTTGCCTTTAAATGTTTTTGATAAATGTTTTGACAAAAATCAGCCCCTTAGGTAGCTACTTCTCCATGCTGAGAGAGTTCCTAGTTCGGTAAAATAAAGGCAAGCCCGTTGCAACAGTCCTTCAGGGAGCCACCAGAAGGTCAAAACAAAGAACCACAGCTCCTTGGGAAGGAGGTCCACTCTGCTGCCTCTGGCACCAGACACCCACACCTGGCACATGGGCTGCCATCGTCAAGACTGCCAAGCCAGGCCAGGGATGGGGGCAGTAGGGCAAGGGTGAGAAAAGTGACCCAGAGCCCTCATGCTGAGAGTGAGCTGCCTTTCCCCTTATTATTCATTCACCTTGTTTCTTTAAATCCTTGACTGTATTCCAGAGTTTTGATAAAGTTTATTCTGATAGTTTCTGCGAGAGTATCTGCTAGCTTTTGGAGTCCCTTACTGCACCATTTGCACTGATGTCACTCCTTAACAAACATTGCTGATGAAACCCTGTGAGAAAACTATGAGTAGCTGGGAAATTCCTTGACTTGATAAAGAGTATTAACCACAAGTCAACCGCAAGCACTGTAAGCGATGGTGTGGCAATGGTTACACAACAAAGTGAGTGTTCTTGACCGGGGTCGAACCTGTGTCCCCTGCATTGGCAGGCGGATTCTTTACCATTGGGCCCCCAGGGAAGTCCCAGCCTAATTACTATTGGAAAATGATAAAGGACACTGTGCACTTGAAGATAGTGTGGGGCTAGTGATGAGAGAGCTGAAGGGTGAAGGAGGCAGTCCCTGTGGCTGCATGGGGAGCTGCCTGGAGATCCCTCTGGACAGAGGCCGTGGGCCGTGTGCAAGGAGACAGCCGGCCTCAGGTAACCCAGCTGCCCCCTAACGTGACGCCCTGCCTGGGTCCTGAGGGGCCAACTCAGCCAAGTGCCTGGGCCACGGGGTCCTCCCGGAGCCGGGGGCACAGTGAGGGAGGGGAGAAGGGGTGCCGTCTGATGCATCTCCTTAGTCATCTTGTCCCCACAAAGGGTCACACAGCTCCGGGTCAGACTCATCCACTGTCGGAAAGAAGCCAGAGCGAAGCCAGAGCCACCCTCCCCACGGCCCTCCACCAGGGCCCGAAAGCCCCAATGGTTGCTCGTTTCTTCTCTCTGTTAACCAAGAACAAAGACCTGGCTGTAATGAAGAGGCGCTTATCTGGGGGCTGTTAGGACCACAGCCCAGATCCAAGCACCGGAATTGTGTTCCACCAGCCTGAGATCTGCCTCTTCAGCTGGGCCCGGGCACTGGCGGGAGGACCCAGACCGGGTGCTGATGAACACTCCCAAGCAGGGACCCCTTCCTCTTAGCCAGGACCTGAACCTCAGAGGGTGACAGCTGTGCCTTGGGACCTTGCCCTTTCCTGTCAGAAGAGAGAATAACGTTTGTTTGGTGGAGGTTTACAGGAACATTGTGACCTGACCATGACCTGACCTCAAAAACAAAGGCTCTGACACCAAGGAGTGTGCAACAGCTAACCACGCCCCCCCTCTCCTTTCCCATAACAGGGCTTTGCTGAAGGGTTTCGGGGAGTTGGGGGTTTTAAGGCATGAGCCACCCGTCTCCTTGCGTGGCCCTGCAATGAACCTCTCTCTGTTCCCAGCTCTGATGTTCTGGTGTTGTTTGGCCTCACGGTGCCTCAGGCACACGGACTTGTGTCTGGTGACGACTGCACAGGAGCGATGAGGTGCTATCTAGGAAGGATACATCCACCTCGCCACATGGGTGGCCCACTCCCTCTGCTGTCCTGGACCCTGCGGTATGAAGGCTCTTCTTAGAGCCTCGCCTCCCCTGTCCTTGCCCATGCCGCCTGCAGCCCATCCGCCCGTACTCCATCTCCCTTTCTCTGAGGGCCTGTCTTCTGAACCAGCTATCAGATGGCAGAAGCTGAGGAACAAAAGCGAGTGGTTGCAGCGTCAGGACCCAGGCAGGCTTGGAAGCGCGGCGGGACATCACAGGGAGGCATTGGGACGCGCGGGGCTGTTCTAAGAGCCCGGCGCGGCCGTGGTCTCCCAGAGAACGTGGCGCTTCTGCTGCAACTCCTGCAGCTCGTCGCTGCGTCCTCCGCCGCCGCCTTCCCCGAGCCAGCCCACGGCGCGACCCGCGCGCACTCGTCCTGCCCCGGGCCCCTCGCCCACACCGTGCACTCCACGTTGGTGCTCGCGTGCACCTTCGCGCCTCTCTGCGGGCTGGCGAGTTCACGCACCCGCACCGGGCGCCTCCTGCACCCTCGCCCCTTGGCGGGGCTGGCCCGGCCCCTCGCCCTCGCGGTCCCGTCCAGCAGCGAGGGATCGGGCGCCGGGAACCGCAGCACAGCGGACCCCTACCCCGCCGGAGACTGCCCCTCCCAGACCTCCAGCGTCGCAAACCGGCTCCGCACAGGCCGGCGGAGCGGCCCCGACAGACGCCGGGCCGGGCCTCCAGCTCCGCGCTGGTCAGAGGGTGGCCGCCAACCCCCTACTGGGACACCGGTCGGCCTTGGACCACCGCCGGACGCCAGATCCAGGGCCTGCACCTTGGACTTCCTGCTCCACAAAGGCCAGCCGCTGACTCACAGGGAGAGTTCCTGGGACCCCTGCCCACCTCCATGCAACCTCTCAGTGGGCTCCCTGCAGAGCAGTCACAGGCCCGTGTGCCCTGACCCACCTAGGGACCTTAAACCAAGGTCTCCTTGGACCCCAAGCCGGGCAGAGGCCAACCACTGATGCGCACTGACAGTCCCGTGGCCCTACCTGAGCCTGGGGACCTTACATCTAATCTTAACTGCACTTGAATCTACTCCCATAAGAGGACAAAGCCCCACCCCACAGTCAGCCCCCAGAGTCATCCATGTAGCAGCAGGTCCCCACCTTGGATGCCCCACTGAGCAGGGGACTCCCACCTACCAGCACCCAGAGCCCCTTGGGTGCCCCTGGACTTAGGGAACCAGATCCCAAGGTCTCTGCTTTGGTCTCCCCCCAGGAGAAAAGGCAACCTTCTCATCCAACTGAGCGTGCCCTGGACCTCTGCCCACCACCACCCAAGCTGTGTGCATGGGGAATCCAGCCCCACTCCCCCTCCTACAGGACCCCACCCACGTGTGCATGGGGAATCCAGCCCCACTCCCCCCTTACAGGACCCCACCCACGTGTGCATGGGGAATCCAGCCCCACTCCCCCTCCTACAGGACCCCACCCACGTGTGCATGGGGAATCCAGCCCCACTCCCCCTCCTACAGGACCCCACCCACGTGTGCATGGGGAATCCAGCCCCACTCCCCCTCCTACAGGACCCCACCCACGTGTGCATGGGGAATCCAGCCCCACTCCCCCCTTACAGGACCCCACCCACGTGTGCATGGGGAATCCAGCCCCACTCCCCCTCCTACAGGACCCCACCCACGTGTGCATGGGGAATCCAGCCCCACTCCCCCTCCTACAGGACCCCACCCACGTGTGCATGGGGAATCCAGCCCCACCCCCCCTCCTACAGGACCCCACCCACGTGTGCATGGGGAATCCAGCCCCACCCCCCCTCCTACAGGACCCCACCCACGTGGGCATGGGGTATCCAGCCCCACCCCCCCCCACAGGACCCCACCCACGTGTGCATGGGGAATCCAGCCCCACCCCCCCTCCTACAGGACCCCACCCACGTGGGCATGGGGTATCCAGCCCCACTCCCCCTCCTACAGGACCCCACCCACGTGTGCATGGGGAATCCAGCCCCACTCCCCCTCCTACAGGACCCCACCCACGTGTGCATGGGGAATCCAGCCCCACTCCCCCTCCTACAGGACCCCACCCACGTGTGCATGGGGAATCCAGCCCCACTCCCCCTCCTACAGGACCCCACCCACGTGTGCATGGGGAATCCAGCCCCACCCCCCCTCCTACAGGACCCCACCCACGTGTGCATGGGGAATCCAGCCCCACTCCCCCTCCTACAGGACCCCACCCACGTGTGCATGGGGAATCCAGCCCCACCCCCCCTCCTACAGGACCCCACCCACGTGTGCATGGGGAATCCAGCCCCACCCCCCCTCCTACAGGACCCCACCCACGTGTGCATGGGGAATCCAGCCCCACTCCCCCTCCTACAGGACCCCACCCACGTGTGCATGGGGAATCCAGCCCCACTCCCCCTCCTACAGGACCCCACCCACGTGTGCATGGGGAATCCAGCCCCACCCCCCCTCCTACAGGACCCCACCCACGTGTGCATGGGGAATCCAGCCCTGAGCTTTCCCTTGATGTTCCCCGAGTCCTCTTGTGCCTGTGGCCCTCGGTACCTCTGGCTGGAAGGGGCTACTACCTGGTAGAAGAGAAATGCCTCGTCCCACTCACCGTGCACCCCACCACCGCACGGCCCTTCCAAGCCACCTTGGACACCTCCCATTGCTGCCGGGCGACCATGGCCCTGACCCGCTCCCTGACTCTGGGCCCCAGCCACCAGAAAGGGAAGGACCAGCCCCGGCAGCCCCCCCCACCCAACAGCAGTTCAATCGCTCTGTGAGACTGGCGGAAAGCAGGAAGTGGGACAGGGAGAGCGACCTGGACCCAAAGAAGTGGGGCCTCCTGACCCAGACAGGAGAAATCCAAGGCCACCAGCGCAGGCGGGACTCGGCCTTCCATGGCCGGGGCTCCGACTCAGAAACGGCAGCGCCTCATGGCCGGTGCTTGGAGCCGTGCGTGGCGTGGTCCCCCGGGAGGGTCACCGTGCCGAGGTGCTGATGGGCCTCTGGCCTGGAGACCTTTGCTCTTCTGGCGGTATATCACCTGAGGAGTCTTCGTCTTCTGGGGAGGGCTTAGAACAGGACAAGGACAGGAGAGCTGTCCACAGGCAGGAAACTCGCGGATAAACTTTGGAGGAATTTGACAGAAAGCTTAAATTTATGAAGACAGTTTTTCACAGAAAGAGGGAAATTAATAAAAATCTATCCAAGAAAGTGTCTGAACTGAAGGAATTGCTCGGAATGACTGAAGAAAACCACAGGAGGAAAAATCTATTCCACTTGTCACAGAAGGACACCATTTAAAGAACTCGCCAGAGAACAGACGTCCCAGGACGCGGCTGGAGATGAGGGAGCCTGCGAGCACGTCCCAGGGGGAGCCGCGGGCCCTGAGCGCGGAGGGGTCCTCGGCAGAGCTCCTCCAGGTCAAGGACAGGTTCCCCCGCCTGGAAGGGGAGGGGGAGGCATTACAAGAACAGGCCGAGCGTTGGGGTGGGAAGGAGGCCCAGGTCCGAGAGCTGGAGAGCTTCTTCCTTAAGATGCGGGGCTTCCTGGAAGCTTTTGCACCGCGGACGTTTTCGCGGTACGAAGGCCTGGCACCCCTGTGCACCCCACCCTGGGAGGGGGGCCTAGAAGCGGGGTAGAGGTGCTTCACCACGTATAGGAGTTTTGAATAAACCGCGTTGGAAGGGGACGGAAGTGTTCCTGGTGATGGGGACACCAGGGGTCGCGGTCGCTCCCCCCGACACGCGTGCTCACAGCCTCCAGCTGATTGGGTCCCAACTGGGTCTGAACTGCAGACCCGCCAACACTCAAAGCCAGCGCCGAGCCGGGCGCTGTTCTGAGGGGCAGCAAACCAAGCAGAGGGCCCGAACCCAGGGATTCCAACAAAGACCGTTTCTGGCCCAAGGCCTCCCAGCCAGTTTGTGGCAAAACTTGGGTTTGGACCTTGGCGTTACAGCGGCAGGTGCCGGTCTGATGCAGGTCTCTGATGAGCAAATGTGAGGGGTGAGACCAGGGTGGAGAGAGGCCAGGGGCATCGGGTGAGGGGTGTGGGGTGAGGGCGGCAGGTGGGAGACCGGAGAGGGGGCCGGGCTGGCGGGCTGCGTGCGCGGGAGGGAGGCCCTGCGGGATGGGGGGCAGGTGGGAACAGGTGCATCTGGGGGATGAGGGAGGTGGCTGCCTCCACGAGGCAGAGCTGAGGAGTTGGATGCCGGGGCTGGGGGGAGCTCAGGTGCGCCGGGGCGCAGGGCAGTGCTCTTGCTCCCTCTCTCCCCCACTCGGCCACGGGCTGCAGCCCAGCACCTGCTCTGCCCAGAACCCTCTTACTTCCTCAATGCCGCTGGCCACCGCCCCTCACCTCGGGGCTCGGGGTGCACGGGGAAGCTTTGAGCTCCAGGGAGCCGGGCTGGGACGGCTGGCTTGAGGGAGTGCGGGCGGATGTGGCATTAGAGCACATGTATATGTTCTGAAATAGGGCCGAAAGGCCCCGGGCACACTTCACCCATTTCGCCCCGGTGGTGACATCTCATGTCACCGTAAGACAGCACTCCCTAGGAAGCTGGGGTCAGTGTGGTATGCGTGTAGGGTCCTGTCCTTCCGTCGCCCTGCCCGCGGCAGCCACCCATCCGCTCTCCATCTTGGGAGCTTTGTCATCTCGAGAGTGTGGCCTGAATGGAGTCATACGGCCGTGACCTTTTGAGATACTGGTCGGGCTTGTGTTTAGCTTTTTAAGAACCCGTCAAGCTGTCTTAGCAGCGCACGCACATTCCCACCAGCCGTGTGAGCCCTGAGTCCCTTCCGGTCTGCTGTCTTCTAGCAGGTGGGCAGTGGCGTCCTTCAGGTTTCCCTTTGCGTCTCCCTTGGGGCTGGTGATACCGAACAATGTTTCATGTGCTTATTTGCCCCCTGTGTATTCTCTTTGGTGAATGTCTGTTCATGTCTTTTGCGCATTTTCTATTCGGGTGGCTTGTGTTTTTTACCGCTGAGTTTGAGAGCTCCTTTGTCAGATGTGCGGTTTGCAGGTGTGTCCTCCTAGTCTGTACCTTGCTTGTCTTTTCATCCGAACAGGATCTTTAGTAGAGAAAACAGATTTCATTTTGCTGAAGTCCGATTCAGCACGTGCTTTATTTTACGGATTGTGCTTTTAGTGTCGCGTCTGCGTCCTGGAGATTTTCTCCTGTGCTTCCTTCTGGTAGTCTTGTAGCTCTACATCTTACTTTTAAATCTAGGCTGTGGTCGATTTGTGTCCACTTTTGTATGAGGGGTGAAGCTTAGGTCGTGGTATTTTTGTTCCTTTGTTTTGTCCTTGTTTCGTGGCCTGTGGCTGTCTAGTTGCTCTGCAAAGACCATCCTTCTATGTTAAAACGGCTTTTCACCTTTGTCAAAGATCAGCCACGTGGGTGTGGTCTACTTCCGGGTGGTGAGTGAGTGTGGTCTACTTCCGGGTCCCCTGCTCTTCTCGCTGGTCCTGGGTCTTTGCCTCCACCCATACCCGTCTTGCGATGGAGTGCACTGACTTCATTCTTCCATTTTGTCCCTTTTCAAGTTGTTCTGGCTGTCCTAGTTCCTTTGCATTTCCATATAAACTTTAGAATAGTTTTGTCAGTGTCTATAAAATAAAACTTTCTGGGATTTCTGTAGGAATGTGTTAAACCCGGAGATCAGTCTGGGAGATGAGACATCTTGACTGCGGTGTGTGTCTGCGTTCGGGGGGATCTCTGACCTCTTCCACCACCCTGCCGTGGGGTCCCACTGCTGCCTCTGCACCCCTACTTGTCCAGCTGCTGGAAGGACGGGTTCGCGGTGGTGCCAAGAGCAAAGTCAGGGCTCACACACCGAGGGCCCGGCTGCCCTGGCCCTCAGCGCCCCTCCACCTTCCCACCCCCGAGCAGAGCTGTGGGACCCCTGGAGCCCCAGGGCCTCCGCGTCAGCGCGGCCGGGACTCGGGCACAGCAGCTGGGGGTGTCCGGCCCTCAGAGCGGACTTGGAGATGGAGGGTGGTGGCAGCAGCTGACCCGTCCACTCGGCCCGGAGCCTCCATGCCTGGGCTCGAAGGAGCCCAGGAGCCCGTGGGGCCGAGGCCCAGGCCTGGCTTCCATGTGGAGAAGGAGTGTGGCGCTCCTCGGCCTGGGGGCTCGCCCTCCACCGAGGGGTCTCTGCGCGGGTGGCACAGGGCCTGTGTGCCTGTGGCTTCCATTTATTTTCCAGAACACATGAGTTATGACTGTGACAATCTCGGCAGCAACAGCAAAGCGTCTTGACGTGTTGAACTGTCGTTTTGTGCCCCAGGTTCCGACTTGCCGAGAAGGGACCGGGAGGTCTGGTTACCCCACCGTCCGGCCTGGCAACCCTCCAGGTCTCATCTGCTGCGACACAGCTCACTGGGACCGCGCCGAAGCGTGTTGTCCAGGAAGCGTTCGTCTGAACGTCTGCTCTAGGTTCTCTGGGGCTTCTCCCTAGGAGTGGAACTCTGGGTCCCGTGTGTCACTTTCTGAGAAGCCACCAGCACGGTGTCCACAGCAGCGTCACCATTTGCATCCCTACTTGCGCAGTGGGAGGGTTCCCGCCTCTCCACACCCTCACTAACGCTCGCTATTTTCTGTTTGGGGATTATTTTGTTGTTTGAAGTGGCATCTCACTGTGTTTTGTTTTTTTGTTTTCTCACTGTGGTTTTGATTTGCGTTTTCCTAGTGACTGAGGTGGGAGGTAAGACTTCTCCTTTATCCCCTTAGCCTTCGCCGGACTGACACAGGACAGAGCAGCAGGAGAAAAGCAGACACATTTTATTTAATAAAATGTTATGTGTACGTGGGAGTCCTCACAGGACAAGGACGCCCCGAGAGGTGGTGAGGGCCAGGTGTTTATAAGGTAGGTTGAACAAGGAGTGGCAACTGTGGGACAGAAGGGGGAGTATCTGGGGGATGGAAGGAAAATACGAGGGATTTAACGAGGTCTGCTCGCAGGGTCCTCGCCTGGCAACCCGCCTCTGGTGACGAGTGTTTCTTCTCGGTGCAGGGAGGATGTCCTCCACGTCGAGTCTCACCTCTGCCTTCAGGAGGCAAAGGGGAGCCGGAGCACCCTTCCTGCACCTGCTGTTTTGCAAGCGCCTTTAACACAAGGTAACCAATGTACCAAAGCAGCGCGGCACGGAGCGGCACGTCCTGAGCCCCTGCCCTCGCCGCGCTGAGCGTCCTTCCACGAGCTCATCGCCGTTCGTGTATGTTCTATGGGGAAATGTATGTTCAAGTGCTTTGTCCATTTCTTTAGATTCCGCATATAAGTGATATCATAGCATTTGTCTTTCTGTCTGACTTATCAGCACAATGCCCTCCAAGTCCAACCGTGTTGCTGCAAGAGGCATTATTTCGTTCTGTTTTCTGGCTGAGTAATACCCCATTGTGTATATGCACCACATCTTCTTTATCTCTTCATCTGTTGATCAACACTTAGGTTGCTTCCACGCCTTGGCTACTGTGAATAATGCTGCTATGAACATTGGGGTGTACATATCTTTTCGACTTAGTGTGTTTGTTTTTTTCAGATATATACTCAGGAGTGGGATTGCTGGGTCATATGGTAGCTCTATTTTTAGTTTCTTAAGGACCCTCCGTACTGTTCTCCACAGTAGCTGCACCAGTTTACATTCCCACCAACAGTGCACGAGGGTTCTCTTTTCTCCACACCCTCTCCAATGTCTGTGTTCTTTTTCATAGCAGCCGTTCTGACAGGTGTGCTGTGATATCTCATTGTGGTTTTGATTTTAATGCAACTTTCTAAAGCTGTGAATTTTACTGCACTCTTCTATTTTTACTGTTCTCTAGAAGTTCTGTGCTCTGTACCTAGCTTCTCTTTGGCTCCAGAGAGAGGCTTTGCCGTTTCTGGGCGGAAACACTCTTTTCTCCTAGTTTGGGTGCGACGTGATCGAGAAAGTCGCTCGTCCTGTTTCTGCTCTGCAGTGCCCGCTGTCTCCTTTGCAGGCTGCTGGGTGGGCCGTCTCAGCAGCACCTCTCCTGTGAGTGCCTGGATTACCTTCTGGGCTCGGTTCTTGAGAGTTTGGGACAGGGTGGGTGCATTTCACTAACGTGGCCCCGAGTAAGAAGAAAACTCTTTACACCGCCTGGGCGGCCTCATGCCACAGACGATCTACTCTCCACCCCGGTTACCATTTTCTCCTTCCCAGCACCCATTTCCATAATTAAACCATGGGGGTAGGGGTGTCTCCAGGCAGATTTACCAAGACACCGATTGCGTCCTTTCGGAGGGGGCCGCACGTTGGGGAGGACGGGCCGTACACACACACACACGTGCACACACGTACGTGCACACGGGTGCCTGATTTCTTTAGCGAGAGTCACAGGGACACCTGGACCCAGGCGGCCGGCCCCACTCCCTGTAGCTTCCTCAGCTCTTGAGTCCCTGCAGGGCTGCCCCTCTAGCAGCGACACACACCAGCTAGGTCTTAGCTCTGTCCTGCGTCCCAGCCTTCTTATTTTCAGGCTCCTAGCACCTTTCCGAAGGAACGCTTACAATGCTGGGCCCTGACAGGAGTGGTCTTGAACACCGAGCACACGTCTGAGCCCCACTCAGGACCAGGGAGGGCCCACAGCCTGGCCGCTGCCCTGGCCTCCAGCCTCGCAGCCCTGGAGGCTGCCGCCTGGAGAGTTTAGCGGCGGGTGTTGTGAAAATGACAGTCACGTAGTCTGGGTGGATTCTATCTCTACGGCTGATCATAGAAACTAATTATAGGTTGTTTTACTAAATGATTTCAGGGGAAAACCAAAAAATGTTATTTTTTTACCAGTAAGCCAGCTAACTGCGTGTAAAATCTTATCCTCCTGTGTGGGGCACGTGTTTGATTCAAGAATCAGTATTTTAAACAGAATGGGCAGGTGTCAGCCGCCTCCTGTGAGATCAAAATCACCGGAGGTCAGTTCTGGTTGGACAGCGGACCGGGCAGTGTCCCTGAGCCCTGGGGGGTTATTGACGCCCTGGCTGTCCTGTGGGCAGCTGAGATGAAAGAAGGGGCCCCGGGGCCGGACAGGGAAGCCCCCATCCTGTAACAAACAGCCTCCCACCCTCATCTGCACAGCCCCGCCGGGACGTCCTCCCACAGACCTGTCCGGGAGCCGCCAGCCTCTCTTCTCTAGATCCCCCTGACCCACCGGGAAGGGGGTGTTGGTACTCGCGCATGAGTCACCCTGCACCCCTAGCACAGCTGATGAGTCGGATCCTGAGATGCTGGAAGCTTGAATGGAGAGGACCTGGCAGCTCATGGGCGCTATGTGACAACAAAGCCAGACTTGGCCTTTGCCCCTCAGACCCCCGGGATCTCCTGGGTGATGAGTGTCTTCTGCGGTTCATAACCATCTCCTTCCAAGCACAGCTGAGTTTATGCCAATGAGGCGACGCCGCTGGGGCCTGTGAGAGCTTCAGGACAGGGGTTGGTCACTAGAAAAGCCAAGTGACCAGGGTGGGAACCCTCAGCGCCCCCACCCCCAGACCTCCGGGGAGGGGACGGGGCTGGGGACAGGGTCAGAGCTCTTGAATGGTGAGACTGGAGAGCACCAGGTTGGTGAATGCGAGGGGACGCTGGGAGGCTCACGGCCGAGAGTGAGTGGCTCCATCCCGCCCCCACCCCGGCAACCCCCGCCCCATACTGGGCTCTTCCACTGGTCCTGAGCTGTGTCCTTTATCATGAACAAGTAAATACATTTTCCTGAGATCTGAATCGTTCTAGTGAATCGGTGAACCAGAGGAAGGGTGGGAACCACCGAAGTTGTCACCGCCAGGGAGAAGTCCCACGTGGTGGTGGGGGCCCACGTACAGGTGGCGCTGGAGGGGGCAGCCCCGCGGGACTCAGCCCTACTGCGGGCGGCGCTGACTCGGGGGGAGGGGCATCCAGATGGTGGAGGACGCGCCGGGCATGTGACTGGTGGGGTCCGGGAGGGAAGCCGGCTTCCGGGAGCCCCTGGTCTCCCGCAGGCGATGCAGCCCCCACGCCCCGTCTCCACCTCTGTCTGTGTCTCTCCCAGCCTCTTTCCATCTCTATCTCTGTGTCTCTGTGTCTCTCCCGTCTCTCCCTTTCACAGGGGCTTGAATTAACTCCCATTACTCAGGACTAGGGTCCTTTTTACCCCTCTGCCCTGGAGCTCGAGCGCGTCTTGCTTTGCGGCCTGGTCAGGCCCCATTCTGCCCCGCCCCCAGAGCCCCCCCCCCATGCCCGGTCCTGTGCCGGGCCCTGCCGACGGTGCCCTCAGGAGCTGCAGAGTGAGGGGACCCGCAGGAAGACCCCGCAGGCAGGAGGGACCCTGGGTGCGGCCCTTGGGCCAGCCGCCCGAGGCGTTTCCGGGATGCGAAGGTGTGACTCACCGGAGCCGGAGGACCTGTCCCCAGCCCCGCCCTCCCACCGCGGGCAGGCGTCCACCGGAGTTTGTGCCAAATGTGCTTCCGGAACACAGAGGGGGCAGTGGCTCTGCATGGCCCGAAACGAAGCGTCAGAGAGAAAACTGGGCGCGCGAGCGCTGCTCCCACGTGGACAAAGGTTACGTGTACAAACACATGGATTTTAATAAGAGGCGTAAAATACAGAAAGGTACACGTCGTACGAGAACCTCTTCAGCCGCACGTGCCCACGGGCTCCCACAGGCTCCGCTCCGAGAGCGTCTCGCGAACACAGATGGGCCAGAGACAAGCCGCCTCCCCCGAGACGGTTCTGTGACCTGTGATCCCGGAGGCCCGAGCGACTCCGCGTGGCTGGGCCCTCGGCTCACTTGACGCCAGGGCCACGCGGGGACCCGGCAGGAGGACGGGGTGCAGTGGCGGCCGGGAACCCACTCGCCTCTGTGTCCAGGGCCCAGATGCCGCGTCTTGCTGGCTCATAGCATCTGGATTAGCGGAAAAGCGCGGCCTTTCCACTTGACCTTAATCCCGCCGAGATCAGGCACCCGGGGTCCTCACTCTGGACCCCAGTGCAACCCCGCAGGGTGAGCCAGGCTCGCCTGCAGACAAGGGTCCCCCTCACCCAGACACCGCCTGTGACACAGACTTTCCCCTTTTATTCTACTTTTGTTGAGGCTAAACCTTCCAGAAACAACTTCCAAAAGCATGGCCGTGCCCCCGAGTCAGGGGCGCCACAGGCGGGACGCTGTGGGCTGTGGGCTGTGGGCTCCCCGGGCGCCAGGCGCCGGACACCACCGGCGTCCCGGAGGGAAGATCTGCCGGGGAAGCTGCATCCGAGGGCAACAAGAGACGCCTGGTCCCGGGGCAAGTTCAGAGGAGGCTCCCCCCAGCCCCCCAGTCCTGACGTCTGTGTTGCATGAGCACCACACATCCTGCTAAAGCGAAAGGGGTAATAACGTCCCTCAGGTCCAGGGCGGTCACAAAACAGACGATAAGTGAAAAGCGTTTAAAAGAGGCAGTCACTTGGTTGCCTCAAAGAATGGGGTTGTGCAGCCCCGGGGCCCTCAGAGATGAAGCGGTGGCCATTCCCACGGAGCTGACCGGCCAGAGCACCAGCCACACGGCCACGGGACCAACGTGGTTCCAGAAGCTGGGGTTGGGGCGCGATCCATCTTTACGGCGAGGGACGCAAAGGAAATAAGGTTTTTATACTAATGAAGCTTATTCAGAAAGAACCAAGTAATCCAAATGCAGTTTTGTCTTCAAATAAGTGGATTCCGAGAATGCATGCCGCACATGAACTGTGAGGGTTTACACACTTCTGTGACATGCAAACTCTGGGCTGAGTGTTTGCGTCCCCAAACTCTTATGTTGACATCCTACCTCCTGTATTTGGAGGTAACTGGAGGTGGGGCCCCCGGGAAGGGCTTGGGTGCTGTGGGCAGCGCCCCTGAGACCAGACCACTGCTGTCTCAAGAAGAGGGAGCAAGTTGGGACTTCCCTGGGGGTCCAGTGGCTAAGACGCCGCAGGCGGCCCAGGTTCAATGCCTGGCTGGGGTACTAAGATCCCACAAGCTGGAAAAAAAAAAGAAAGGAGGGGACGAGCATGGGAGGAAGTCTATTCACATTACCGTGCCAACACGTAAGGTCAGGTCTGTGCAAGTCCACTTCCATGAAGCTTGAGGAAGCTGATTTATGGGGTGAAGGGTCGGGAGGGCAGTCCTCGGGGGCGCAGACAGGGAGGGGCAGGGAGCCAGTACTCCCTGTGTGCCCAGTGAGCGCATAAAGGGTACTGGTCTGTAGTTTCCTTGTAGTGTCTTAGTGTGTGTGGCTTTGGTTTAGGGTAACACTGGCCTCAAAGAATGAGTCAGGAAGTGTTCCCCCCTCTTAAATTTTTTGAAAAGTTTGAGAAGGATTCGTATTAGTTCCTCTTTAAATGTTTGGTAGAATTCACCAGTGCAGCCATCAGGTCCAGTTTCTTTGTTGAGAGGTTTATTGTTGCTGTTATTACCGATTCAATCTCCTTACTAGTCATATTTCTATTCTTATTTTCTATTTCTTCATGATCCAGTCCTGGTAGGTGTTGTATTTCCAGGAATTTGTCCATTTCAGCTCAATTATCTGATTTGTTGGTGTACATTGTTCACAGTGCTCTCTTATAATCCTTTTTATTTCTGTAGCATTAGTTTTAGTGTTTCCACTTTCATTTCTGACTTTAGTCATTTGAGCTATTTTTCTTTGTCCATCTAGATGACATGAATTATGTTGATCTTTCCAAATAACCAACTTTTGGCTTTACTGATTTTCTCTATTGTTTTCCTATCCCTTATTTCATTTATTTCTGCTCTAATCTTTTTTTATATATAAATTTATTTATTTATTTATTTTTGCCTGAGTTGGGTCTTTGTTGCTGGGCATGGCCTTTCTCTAGTTGCGGCAAGTGGGGGCCACTCTTCGTTGCAGTGAGCGGGCTTCTCATTGCGGTGGCTTCTCTTATTACAGAGCACAGGCTCTAGGCACGCAGGCTTCAGCAGTTGTGGCTCGCGGGCTCTAGAGCGCAGGCTCAGTAGTTGTGGCGCACAGGCTTAGTTGCTCCACGGCATGTGGGAGCTTCCCGGACCAGGGCTCGAACCTATGTCCCCAGCACTGGCAGGCGGATTCTTAACCACTGCGCCACCAGGGAAGCCCTGATCTTTATTTTTTTCTTCCCTTCTGCTAGCTTTGGTCTAGTTTGTTCTTTCTCTAGTTCCTTAAGTTAGTGTGCGGATTTGAGATTTCTCTTGTTGTTAATGATGTGTCTATAGCTATACATTTCCCCTAAACACCACTGTTGGTGGGTCTATTACTTTTGGTAAGTTGTGTTTTCTTTTTTACTCGTTTCGAATTATTTTCTAATTTCCCTTTTGACTTATTCTTTGATCCATTGGTTCTTTAATTTCCACAAATTTGGGAATATTCCAATTTTCCTTGTGTTATTGATTTCTAACATCAATTGTTGTGGTCGGAGGAGATACTTTTTATGGTATCTAGCTTTTTAAATGTATTGAGCCTTAATTTGTGGCTTAACATATGATCTATCCTGGAAAGTGTCTCACGTGCACTTGAGAAGGATGTGTATGTTGTTGTCGTTGGGTGGAGTGTTCTGTGCACAGCTGTTAGATCTGGTTGGTTTACTGTATTGCTTATGTCCTCTATTTCCTTATGTATCTTCTGTCTGGTTGTTCTATCCAATATTACGAGTGGGGTTCTACAACTATTGTTTCAGAACTCTCTATTTCTCCCTTCAATTTTGTCAGTTTTTGCCTCATATATCTTTTTATTGGAGTATAATTGCTTTACAATGTTGTGTTCATCTCTGCTGTACAAAGAAGTGAATCAGCTATATGTATACCTATATCCCCTCCCTCCCACCCCCCATCCCACGCATCTAGGTTGTCACAGAGCACCGAGCTGCACTTCCTGTGCTTTATAGCATGTTCTTGCTAGCTATCTACTTTATGCATGGTAGTGTATATATGTCAATCCTAATCTCCCAATTCATCCCACCCTCCCCGTCCCCCCACGTCCACATGCCCATTCTCTACATCCCTATTCCTGCCCTGCAAATAAGTTCATCTGTACCATTTTTCTAGATGCCACATATATGCGTTAATATATGATATTTGCTTTTCTCTTTCTGGCTTACTTCACTCTGTATGACAGACTTTAATCCCATCCACATCTCTACAAATGACCCAATTTCATTCATTTTTATGGCTGAGTAATATTCCATTGTATATACGTACCACATCTTCTTTATCCATTCTTCTGTTGTTGGACATTTAGGTTGTTTCCATGTCCTGGCTATTGTAAATAGTGCTGCAATGAACATTGGGGTACATATGTAATTTTGAATTATGGTTTTCTCAAGGTATATGCCCAGTAGTGGGACTGCTGGGTCATATGGTAGCTCTATTTTTAGTTTGGTAAGGAACCTCCATACTGTTCTCTACAGTGACTATATCAGTTTACATTCCTACCAACTGTGCAGAAGGATTCCCTTCTCTCCACACCCTCTCCAGCATTTATTGTTTGTAGATTTTTTGATGATGGCCACTCTGGTGTGAGGTGACGCTTTATTATAGTTTTGATTTGCATTTCTGTAATAATTAGTGACGTTGAGAATCTTTTCATGTGCCTCTTGACAATCTGTATGTCTTCTTTGGTGAAATGTCTATTGAGGTCTTCCTCCCATTATTTTAATTGGTTTGTTTGCTTTTTTGATATTGAGCTCCATGAGCTGTTTATATATTTTGGAGATTTAAGCCTTTGTCAGTTGCTTCATTTGCAAATATTTTCTCCCATTCTGAGGGTTGCCTTTTTGTCTTGTTTATGGTTTCCTTTGTTGTGCAAAAGCTTTTTGTTTAATTAGGTCACATTTGTTTATTTTTGTTTTTATTTTCATTACTCTAGGAGGTGGGTCAAAAAAGGTCTTGCTGTGGTTTATGTCAAAGAGTGTTTTTCCTATGTTTACCTCTAAGAATTTTATAGTGTCCAGTCTTACATTTAGGTCCTTAATCCATTTTGAGTTTATTTGTGTGTATGGTGTTAGGTAGTGTTCTAATTTCATTCTTTTACATGTAGTTGTCCAGTTTTTGCCTCATATATTTTGATGTTCTGTCATTAGGTGTGTAAATGTTTATATTTGTTATAAGTTCTTGCTGTATTGATCCTTTTATTAATATTTAATGTCTTTTTGATTTAAAGTCTATTTTTCTCTGATATTAACATAGCCATCCCAGCTCTCTTTTGGTTACTGTTTGCAAGGAATATCTTTTCTATCCTTTCAATTTCAATCTATTTGAGTCTTTGGATTTAAAGCAAGTCTCTTGCAGACAGTGTATAGTTGGAGCATGTGTTTTTATCCATTCTGCCAATCTGTCTTTTTATTAGAAAAATTAATCCATTTACATATAAAGTAATTACTGATAGGGAGGGACTTACATCTGTCATTGTGCTATTTGTTTTCTTATAGCTTTCCCTCCTCATTTCCTGCATCACTGTCTTTCTTTGTGTTTAGCTGATTTTTTTGTAGTGAAATGTTTAAATTCCTTTCTCATTTCCTTTTGTATATATTCTATAGCTGTTTTATTTGTGGTTCCCATGGGGGTTACATGTAATACCCTAAAGTTATAACACTCTAATTTGAATTTCTACCAGGTTAACTTCAAGGACATCGAGACCTCTGCTCCTTTACAGCTCCATATCCACCCCTTTTGGTTGTTGATGTCACAAAATGACATCTTTGCACATCGTGTGCACAAAACATAAATTATACATTCTTTTAAGCGCATCATTCTCTTAAATTATGTAGAAAACAAGATTTGGAATTATAAGTCAAAATTACAATAATACTAGCCTTTAAACTAATAATTTTTAAAATGTATTCATGTCTTAAATAAAATAGAAAACAAAAAGTGCAATAAGAAGCCATTGCTTCAATAACACTAGCTTTTATAATTGCCCATGTATTTACCTTTCTTGACATCTTTATTTCTCCATATGTTTTTTGTCTAGTGTCCTTTCATTTCACTTGCATGACTCCATTGAGCATTTCTAGTGGTCATGACCTTCCACAGCTTGCTCATCTGGGAAGGTCTTATTTCTCCCTCACTTTTGAAGGAGTTTTGGCAGGTATAGTGTTCTTGGTTGGCTTTTTTTTTTTTTGCCTTTAGCACTTTTTTTGTGTGTGTGTGGTACATAGGCCTCTCACTGTTGTGGCCTCTCCCATTGCGGAGCACAGGCTCCGGACGCGCAGGCTCAGCGGCCATGGCTCACGGGCCCAGCCGCTCCGCGGCATGTGGGATCTTCCCGGACCGGGGCACGAACCCGCGCCCCCTGCATCGGCAGGCGGACTCTCAACCACTGCGCCACCAGGGAAGCCCCCTTTAGCACTTTTAACATGTCAGCCCACTGCTTTCTGGCCTCTAATTTCTTTCTTTTTTTTCAATTTACACACAAATGTTTATTTCTCCACATTTACCTTTTTAAAATTGAAGTATAGTTGATTTACAATGCTGTGTTAGTTTCTGGTGTACAGCAAAGTGAGTCAGTTATACGTATATACATACTCCTTTTCATATTCATTTTCATTATAGTTTATTACAGGATATTGAATATAGTTCCCTATGCTATACAGTAGGTCCTTGTTGTTTACCTATTTTATATATAGTAGTTTGTATCTGCTAATCCTAAACTCCTAATTTATCCCTCCCTCACTGCCTTTCCTATTTCGTAACCATAAGTTTGTTTTCTATATCTGTGAGTCTGTTTCTGTTTCCTAAATAAGTTCATTTGTGTCATATTTTAGATTCCACATATAAGTGATATCATATGGCGTTTGTCTTTCTCTTTCCAACTTACTTCACTTAGTATGATAATCTGAGTCCAACCATGTTGCTGCAAATGGCATTATTTCATTCCTTTTTTTATCACTGAGTGGTAGTCCATTGTGTATATACACACCACATCTTCTTTATCCATTCATCTGTAGATAGACATTTAGGTTGTTTCCATATCGTGGCTACTGTAAGTAGCACTGCTATGAACACTGGGGTCCATGTATCTTTTCAAGTTATAGTTTTGTCTGGATACATGCCCAGGAGTGGGATTGCTGGATCATATGGCAACTCTACTTTTAGCTTTTAAGGAACTTCCATACTGTTTTCCGTAGTGACTGCACCAATTTACTTTCCCACAAACAGTGGAGGAGGGTTCCTTTTTCTCCACACCCTCTCCAGCATTTATTATTTGTAGACTTTTTGAGGATGGCCATTCTGACCAGAGTGAGGTGTGAGGTGATACCTCATGGTAGTTTTGATTCGAATTTGTCTGATAATTAGAAGTGTTGAGCATCATTTCATGTGTCTGTTGGCCATCTGTATATCTTTTTTGGAGAAATGTCTATTTAGGTCTTATGCCCATTTTTTGATTGGGTTGTTTGGCTTTTTGTTATTGAGTTGTATGAGCTGTTTGTATATTTTGGAAATTAAGCCCTTATTTGTTGCATCCTTTGCAAATATTTTCTCCCATTCTGTAAGTTGCCTTTTCAGTTTGTTTATGGTTTCCTTTGCTGTGCAAATGCTTCTAGGTTTGATTAGGTCCCATTTGTTATTTTTGCTTTTATTTCTATTGCCTTGGGAGAGTGACCTAAGAAAACATAAATTCTCTGATTTATGTTAGAGAATGTTTTCTGGCATCTAAAATTTCTGATAAGAAATCTGTTGATAATCTCATTCAGGATTGTGTATGATGATTTGCTTCTCACTTGGTGCTTCCAAGGTTTTGTCTTGGCAGGTTTTTGTCTTTTGAAAGTTTGATTATAGTGTGTCTCAGTGTGGGTTTCTTTGAGTTCATCCTACTTGGATTTTGTTGAGCTTCTTGGATATTTATATTCATGTATTTCATCAAATTTGGGAAGTGTTCGGCCATTATTTCTTCAAATATTCTCCCTGCCCTTTTTTCTCTCTCTTCTCCTCCTGGGACTCCCACAGTGTGAATGTTGCTCTGCTTGATGGTGTCCCACATGTCCCTTAGGCTCTGTTCACTTTTCTTCAATCTTTTCCTTTCTGTCCCACAGACTCACTAATTTCCATTGTCTTATCTTCAAGTTCACTGATTCTTTCTTCTACCAGCTCAAATCTGCCTTTGAATCCATGTGTTGAATTTTTATTTTAGTTATTGTATTTTTCAGCTCCAAAATATCTTTTTGGTTTCTTTTTCAGGTTTTCTATGTCTTTATTCATATTTCTATTTTATTTGTACATTGCTTTCTTGACTTTCTCCACAGCTTCTTTCAATTCTTTGAGGATCTTTAAGGTGGTTGTTTTAAAGTCTTCGTCTAGAAGATCTACCATCAGGTCTTTTCATTGGTAGTTTATGTTGATTTATTTTTTCCTCTGAATAAGCAATACTTTCCTGTTTCTCTGTGTGCCTTGTGATTTGTTGTTGTTTTTGAACACTTAACACTGGACGTTTGAATCTAATAATGTGATACCTCTGGAAATCAGATTATCCCCCTTCCCTTGGGTTTGCTACTTCGTGTTATTGTTGTTCATCGTTATAGGCTGTCTCTGTGCTGAGGATAAGCCTAAGGTACAAACTTAAGGTCTTCTCAGATCATTTCTGAGCCTTTCCCTGGGCATGCATGGTCATTTTCTGATTTTCCCCATATATGCATTTATTTTTGAATGTCTGGCTCCCAAAAGAGGAAAAAGAAAAAAGTGAACAGGGATGAAGGCTGCCAGCCTTTTAAAGCACCTGGAAGTCACTTCAGCTGGAGGGGGAGGGTCTTGCAACAATGAGAGAGGTGCAACAAGGGCCACCAGCCTGTTCATCTGCACCTCTGTGATCAGAAACAGCAATCAGTGATCAGAGCACAGATCCCCAATATCTGCACAGGGTCTTTTTTCCCCACCCTGGTTTCCCCAAGCTGTGTGTAGGCTGCTCCAGAAACACATGCACAGCTGTCTTCCATGAGCATAGGGGGTCCAGTGTAGGTAGCTGCTACTGCGTTAAGAACTAAAATTGACCAAGATTAACCACAATTTACCATCCAAGGCTTTTCCTGGATATTTCAAGCCTTCAACAGACTCCAGAGTACCCAGATGGTTACGGGGAAGATTCTGCCCCTGCATTTATTGTCCAGGTGGGAGATGGAGTCTCACCTCGCAGGTGCTTCCTACTCTGCCATCTTCCCTAAATCCTCTCTTTAAAAAGTACTTGTTATAAGGACCCTATAAATAACATGAACACCCACTAAAATGTGGGATGTGTCACACCTCTGTGTGTGTGTGTGTATATCTAAAAGCATTATTTCTTATTGATCACACGGTAGTTACAAGAATGTCAGACATAATGACTTATGCAATCTAAACAAGACAGACCGATTAAAATTTTCCATAGTGGGAAAATATACATATTGAAACTTAGCCACGTGTGTAGACAGATGCCTGCAGCAAGAGTAGGTGATGGGAGGTTAGGGTTGAAGGACCATGTGCAGTAAGATTGCTTCCCCTCCATCATAGTAAATACCTTCCATTAACACACAGATATTCCACAAACATCTGAATACACAGGAGTAAAGTATGACCTGCCACATGTGCAAAGTGTTCTCACTATGCTGTCTCTGTTATACTCCCACAAAAATAGTAAATAGTGAACCCCGTGCAGGTAGTAGGAAGCATCAATCATTTATCCCAGGTTGGACTTGGAGGGTGTTTAACTGAACATTAATATTTGTAAAGAGTCTATTTCTCCTTTTGCTCTGTCTTTTTCACTATTGACATGCACAATTGACAACCAGTTGATGGTTGTTTGACCTAAAGGTGATAACTGAAATACTCCTAAAAACATAAGAATTTTAATAACATATTTTAGTCACCCAGTTAACATAAAACGTGGACCATCTATAGCTTTAGATCAAAAGGTAGAGGGAGTGCATCTGAACATCAGTGCTTTTAGGTTCAGTGTTCTGTAGTTCCTACCATTGTCCTAAGGAATGAAACTAAGACAACTTTATCAAAGCAGGAACTAGTTTGAACTCTTAGATCAGAGAAAATCCAAAACAGAAGAAATGTCACTCAATTTTTTCTCTGGGCCTTTTAAGAAAGTAGGCCAATTTATAAATTATTCAAGGTTCCCGTTGAGCAGTGGCGTTTTTCTGTGTGTAACTGTCTAGAGAAAGAACCCCAAAGAACTCCCTAATGTTGTGACAGTGTTGACCCGGCCTTCACTCATTAGGAATCAGGAATCTTGAACAGCAGTTCAGAGTGTTCTCATACACTCCCATTCACCCTGCTTTTTTGCCAACTATTACGGCCAATGTGTTTGGGGGGCAGGCATGTTCAACAAATTAGGCTTAAAGACCTTCTCTGGCTGAGTAGAAACCCTTCTAGAAAGAGTTGGCCGTGATTTGGAGCTATACTATAAAGCTATAGTAATTAAAACAACATGGTCCTGGCATAAAAATAGACACATAGACCAATGGAACAGAATAGAGAGCCCAGAATTAAACCCCTGCATATACAGTCAACTAATACTTGATAAGGAGCCAGGGACATCCAGTGGGGAAAGGATAGTCTCCTCAACAAACAGTGCTGGGAAAACTGGAAAACCACATGCAGACCATGATATTGGACTCCTGTCTTACACCACTCAAAAAAGTTAACTCAAAATGAATCAGATGTAAATGTAGGACCCAAAACCCTAAAATTCTTAGTAGAAAACATAGGGAAGAAGCTCCTTGACATTGGTTTTGGCAACGATTTTTTTTTTTTTTTTTTTGGTATCGCACCAGAACCACAGACAACAGAGGAAAAAACCAACAGGTGGGACTATATCAAACTTAAAGTTTCTGCACAGCAAAGGAACCATCAACAAAATGAAAAGGCAACCTATGGACTGGGAGGAAATATTTGTAAAACATAGATAAGGGGTTAATATTCAAAATCTATTAAAAAATTAATGCCACTCAATAACAAAACAAAAAACCCATTTAAAATGGGCAGAAAGATTAAACAGGCATTTTTGCAAGGAAGACACCCAAATGACCAACAGATACATGAAAAGATGCTCAACATCACTAATTATCATGGAAATGCAAATCAAAAGCACAATTAGATATCACCTCACACCTGTTAGAATGGCTCTTATGAAAAAGATAAAAGATCACAAGTGTTGGTGAGGATGTGGAGAAAAGGGAAACCTTGTGCAACAGGCTTTCTCTAGTTGCATCGAGCAGGCGCTACTCTTTGTTGTGGTGTGTGGGCTTCTCATTGCAGTGGCTTCTCTTGTTGCAGAGCATGGGCTCTAGGGGCATGGGCTTCTGTAGTTGTGGCACGCGGGCTCTAGAGCACAGGCTCAGTAGTTGTGGTTCATGGGCTTAGTTGCTCTGCGGCATGTGGGATCTTCCCAGACCAGGGATCGAACCTGTGTCCCCTTCATTGGCAGACAGATTCTTAACCACAGTGCCACCAGGGAAGTCCCCAGAGTATTTTATTTTTATACTTCTGAAATTTGTAAACAAGACAGCCTAGGTTAAACAATACAGTTTTCCAAAGCTGCATGTGCTCATTTCATACTGTTGAAGTGAAGAGTTTTTCTGCTTGAAGTACAAAAACAATTTCCTAAAGCTCCTAAGTGGGAACACTACTGTTCTTATGATCTGTGATTAGATGAACTGATCAATTTCAGTTGGTAACATCCCTTTTTTCCCTTGGCAAGTGTTTAACAAATTCTAGAACAGATGCATTTTTCTAGGCTTACACCAACAATTTCATTCCAAATGTCTCCTGAGGGGCATGTACCATACACAGGAATCCATCTCTATCCTTCTCACTTTCACACACTCCAGAAATTAGCATGGACAAGCTCACCATTCTGTGTCTGTTCACCAGCAGGAACAGGGTGTCAGAAGTGGGATCTGAAGGCATCAAATCCCGAGAGGCAATGGCCCCCAGAATTGAGCAAGATACTCAACACTGAGCCCCTTGTGCTCATCACTTCTATGAATTGCCACCTGCTTTCGTTTTGGTGAATCTCTTCTTAGACTTCAAGTTTTGCCCTTTTTGCATTTTGAGCTCTCCAATTTTATTTGGGATCTGGAAAGTCTTTGTTGTTTCAGGGGGAAAGTTTTGTCCATTCCAGTTTAAGACTTTACCTTTAGTGAGTACTCAGTTGTTGTCTGGGGCATGGAGTGACAAGATTCTTTTGGGGGGATTGAGCTGTGTTCTAGGAATTCGTTTTATTCCTTTTGGAATCTGGGCTAGGACTTTAGCAACTTTATTGGGTTTCCAGGAGAACTAAGGGAAATGGGATCCCAGTCACCTAAATGTTTTGAGGGCAGCCCTCCTTCAGGGACTCCAGCCAGTTTCATGTTTAAAAACTATGGATCCAGGCTTCCCTCGTGGCACAGTGGTTAAGAATTCGCCTGCCAATGCAGGGGACATGGGTTCGAGCCCTGGTCTAGGAAGATCCCACATGCCATGGAGCAACTAAGCCCATGCATCACAACTACTGAGCCTGCGCTCTAGAGCCAGTGAGCCACAACCACTGAGCCCACATGTCACAACTAGTGAAGCCCACGTGCCCTAGAGCCCGTGCTCCGCAACAAGAGAAGCCGCCACAATGAGAAGCCCGTGCACCACAACGAAGAGTAGCCCCTGCTCCCTGCAACTAGAGAAAGCCCGCATGCAGCAACAAAGACCCAATGCAGCCAAAAATTAATTAATTAATTAATTAATAATTTTTAAAAAACTATGGATTCCCCACATGCCCATTTTTAGCTAAGTGGGCTGAACAAACCAAAAGTAATCTGGAATTACAGTGGCCATTATGGGGAAGGTTCAATCTCCCTAAACTTGTTTTTCTTAAGATTAAATTGGAGGACCCTGGTTCTAAAATTAAACAAAATGAATGGCATATTTGTTTTCACTGGTAACCGGAAGCTTCCAAACATGCACAAAACTGTAAAATTGCTTCTTTGCAAGATACCATTTCTAAATTGGCTGAAACAACCAAAAAAAAAAAAAAAAGCAAAGAAAAAAAGGAGAACAAAATGGCTTCCAAAGCCTTGTGCTTCTTGTGTCCCCCCCTGCCCCCAATTTCTTTGTCTCAGGTAGGGTCTTATGTGTCTTCCCACTCCCTTTGCCTCAGACTCTGCCCCTAGAAACCATCTTGTGCTCAGGCCCTGCCCCCAACACCACCTTCCTCTCTCCTCCTCCATGAAAACCTGCCTCTTTAAAATGAGAGCCTCTGAAGATCCAAATGCTGACCCTAATTACTGGTTTTAAGTTAACTGGGGCAAACCACTAGGTGAGGAGATCCTGACTCTTGATCAGTGATGCTTTCAAGGAAAGATCTTGAGCAAAAGGGGAAAATGTAGAATTAATTAAGGAGCATTCCACTAACCTTTGGAGTCAGGACAGGCCCGCAGTGGGTGCCCTCACACCCACCATGCATGTCAATTATCCCAAACAGGAAGATGCCTCTACCTACTATCCAGCGGGAATAAGAAAACTTCCCTCCAACCCCACCCCCCAGAGCCCAGCCAATCAGAGACTGCAGCAGCTCAGCCAATGGGAAGCCTCCATGCTCCCCCCCCCCCAGCTCTTCCAATGGACTCTTCCGTTATCACAGCCCCGCCCAACTCCTCCTTTTCCCTATAAAAGCAAGTCCCCATTGCTTGTTCTCTGGGTTTGCTTGTGGTCTGTCCTCGTTTGCATATTCCGAATCGAAGTTCCTCCACTATTCCTGAGTAAACTCCCTTTTGTTGGTGAAATAACTGGCTGTCATATTATTACAGTTGACAGAGGCTTGAGCTTAGCCTTGAGCTGCACAGGCTCTGATTGCCTTGATGCTGTCACTCTGGTTGATGTGATCAGGTTCCAGGAACTTGTTTTTATCCAGGACAGGAAGCTTCTCATCCTCCCGTGGTTCGGTTATTGCCATGATTCTGCTAGAATGCTGCAGGGCGTGGGGGCTGGTGGGGGTGAGGGTAGAGAGTCCGAGTGGCTCCCATTGCGACAGTGGCTTTCTTGTGTCGCCTTAGGTGTTTTTTTCAATGCTAAACTTCATATTTCTTTTTAAAAAATCGTTTCAGAAATGAGTGTGAGATGTGGCTTAATTTGAAAGTCTTCTCTTAACTAGTGAAACCTAATTTAATTTCTATTTTTAAAAGGAATAAAAGGGAATAAGAATGTGAAGTGGTTGAAAGGAAACTAGAATCTGTGTGGACGCCAGGGATGCTGGATGCTCTCCCCGCACCGGGTCCTTGTTACACTGTGGGAGCCTCTTTCCTTAACCAGTTCAGTTCTCCTCTTCCTCAGCGGGAACCTGCGGCTCCGTGTCAAGCTCCAGACGCATTCCTCTGCGGAGAGGGGCCCATGGAAAGTAGCCGGCTGACCGGCACCCGTGGCCTGCAGACATTCTGGCCACGACTACCACGCGGGGTCACTGCAAGGAGGGCTCCTAATCAGGAGGGAGGGGTCATTGCCTCCAGGGGCCGCCCCACGCGAGCCCAGTCACCCCCATAGCCGCGCTCCTAGCAGGACCCCGGCCCTCAACCCCCGGGGGCGCTCTGGGAAGGTAGCACTGGGGCTGGAGCAGCAAGCGAGCGACGGGTGGAGAGAAGCCGCCCCGCCCCGCCCCGCCTCAAGTTCAAGGAGAGACCACGCCCAGCCATGCTTCCCTCTGATTGGCTGAACGAGAGAAAGACCGGCGATGATTGGGTGGAGTGGACGCCTCTCGGCGCCCATCCTCCGCCACGGGGCGGGGGCGGGCGTGATTGGTGCAGGCATCGGCCCGCCCCGCCCCGCGACGTCACTACCCGGCGTGCCGCGCGCCGCGCTTCCGCTCCGCCCGCTAATGTTTTGGCCGGTCCAAGATGGCGGTGCAAGAGTCCGCGGCTCAGCTCTCCATGACCCTGAAGGTGCAGGAGTATCCGACCCTCAAGGTGGGGTCTGCGGCCGGGGGGCGCCCGCGCCTGGCCGGGCGGCCTCTGAGGGGAGGGGGAGGGGCTGGGCGAAGGCCGGGGCGCGGCATGGGGCGCCGGGCGGAGGCCGGGGGTCTGGGGGCCGGACTTCCCCGGGGCCGGGGATCTGGGGGCTGGGCTCCCCAGGGGCCGGACTCTGGGGGCCTGGCTCCCCAGGGGCTGGGGGCCCGTCTCTCTGGGGTCCTGGGCTGGCGGCCGGGCTCCCCGGGGGCAGGGGACCTGAGGGCCGGGCGGGTGTGGCGTCTGGCCATCCATGCTCCCTCCTGCCTTCGTGACAGGGCGGGGAGCGCGTCTGCCTGGCGCCCCGCTTCTCCCTCCGGAGCCCGATTGTGGCCCCTTCGTCCTATAATACCGTGAACTGCATCAGCGACAGCCCTGGTCGTAGACAGGCTGGCGACTTTGGAGGCTGGGGTCTCAGGGCTGTGGGGTCGCGGGCGCCCAGCCAGAGTGCCCACCGTGAAGGGCGGTTGGTGTCCAGCTATCCTCCCGGAAGCTCGTGTCAGACGGTGTTGATGGATGACTTCCAGCCTCTAATTAGGGAACCTGTGAGGAGAGACCTCACGACCCAATGGGAACCCATTTGCAGGGCGTCACCAAACCTGAAATACAGCCCTTGCCACTCGGTCGCCAGTTGGGTGACCTTGGATGGTCGCTGAGGCAAGTCGACTTAACGCTGGGATGAAATCGGTGTTCCCGGGGGAGGGGTCGGTGCTAGTTCTTCCCTAGTTAGTAGAGGATTCGATGGTGATTGACTACAGCGAAGCACCTGGGAGTAAATTCCTTCAACGCTCAAGGTTATAACATTCCCAGCAGAGCTGCGGCCGATCCTACGTGCGTCTGAATTCCTTTCCCGGGGGCCACGTCGCATCTCTCCTCCCGGAGGACCCAGCATCCCTGTCCACGTCAGTGGTGACAGAGGGGGGGTGCGGTGTGGCCAGGTTGCTGTGAGCTCTGCGTTCACTTCCTGGGAGACCTCGGGAGGGTCCTCAACGCCTCTGAGGTTGTTTACTCCTGGCGCCTGGGTCGGCTCAGGGTGAAGAGAGGGCTCTGGCTGTGGGAAGGTAGCTGAAGGGAAGGAAGGGAAGCGCTGCCGGCCTGAGCCAGATGCCTGTTTGCTGGACCGCAGGTGTAGGGCGTGCTGTTCTGACACGCCACTCCCCAAGACCCTGCGGCTCATAGGCCACGATTCTCTGCTGCCCGAGGCACCCGACCAAAACAAAGGGGTGTGAGTGGGAACCGCTGACTGAGCTTTGGTCTCCCTCAGCCCCTGCCAGGCCTGCCGCTTGACGGACAGACAAGAAGGTTCAGAGATGAAAACTGTGGTGGTGAATGTGGGGAACACCAGACAGGCAGGATCCCTCCTCCGAGTCGTGCTCTCGCGTTTCATAACCGTGAACGGAGTCTGAGTTGCAGACTTATCAGACAGGCTTTGATTAATGTAGTTAGGCAGATACTTCTAGAGGTAAAGGATTTTGTTTTTGTTTTTTGGCTGCATTGGGTCTTCGTTGCTGCGCGTGGGCTTTCTCTAGTTGCGGCGAGTGGGGGCTACTCTTTATTGCGGTGGCTTCTCTCGTTGCAGAGCACGGGCTCCAGGCACGCGGGCTCAGTAGTTGTGGCTCATGGACTTAGTTGCTCCGCGGCATGTGGGATCTTCCCGGACCAGGGCTCGAACCCGTGTCCCCTGCATTGGCAGGCGGATTCTTAACACTGCACCACCAGGGAAGTCCCAAGAAATATTATAGTATCCTTTCAAGTGAGCTTGCCAAATAAAGAAATTTTACTTCTTTTCTGGAATGATTTTAAAAAGTAGAATTTTTGCAAGGTACTATCTCCATTTTCCCTCACAGATTATTTAGATCCCACAGGATAATTCCTCTGTTCTCTTGACATGTGTGTCACTGCTGAGTTAACATTTTTATCAGGAGTAATTCCTACTGGATAATGAGGAAGTTTCACCAGGAACATGGGAAGAGCTGTTGGCTCGGGAGCTGTGCCGTTCATGGTCTGGAGGGAGTCAAGAGGCAGGGGGCGCAGGGGGACAGGGCAGGGGGGCAGGGGGTGAGGGCTGAGGGTGGGCATTCTGGAAGGCATAGGTTGTGCTTCTCTAGTCTGAAGGCAGCTCCTCCTGCAGGGTAGCAGGGACGAGCGTGCAGCCGGCAAGTCCCCTTCACACAGGATGGGGACTCCTCCCTGTTGGGGGGCTGGGCAGCCTCGTCATAGCCTCAGGGCTGGTAAGCTCTTCTGCTCTTCTCTCCTGGCAGAGTGGCCAGAGGGTGGAGCGGCCCTCGGTGGCGGCTCCGCCGCGCCCTGACCCGGGCCCTCTCCCCCACCCCGAGCCCCTGCTCCCCCCGGGGCCTGTGGACGTTTGGATGCGTCTTGGCGGCGGGAGCACGCCTCTGGGTGCCTCTAGCTTTGCCGCTTGTCCTGGGCTGGGGGCGCAGGTGGTCCCCATGAGAACCACTGGTCTGCACCTTGCTGTGGGGAACTTGTTCTTACTGCAGCGGGCGTGTCCGGGCACCTGGTGCTCTGGCCCTGGCTGGCAGCTTTCCCTGCAGTGTGTGGGGTTGTGGGCCGTGCCCCTCAGGCCTCAGGGAAGGAGAAGTGGAAGCTCGAGTGCGTGATCCACCATCGTCAACTGGAAACCCTGTTCTAATTATGTTTTTAGAAGTTTTTTCTGAGTATAAAAGCAATTTGTGTTTATCCTCCAAATGACTTTGCTAGTTATCCCATTCGTTTTTGGAGTTTTTATTTCTGTTTTTTCCTTTGGATAGCTGAAGGAAAATCATATTTTAGAGGCCTTCTTTGTCACCGTCCAGGTCAGGTGGGAGTTCGCTCAGCCCAGGGGAGGGACCTGGCATCGTCGCTGGAAACCTGCTTTGGACCCTGATTCCTCCCCTTGAGCTCATCTGGACCCATCTCTGGGCTCACCTGGAGCCTCATCCTGGCTCCCCAGCCCCTCTCCCAGCTGTCCCCTCCTGTCACATGTGACAGGCTGGGAGTGTGGCCGTTGCTCCCAGCTGGGCCTGGAGGCAGATTCTCCTGTGTCTGAAAAAATCTGCTGCTTTTCATGTGGTGACAGTGTTGTTGACCAAGTACTGCCCTGCAATTTCAAATCCTGACTTTGTACTTGTAGAAAGTTTGTGTGCCAGTTACATGCTAAAGTTATAACTTTCAGTGCGGTTTTACAAACTTGGCCTCAGCCTGGCTTGGGGGAATCACGTGTTCTCAAATTTGAGAAATGCTGGTAGCATAAAGTGTTTGGACTTTTGAGACAAGTATCTGATTATGCTGTGTCCCAGGTGGTGGCCATGGCTGGGGCCTAACCTCTTTCTACTTTAGGTTTTGTGATTTCCCGAGTGAGCCAGTCCCTCCCTCAGACGCTGGCCGTCTCTGGTCCGCAGCTGCTTGCGTCATGATTGCCTTCTTCTCAGGCTGCAGCCTCGTCACACCTTCAGGGCAGTGCTTGTTCTCAGCTGAAAGAGCCCGCACGTGGCCTTGGCTTCCAGAGCCCCACACACCCAGAGCTCGGCTGCGTGCCCCTCTCTGAAGTGTGTGCCACGCGTCCTCCTGGCTTCGCGCTCCCCTCTCTCTCACTGTCGCTGGAGGGACGTTTGACCAAACGAAGGCAACCTGGTGGCATGTCCTGTCCTTGCGTCCTCCGTGCCGGGCCCTCCCGGAGAGACGTGGGTTGACGTGAGGGTCCCTGCTCGCTGCTTGTGTTTTTAAGTATGGTTAGTGTTTTAAACAGATTTCAAGTCTGGAGAGGAAAGGGCTTTCTAATCTCCATTTCTCTGTAAGGGGTGGGCTGTTGGAGCCAGCGCTGACCCTCAGCCCTGGGCAGGTGGTGGCAGAGCTGGTGGGGGAGCCATGTGGCCACCACACACGCCTCGGGCCCCTGGCTTCCGGCCGGGTCTGTAACAAACATGATCACTGAGCACGTGACATCTGCGCTCTTGGAACTCTCGGAACAAACCCTGGAGAGGGGGTCCCCGATGGTGCACGACAGCAGGGCGGCCTCATGGAGAGATGGGTGAGGCCCCGTCCTGGTCACACGCTTGGTGGCAGGAGGCATTAAACGAGGGACACAGGGTTTCAGCGCACTTGTTTGGGGGTGGCCGCGGAGGCGTGTTTCGGGGAGGAGCCATGTGGGTTGAGTTTAAGTCTTGGCAACCCTGACACGGAAGGGTCACGGTCCCACTGCAGCAAGGCAGCTTGGACGTCCCCAGAGCCCTGCAAAGGGGGCAGGGGCCACTGAGTGCCTGGCTGGCGACACGGGCCGGGGGGCGGGGTGGGAAGACGGGCCGGGAAGAGGCCTCGGGCAGGCTGAGGTGGGATGTTTGATGCTGACCTGAACCTGGCCAAGCAGTTTCCACCGGGGTAACAGTTGGTTATTTTCAGGTGTACGTTTTTCACAACCTTTTGAAAACCAGAATTATTCACTGTTTCAATCACTACTAACCAATAGTTAACAACTAAATATTGCTGAGTAGTTTGATAACTGGACTATCGCGCAGAATGTGGCCGAGGGGAGAAAACCCCCAGCTGGGTCGATGGTCTCACTGTCCACAGAGCCAGCCTTCCCCTGCCACCACACGCAGCCCCTGGGGCCTGGCCTTGTCCCCTTTCCCATCATGACAGCGGCCCCCGTGCCCTGCCCCATCTGAGCCAGACCTCCCCCAGCTCCCCGCCCCATCCTGTGTCCCTCCCAGGTCTCTGCACATGGGAGCCGGCCGCCTAGCGCTCCACCAGCCGGCTGGGCAGGGCACTGCCGACGTGTCGTTGCCCACGTGGCCCCAGGCCACCGCCCTGAGCCGGATCCGGCCCTGCGGCCCCTGCGCTCTGGCCCTCACCCTGGGGTTTTCTTTCTGGCTTTGGTCACCCTCTGGCGCTTTTTCTGTCACATGCCCCCTTGGGACGCTGGTCCTCAGTGAGGGGCCGTGTCGGGGCGGTTGTTGCCCTCCCAGCGCCTGGAAGAGCTCCTGGCCCGTGGGGGGCACCGGCGGTAGCTGTTGGCCGAGCGAGCATCTCCTCTGTCTGGGCGGAAATCCCGTAAACATTCACATCTCACTCTTGTCCACGAGCGGCATTCCGGGTGTGGCAGCCTTCGGAGTTTCTTTTCTCACCCCCCCACCCCAGCCCGCACCCCTCTCTCCTTCCTTCAAGGCTCAGCTGCCGGGGAGGAGTGTCTGCGCCCTGCCCCTCTGTCCACTCACGGTGTGCATGCCGTGACCTTCTAGGTGACAACTGGACAGCACCCTCGGGGCACCCCCTTCGAGATGGCCACCTCCCGGTCTCACGAGCGGCCTCCAGGCTGGTTTTGCCCCAGCAATCCCTGGCAGGCTTCTGGCCAGGGTCTCCAGGTGACCCCATGGGGCTGCCTGAGCCCCTGACAGCGTCTGGTGCTCGCCCCCACCTCTCACCACGTGTGCCACAGGCTGCCCTTCCTTCCCGGAGTAGGGCCCCAGGCGGCTCCCGTGACACCACGCACGCCTGGCTCCTCCCAGGCTCACAGCCGCCCCTCATCCTCCTTGTTGGGACTGCTCGCTGACTTGGTGACCTTGTTTGAGGACCCCCGTGTGTACCGATGACTCCCAGCTGGATCCCCTCGCCAGCCCCAGAGCCTTGGACCCGGGAGCCTGTCAGACGTCCCCTCTTGGGTCTGTAAGGTGTCTCAGCATGTGGAAGTCTGAACTCGTTGTCTTACCCAACTCCTCCGCAAACCCGCTCCCCCGTCTTCCTGGTCTCAGTGGCGGACAGCGCTCCCATCCCGTTTGGCTCACGCTGGAACCTTGGAGCCAGCCTCGACCCCTCCGTTCTCAGAGCTCACATCCAGCCTGTCCTCACATCCTTTTCACTCTGCCACCGTGGCCTAAACCAGGCCCTCTCCGGGTTGTTGAAGGAGCCCCCAGCTGTCCCCAGCACTGCCCGTGCTTCTTCCTGGCAGCCTCCCGTCTTACTCGGGGTAAAGTCCAAGGTTGTTAGAGTGGCCCTCCAGGGCCACATGACTTGGCCCCCTCTTCCTCCTCCCCCACGTCGTCCTCCTCCCCTCCCCTCCCCCTCCCCCACCTCCTCGCCTCCCCCTTCCCCTCCCCCTCCTCCCCACGTCCTCCCCCACTACCTTCTCCCCCACCTCCCTCCACTCCTCCTCCCCCACCTCCTCCCCACGACCTCCTCCCCCAGGTCGTCCTCCTCCCCCACCTCCTCACCTCTCCCCCTCCCCCCACCTCCTCCCCCACATCATCCTCCTCCCCCACCTCCTCACCTCTCCCCCTCACCCCCGACCTCCTCCCCGACGTCGTCCTCCTCCTCCTCCCCCTCCGCCACCTCCTCACCTCTCCCTCCTCCCTGCCACCTCCTCCCCCACCTCCACTCCTTTGGACACTGAGCCACAGTGGCCTCCCCAACTGCTACAGGATGTGCCAGCCTGGGGGGCCTCAGAGTCTTTGCTCTTGTTTACTTTGTCCAGAATCCTTTCCCCCAGATGTCAGTCTGGCTTATTCCCTCACCTTCCCCCGTCTCTGCTCAGGTATCACCTTCTCAGTGCGAGCACCTTATTGAGACTGGGAGTCCCACCATCCCCTCTTCTGCTCTGTTTTTCTCCTTAGCTGCCGCTGCCATTTGACTTAACTGTGTTTTGCTTCTTTGTTTCTAACCACTGGGATTATAAGCTCTTTGGAGGGCGTAGAAGAAATAACTCTTCAAATAACAGATGAATTATTAAATATTATTTTGGCAATTCTATCCAAAGAAGTAAGATTGAAACAAGTAAATGTAACTGTTAGAACGAATGAGACAGAATATGTTTATGTACCCAGAAACACAAGCAAACTAACCAGAAAATGACTGCAGTTAATTAGAAAGGTCAACACAGTAACTGGGTACATGAAAAGCAGACAAAAGTCCTCACTTTTCTGCATCCCAGCAATAACCAGTAGAACATCTCCTGGGAAAATGCCAGGAAGAGTAAAGCGTTAGGGTGACTGCAGCACACCAGCAGTGGGCGCCAGTGGAGGCGCCGTGGCTGGCAGCAGCAGAGGGTGCTGGGTTTCTGTTTGAAGATGCTAACAGTAGCTGGAAAGATACCATCTGACTTCTCTGTGTGCTTGATCAGACCTTTCTTCTTTATCACGAGGGAAGCTCCAAGAAGGGTGTCTCTGCTGGACACCAGGGTCTGCTATGAAACTGCGAAAGTAACAGCCTTGTTGCAAAGTTGCTGGCTTTGGTTATATGTTGTATGGAAAAGGTGAGCCAGTGTTTCCCTGGTGTTATGCATACAGTCGGCACTGGTGCCTGCTCGGGCTCTGTGTGTCGTGTTTGGTCATTGAGCCGCCCCGGGCCTGGAGACGCTCACGTGGAGGGCTGGCGCCAGGCTGCCTTGTGTGCACGCCGGCTAACTCATCACTTGCAGCGTGTTCTGTTTTACCCGTACTGCCCTTGCTGAGATGGACCAGTGGCATGAAAAGATGCCTGTGAGTAACCAGCAGTCGCGGATGAGAGGACCCTGCCCCCAGGAGGGAGAATATGGAGGTGCTGATGGTGCCCTTCCCGCCTCCAGCTTTGTCAGCACTTCACGGAGTGAAAAGTCCATCTCATCACATCCCCCTAGAGGTGGGCCAGCAACATGTCACTTTTCAAGAAGCCTATTTGAAAGAGGGGGTTTGAAGCACTCCTGCCCTTCGTGAGCCTCCCTCAGGTGTTTGCTGTGCCCGGGGAGGTCAGCCCAGGAGAGCGTGTGATTCGTGAGACTTCCGTGCCACACGCCGGAACACGAGGCACAGCTCTCCAGGCCAGGCAGGGCTGTCTGCTGCCATTCAGGGCTCAGTGCAACACTTTACAGGATGTTGTTAGCTTTGTGATAAATATTTAGAAACCTCTTCTGAGGTTTCTTAATTGTGAAAGATAAAAGGTCTCCTGCCATTGGGGAAATACTTCCTTCCTGTGCTGGTAAAAATGGCTGAAAACATTATGAGAACAAACTAAGGTGCATCTCTTGGTCAGCAAATACTGTGAGAAAACCCACAGCAAACACTGGAGAAGGTTTGAAGAAACACGTACCAAAGCAAGTGGCGCGGTGTGGGAGGGCTGCTGTGGAGCTGGATGAGAGTACAGGTGTTTCATACGGGTCTCGATGAGGGTGTTTGCCGGATTCTGCTTCAGTTATGAAAACAGGAAGGATTACTTTTTGCGAGTCACTGAAGGGGAAGGAGGTACTGGAGGAAATATAATTTAGCATTCAACTAATTAAATGGAGAAATTCTATGATCTTAAAAGCTGTAGTGAAACAAATTACCAAGGAAACATTAAGTAGATTTGACTAATACAAATTTAATTTTTTGGTATAACCAGATAAGATAAAACCAGAATTTAAAAGCAAGTAACAAACCTTAAAAAAATCCGCCAAATGTGAACCATAAAAACCTGGTTCAAATTGATGAGAAAGCTCCAATGCCCTCTTCCTTGTTGAGTGTTGGGTGAGGAATACACACAGAAAATATGTAGAAGGAAGAATGTGTTGAGTTGAACCGCATAAAATCACCCTTTTGTAAAAATGATGGCTGAATAGCCTATACCATGTAAAAAGATTAAAAAAAACACAACTTCCCATAAAGAAAAACCCCAGGGCATGATGGCTTCACTGGTGAATTCTATTAAATGTTTTAAAAAGAGTTAACATTGCTGCCTCACAAACAGCCAGAAAATGGAAGCGGAAGGAAGTTCCCCAGCTTGTTCTGTGAGGTCAGTTTTACCCTGATACCAAAACCAGACAGACAATACCACAAGAAAACTACACACCAGTCCTTATGGATGGATGTAGGTGCTAAAATCCTCAGCAGCGTGCCAGCAAACTGGATCTGACAACATATGAAAAGGATTATGTACCGTGACTAAGTGGGCTTTACCCCAGGAATGCAAGGTTGGCCCAACATGTAAAAGTCAACGCAATGCCATACTAATAGTATAAAGGACAAAAACCCCACGATCACCTCAATAGGCACAGATAAAAACACTTGACAAAATCCATCACCCTTTCATGATAAAAACACTCAACGAACTAGGAATAGGAGAGAACTTCCTCTACCTGATAAAGGGCATCTCTGAGAAAACCACAGCCGACATCATGCTTAGTGGTGAAGCACCAAAACCTTTCCCCTAAGATCAGCAAAAAGACAAGGATGTCCACTCACCATTTCCATTCAGCATTGTCCTGGAGGTTCCAATTGGGGCAGTTGGGCAAGAAAAATAAACAGCAGGCATTCAAATTGGAAAGGAATAAGTAAACTCAATTGCAGAGGAAATCATCTTGTGTATGGAAAGTCCTAAGGAATACACACGTACACAACACACACACACACACACCTGTTAGAACTAATAATGTGGTTCAGCAAGGTTGCAGGATACAAGATCAGTTTATATAATAGAAATAATTTGTATTTCTGTATCCTAGAAATGAACAGTGAAAAGGGAAATGAAGAAAAGAGTTTTATTTACAATAACACTGATAAATTGGATTTCATTAAAGGGAAGAAGCTTGTGTTTCAAAGGTATTCTGTTAAGAAAGTGAAAGGACTACTCACAGAACAGAGAGAAAATATTTGCAGATCTTTTTTTTTTTTTTGCGTTACGCGGGCCTCTCGCTGTTGTGGCCTCTCCCGTTGCGGAGCACAGGCTCCGGACGCGCAGGCTCAGCGGCCATGGCTCACGGGCCCAGCTGCTCTGCGGCATGTGGGATCTTCCCGGACCGGGGCACGAACCCGTGTCCCCTGCATCGGCAGGCGGACTCTCAACCACTGCGCCACCAGGGAAGCCCTGCAGATCATTTTTGATAAGGATCTAGTATCCAGAATATGTAAAGAACTTTTACAGTTCAATAATATAAAGACAACCCGATGTAAAAACGAGCAAATGGTTTGAGGAGACTCCTCTGAAGAAGAGATACAAATGGCTAATGAGCATAAGAGGAGATGCACGACATCATTCATCATTGGTGAAATAATGAAACCATGATGAGGCACTGCTTTATACCCACGGGAATGACTGTAATCAGAAAGATGGACAGTAACGAGTGTTGGATGAGGGTGTGGAGAGACTAAAATCCTGATAGACTCTGAGGAATGTAAAATGGTGCAGCCACAGTGGAAAGCAGTCTGGTAGTTCTTCAAAAAGCTACACAGAGTTACCATATGACCTAGCAGTTCCACTCCTAGATAATCTACCCAGGAGAAGTGAAAACGTGCCCATACAAAAACTTGTGCAGGAATTTATAGCCTTATTATTCATAACAGCTCCAAAGTGGAAGCAGCTAAAATGTCCATCAGCTTATGAGTGCATACACAAGTGTGGTATTCGCATAATGGAACACTATTCAGCCGTAAAAAGGAATGAAGTACATGCTGCATCATGGACGAGCCTTGGAAACATTACGCTAAATTAGAAAAAAAGCCAGACACGGAAGGCCACAGAGTGTATGATTCCGTTGATATGAAATGTCCAGCATAGGCAGGTCCATTCAGGTAGACAGTAGGTCAGTGGCTGGTTGCCCGGCTCTGGGGAGTGCTTCTGTAGGCAGCGGGTTTCTTTTTGGGGTGATGAAAATGTTCTGGAAGTAGATGATGCTGATGGTTGCACAGCCTGTGGTTATACTAAACACCACTAAGTTGTATACTTGAATTAAAAGGGGGAATTTTATAGTATCTGAATTATATCTCAATTAGAAATTGGTAAAATAAAAAGTGATGCAGGGGGACTTCCCTGGTGGCACAGTGGTTAAGAATCTGCCTGTCAATGCAGGGGACACGGGTTCGAGCCCTGGTCCGGGAAGATCCCACATGCCACGGAGCAACTAAGCTTGTGTGCCACAACTACTGAGCCTGCACTCCAGAGCCTGCAAGCCACAGCTACTGAAGCCCATGTGCCTAGAGCCCATGCTCCGCAACAAGAGAAGCCACTGCAGTGAGAAGCCTGCGCACCGCCACGAAGAGTAGCCCCCGCTTGCCGCAACTAGAGAAAGCCCACATGCAAGAAACGAAGACCCAACGCAGCCAAAAATAAATTACAAAAAGCGGGGGGGGGGGGGTGGTTTAAAAAAAAAAAGTGGTGCAGCTTACCTTAAATTATCTTTCAAAGGGCGAAAGTTTTAGTTTTGATAAAGACTAATTTACTGATTCCTCTTTTACAGTTAGTGCATTCTGTATACCTGCAAGAAATCTTCGCCTATTTCAAGGTTGTGAAGATTTTCTCCTATGTTTACGTCGAGGATTTTTACAGTTTCAGCTTTTATGTTTAGGTCTGTGGTCCATTTCAAGGGAATCTGTGCAGATTTTATGAGGCACAGGTTGAGGTTTGTCCTTTTCCCACGTGGGGTCCAGTCCCGGCACCTCTGTTGCGGAGACAGCCGGTCTTCTCTGCCCTGAATTGCCCTGTCTCTTTGGTTGGCCACACGGACCATGCACGTGGGTCCACCCCCCAGGTCGCCCACCCTCCTTGGTCTCCATGCCTTCCTGGACCAGTGCTTTGAATCAGGCACCATTGCCCGTATGTTACCAAAATCATTCAGGATATTTTTTTATCCAGGTAAAAAACAAATGAACCAGCTCCATCATTTCTAAGTGTCTAGCAGTGCTGTATCGCGCTCAGATCTCTAGGACTCTCTTAAGTCAGCTCGGGCCACTCTGACAGAACGCCCCACAGCACACACTGTTCCTTCCGGTCCTGGAGGTGGAGTCCCAGAGTAGGGGCCGGCACCCCCCAGCACGGCTGCTCCCTGTTCCCGCTGGGAGCGTCCCGAGGTGTGCGCTGCTCTCCTTGTGGTTGTGACTGGCGTTTCCCCGAGTGTTAGTGGTGCTGAGCGCCTCCCCACACGTGTCGGGGCCGCGTCTCTTCTTCGGAGAAATGTCAGTTCAAGTCCGTGGCCCATTTCTCAGTTGGGTTATTTGTCTCTCCGTCGTGGAGCTGTCGGGGTTCCTTATGAAGCCTGGATAGTAACCCTTACCAGGCGTGTGGTCTGCAAGCATCTCTTCCCGTTCCCGGTTTGCCGTTGCGCTCTGACGGTTGTTTCCTTTGCTTTCAGGCGTCTTAAAGTCTAATGTAGTCCCATTTGTTACCCTTGCTTTCATTGCCTGTGCTTTAGGAATGTATTGAAGAACACAGAGTTTTTCTCTCAGTCTGGCTCTTTGTTGCTTTCCCACCTCACTGCACTTCTCATGTCTCTGTGGTTTTGTTGTCTCACCGAGGACCGTCTCAGTAGTTTTCCTCCCAGAAGGGGCTTGGCTGCTGAGGGGTGTGGAGCCTTGCCTATCTGCAGGCATCGCAATTGTGCCTCGTTCTCAGTGATACTTTGGCATGGTTTAGAGTCTTCAGCATTTCTGAAATTCCACCCCTTCTTTTGGCAAAAGCCCCTTGGGAAGGAACCTGTGGAGCTGTCGGTGACAGAACAGCAGGGGACAGTTGGGGAAAGGCGGGAGAGGCAAGGCCTGGGCGGCCCGGTGTCCCCGGGAGGGACGTTGATTCCAGGTGCTCGTGCAGGGGGTGGGTGGCCGAGCTCAGAGGGGCGCATGGGCAGCAGAGGGTGGGACCCGAAAGCTCAGCCCTGCAGAGCGCGTGGCCCCCGAGCATGTGGGCCGGTGGCCTGGGGCGTGGGAGGATGGCCAGGGCCAGGAGAGGCGTGGGGCTGGTGCAGGTGCAGGAGAGGCCTCTGGGGGACGGGAGTGTCCGGAGCCGTCAGGAGCTTGGGTGGGGCGGGGTGTGGGCCACGTGCGGGGGTGGCACCCTCGCTGCCACCACCCCCACCACCGGCCGGGCTGTGCCATGGTTCCATTCCCGCACAGTGGACGTATGCCAGACCCTGAGTCGGCTTCTTGCCTCAGAAGAGAAATAGGTAAGCTTGACTGTTACCTTACAGTGTAAATTGTTGGGACAGGATCCTGACGATGGGCTGCGGATGAATGTGAGAGCGTCGCTGGCTGCTTTTCAGGATAAGAGTTGAAAGTCGGATCCCAGCCCACAGAGCTTTCTTTGGAATCCCCCTGCCTCGGTGACGCGCACGGGTGTACCGGTGTGTGCGCGGCCCGTGCAGGCTCTCTGGCCCGTGGTCGCCCCCGTGCCTGTGCAGGCACGTGACTCTTTTCTCCTGTGTCATGGCGGTTTTGATTATATTTATTGGAAGAGAATTTTAACGTCTGGATGTGATAATAAAAAACACCTTAGGAGCTTTGTTCATTGTGCATCGTGGGATTTGTTCAACTTGTTTTCTAGTAATTCCACTCTGTTTTCTTTTATGAATGCATCGGTCCAGCTCAGATTCCAAATACACAGTGTGTTCACGCAGACGGCCTGCGGGACCCGGGCAGGCTGCCTCCGCTCCTGGCCCCTGGTCCCGAGGGCACAGCCGGTGACCCACTTCCCAGTCGTTCTGGAACTGAGTGCTCACTTTTTCAAGCAGTAACATTAACGCCTGCGCTCACTTGGGTTTAACAAGCAGCCTGGAAGGGCGTGTGCGGTCATCAGTGACCCCACCAGCCCTGACCTCAGCCCCCCGCGGGCGTCTCTCCCTGTCTGCGCGCCATGGAGGCTGCCTGGGGGGGTCGTCGGGTCAGGACGGTGGCGTTGGGGGGCAAACCGAAGGCAGCTGAGGACCCTGGGGCATCTTCTCCGGTGCCGGCGTCACACAATCTTGGGGTTGCTCTACGTGCCGCTCCCATTGCAGAGACCCAACCCCCCCAGTCCTGGTCGTGGAGACCACGGGTGGTGGTTGAAGGCTGGGTCGTGCCTCCACCCTCCAGAATCCCAGCCTGTGGCAGGACACACCCTCCACAGGAGCTGGAGGGGATCCTTCACCACGTGCGGTTTGCTGTCTGCCGCGAGCCTGGCACCGTGTTGGGTGCTGTACGCAGTGGTCACTTTCTGACCAAGTGGACACCGAAGGAGCCCCTCCGTTTTTTCTTACAGGAAGTACTGAGTCCAGAGGATGCGGCCGGTGTGGGGGGTGGACCACAGAGCCCAGTCCGGTGGCCCATGCAGGGGGACCCACGCCGCCCACCAGCAGCACGTGGCCCCGAACGTCCGTGTGAGGCCGTGTCCCGTGTCCTGCTGGGCTTGGCCTCGTAGCTCGGTTGTGCTTTGATAGCCACCCACAGCAGTCATCAGCGAGCCCGAGTCCCAGCGGGGTGGCCACCCGGTGCCGAGCCCACCCCATCACACGTGGCAGATGGGGCTCAGCTCGTGGCATTCTGCCCCTCAGACTACTGGCGAAACCCAAGGTGTGGACAGGCATGTTTATGCACTGCCGAATGGGAGTGCTAGCTGAGGGCAAGGACGGTGCTGGCCTTGCTGGGTCTCCGGCCAAGAGTCCTGCTGTGGTGGTCCTTCCGTGGCTGGAGCCTGGCTCTGCCATCACCCCAGGGTCTCTGCTGCTGGGAAGCCCAGGCTCTGAGCCAGGCCTGGGTCTCCTCCCTGCCAGGCACAGTACCTGGCACACGGCTGGTGCCTAGCAAGTGTCGGTGGAGCCAGCAGTGCCCCGGGAGTGGGTGCTTCCCTGCTGGGCGGGCCTGAAGACGAAGCGCTCACAGGGGCGGTTTGCGGCAGCCGTCGCAGAATCCCATGGAGACCTGCCGTGTGAGCAGGGAGTGCTGGCAGGGAGTCCCTGTCTTCGGTGGGTTTCCCTAGGGGTCCCCGGGGTGCGGTGCTGGACCCTGCCTGCTGCGCTGTGATGACCCTGGGGGCCGACGAGTGTGTGAGCAGCAGTTCTCCAGACTTCTCAGTGGTGCTTCGTGGGTTTTCTATCTTCCCATGCTCTGGACGGAATGGGTGGTTTTTAATAACTCAGGGGAATGGGCGTCCTCTCGTTGAGATCAGTTAAATGTGTGCCTATGATCTCCCATGGGTGCTGATGCCGTCACCTTCCTAACCCTGAGGTGCACCTGAGGTGCTGATTTCTGTCCGGCCTCAGCCTAGTGCCCGCCAGGCTCATCGGCATCTCTGCTGCACATCGTGGGCTTTCATGTCCATCGATTAAAGCCCCCACTACTTCTCTCCTTTTTGCTCATTTCCTTAGCTGTGTTATTCTAGATGAACTTGGTGATCTTTCTGTCTGCTGGCTTGTGGAGGTTTCTGGGAAGAGTGGAGGCTGCACTACATCTTAGATGTGGGTCAGGGTGCATCTCAGCCTTTGTGTCCTTGTCTAGGAGCACAGGAGACCCTCACTCACACGGGCCTTTTGTGGGGCTTGGGCAGGTTTTAGAGGAGATACATTTTTAGAGAATGAGAAGCCGAAGCCTCTTGCCTCAAAAAGTGCCACGAAGGAGGCCCTCACATCCTGCGTGGACGATGGGTGGTGCCCACCCGCCAACCGTGTGGAGTTAGTGGCCTTCTGTCTTCTGCAGGTGCCCTACGAAACACTGAACAAGCGCTTCCGTGCCGCACAGAAGAACATTGACCGGGAGACAAGCCACGTCACCATGGTAGTGGCTGAGCTAGAGAAGACCCTGAGCAGCTGTCCAGCCGTGGACTCTGTGGTCAGCCTCCTGGATGGTGTGGTGGAGAAGCTCAGTGTGCTCAAGAGGAAGGTCAGTGCTGCTTCCGGGCCACGCTGCCTGCCCTGCCCCCAGGCTGCGCGCACCCCACAGGCGCACCCTTCACCCAGTTGTCCTGAGAAGGGGCCGCCTCCTGGGGGAGCTGCGGTGGAGGGGCCCCCCTCCCCTGCTGTCCGCGCTCTGGAGTCTGTCAGCTGTACGGCCGGCTTCCTGACCCACATTCCTGTTCCTGTAGGGCCAGGTTATCCTGACTCCAGATGTCCCAGGGAGCCCAGGTCGGGGAGGCCAGGATGGGTAGTAGATTGATTTATTTTTTTCACAATTTCACCTCAGAACAGCACATAGGGTATCCTGTTTCTGGGAATGGTAGGTATGCCCACTGATAAGCCCTAAAAAGTGAGATAAGATATTTGAAAACATTTTATTCGCCAGAATTGGAGAGCAGGGGGTCAGGGGGGCTAGAAGGCGAGGGACCCCTGCTGCCTAGAGAGAGCCCCCAGCAAGGGCCTCACTGGCCAGTGACTCAGGGCCCTTAGAGTTGGGGGCCTGATGGCAGGACCCAGCAGCACTACACCTCAGGTGAGGGTGCCCAGAAGTGAACTTGCTGGGAGAAGCACTGCCGCCCACCCCCTCCTTCAGCCTGGTCTGAGTGGTCCCAGCAGGTGCTGCCTCCAGGCTCCAGGTAGAGTAAATGCAGTTCTCTTGAGTGGAGGATGCCTTCCATCTGAGCACCAGATGGTTCAACTACAGTAACCAGGACAGGTGCACAAGACACCACGACTGCAACACAGCAGGAATAGAAAGAGATCTGCACAGACTTTGGGTACAGAAACTATCAAGTACCATACTTTACTGTGCTTAAAGAATGAAAAAATAGCTTGAAAATATCTGCAGGGAGTAGAAAGTCTGTCATTTAAAGTTAAAAAGAACCAAGTAAAAATACAAGAAGTGAAAAGTAGCAAATGAAAAACTCAAATGTTTGCTTACAACAAACATTTTAACACTTAACAATCAGACCAAGCTGAAGAGAGAGTTAGTGAGCTGGAAGGTGGGTCTGAGGAAATTACCTAGAATACAGCACAGGGATGAAGAGATGAGAGTGCATGAGAGGGTGAGAGATTAGGGAACAGAGCAGGGACTGTGCAGTGGGCCAGAGTCCAGGAGAGGCGGGCGGGAGAATGACGCGGAGACCTAAACAGGTTAAATAAAAGTAAACGTAACTAGGACTTTCACAGTGAGACTGAAGAAAAGAGAGACAGAAAAATCTTCAAAGCAGGTGGAGGAAAACCCGCTTGTCAAGGAGCAGCAGGTATCCTGACAGCTGGCGTCTTGATGCCAGTTGGGAGCCAGACCTTGGTGGAATGTGCTGGAGGGAAACGGGGGCCGACCAGGATTCTGGACCTGCCGTCCAGTGCGCAGCCACCAGCCACCTGTGCCCACTAACATTTAAATGGAATGAAATCAAGAATTCCCTGCTGGGGTTGCACGAGCTACACTTCAGATGGTTGACAGTGGCTGCTATGTGGCGCGCAGGCGTAGAGCACTTCCACCTGGCTGTCTTAGTTTTGAGCAAAATTGCCTTTAAGGGAAAGTATTATAAAAGATAGAAAGTCGTGTTATAATGACAAGTAGTTTCATTAACCAGGAAGCTATGACAAAGTTTAAGTTCTACGCCTCTGGCAGCATAGCCCCAGCGTATGTAAAGCAGTAACATCCCTGAGGAGGTGGACAGACCCTGCCGTCCGCTCGGTGGCAGCAGCCCCGCACACTCTTGCTGTCTGTGGCCCTGGGCCCCAGCTCCCCTCTGACCTCCTTGCCTCCTGGTCCTCGGCGATGGGGGTGGCGTGTCCGGTCTCCACCCATCCTGAGCGCCCCCTCTGTTCGCGTGTCACAGGCGGTGGAGTCCATCCAGGCGGAGGGTGAGAGCGCCAAGCTATGCAAGCGCAGGATCGAGCACCTCAAGGAGCACAGCAGCGACCAGCCGGCAGCGGCCAGCGTGTGGAAGAGGAAGCGCATGGACCGCATGATGGTGGAGCACCTGCTGCGCTGTGGCTACTACAACACGGCCGTGAAGCTGGCGCGCCAGAGTGGCATCGAGGTGGGCGCGGGGCCGCGGCTTCCCAGCCCTTCATGGAGGCTGCACTCGGCCACTCGTGCGTCCTGAGCCGGGAGGTCCCCTCCCGCCCGTGACGGCTCTAGGGGTGTGTCGCACCTGCCGCATGGTTTGCACGTGTTCCGAGGAGCTAGAGTGTGGACAGGGATCCCTCCCCGCACCGCTGCCCGCTTTCCTGCCGCCAGGCGCGTCCCGTGACTGTCCCCCTGGGGTGACGCCTTTCTCTGGGGTCAGGCACGTTTTCCATCTGTCCGTGTGTGGTGACCCCGGGGGTGCAGGTGTGGAAGTACTCGATACCCTAGGCTGCTGGCCGGTGGCGGAGGGCCTCTGCAGGTCGGCCCGCACCTTTCTCTGGCCTTTGGGGCTGTGTGGCTGGGGGCAGTGGTACCCTGGTGTCCCGAGGGCAGCCTTCACTGGGGGGGCGGGGGGGCAAGGAACAGTTGCTCGGGCTGCTCAGACCAGAGTGCGTGGCCAGCCGACCCTGTCCACGTCCTGTGTCGACCAGAGCCTCTGGCAGCAGAATCCGTGTGGACGGCAGTGTCTCCCTCGTCTCCACGTGGGGTCCCGTCTCAGCCTGCTCCTCTGCCACATGCTCGGGACCCACTGGTTCCGCCCCTCCTCACTCTTAAGTTCTCAGTCTGAGCACTGCTGGCCGCCTGGGGCCTACCTGCCCCCCCCCCCCGCCAGTCCCATCCCCTGGCATGGCTTAAATGTCACCCGTGTGTGTGTGGCTCCCACCCTGGGTCGAGGGGCTCAGCCCTAGCTGCTCGAAACCCCAGCATGAGACCCTGCCCCCTGTCCCGGCAGGTGGCCTTGGGTCCCTGACAGCATCGTGCTGTCACCCCCACACCGGCATCCGCAGGTCCTCACTGTGCACCCTGGCCCCACTTCCTGCTGTGTCCATGTCCCTGTCTAGTTCCAGCCCTAGGCCTTTCCTTCGACGTGGCTGACACACTCGTGCAGTGGGGCTGGGGACGGGGGGCTCCTCACTCTTGCACCCCAGTCCCGGGCGGCTCCCCGGAGCTGCATGTGCCACGTGCCCAGGCTCCTGCTGTGGGCGGCAGGGCCACAAGTCTCAGCTCGGTGCCCAGTGGTCCCTGGTGCCTGCTCTCCTCACCCCTCCCTCCGCTGCCCAGCACGGCCAGCTTCTGACCGACGGGCTCTCCTAGCCTCACATTCCTGGCACAGCCTGTCCATCTGCGGTGGGCGTCAGGCTTCACTCCCGCGCCCCCTCCCCCCCGCACACCTGCGAGGGCGTGGCCACGCACACCTGCGGTGGTTGGTGAGGCACGAGCTCCCCACGCCTCCTGGCCCCCAAACGTGTACCTTGTAGAGGGGAGAAGCACGAAGTCAGACGAGATTTGCTGAAGGTGACGTGTCTGCAGAAGTGCCAAGAGGGACGGGAGGGCGGCGGGGGAGGGGCTGGTGGTCCTCAGCAGAAGGGCGCAGCCCCAGGAGATCGGCGTGCACCTCGTCGAGGAGACAGTCCTGGAAGGGGGTTTCCACAGGAGCCCCCAGCTTCACACAGGGCGCGGAAAGCCAAGTCTCTTTCAGAAGCAGATGCAGGAGGACATCCTCTTGGCCTTGGGGTTGGGCGAGGCCTCCCAGGAAGAGGCTGCAGCTGGGGCTCCTTAATGTCAAGAACTTCTTTTCATCAAAAGACACCACGAAGAGGGGGAGTGCGGGCTACGCAGACGGCCAAGAAGGGAGGAACGCCCGGTGGAGTCCGCTGTGGTCCCTGTGTTAGGAGCTTCCATGCTTGCGCCTCCCGGGAGCGGACTGTGGTTGGCGCTCGCTCTGGCCCGCCTCCCGCCGGCTGGTTTAACATCTTCACTGTGGCTCCCGTAACTGAGGGTCCAAGGATGTCAGAGGACCGTCAGCAGGAAAGGAAAGACCTGGAAAGACCCGGGATGCCGGGGGGGGTGCAGGCAGGAGAGGCCACCTCTTGGAATTTAGAGCAGAACTGGAAAAGGTGGGAAATGGGAGAGAAGAAAGACTAGCATGTCGTCTGGGCGCCTGGCCTTGCCCAGTGGAAAGGGTTCAGGGGAAAGAAGACAGTGGAGAAATGGCCAAGGAAGCGACATGAGAAAGCCCACCTCTGCAGTGAGGGCGGTGAGCAGAGAACTGGATTAGTGAGTCCTGGTTGCGGCAGCCACGGGGTACCTCGTCATCAGAGCTCCCCTCGGGAGGGCAACGCCAGGTAGCAGCCGGGAGGAGCAGCGGCCGTGGCGCTCGGCCCGCCACACTCCCAGCCCTGTCTGACTGGGTCCTGTTCTGTAATCGTCGGTCAGGACGGGGAGCTTGGGGGTGCCTCTTGCGGGCCCAGCCGCTGTCCCTACTGAGGACGTGGGTAGAGCTGCCCTTGTGTGGCCACCCTGACCTGCCCGCTGTCTGGAGCGGCCATGCAGGAGCTGGAAAGCTGACAGGGCATCTCCGGTGTTCCCCCACACACACACACACAACAGGAGCACACCCCGGGCCCTCTGGTCAGCTGCTCTTCTGCCCTTGACCCATTTGGTTCCGCAGGAGATGCTTCAGGAGCTAGCTGGTCCATGGGCGCCGCCTTGTTGCCAAGTAACTGTACTCGATTATTTCTTCTTGTTAATTTTGCTGTAAGTGCCTGGTTTTCACTGCAGCATCAATAGCTATATGCATTCAGTGACTTTCTCTTGAAATAGAATAGGTGTCTCTGGGGCTTCCCTGATGGCGCAGTGGTTGAGAGTCCACCTGCCGATGCAGGGGGCGTGGGTTCGTGCCCCGGTCTGGGAGGGTCCCGCGTGCCGCGGAGCGGCTGGGCCTGTGAGCCATGGCCGCTGAGCCTGCGCGTCCGGAGCCTGTGCTCCGCAACGGGAGAGGCCACAGCAGTGAGAGGCCCACGTACCACAAAAAAAAAAAAAAGGTGTCTCTTACTTAAAAGCTTGCACCTTAACGCTGCATCCACCAGTAGGCCTCTGTGTCCTTTTGCAGCACAGCTCCCACAGGGAGCTTGACATGGCCCTGGTGCCTGGGTACGGAAGTTCGGTGGCGAGCTCCTGGCTTGCTTTGCCGTGGCAGACCTTGGTCGAGAGAGTGTGGGCGAGAAAGCTCTCTTGTCCTGTGCTCTGCAGTGCCCAACAGCCCATGAGGCCTGAGCGGGGACCCTGGAGACACGGGGTTCCAGGGATGTTTGGGTTGGGTGTTCCACCTGGTAACTGAGAAAACGACCTTCACTAACGTTTTCTGCTCGAGTCTGTTCCAGATGGAAGAGAAATTTACCTTTTGAAATTTTCGTTTTCTTCTAATGAACCCCCTCCTTTTGTGATGTCTGAGCATTCATCACCTTGCCGTGTGCGACCAGGGAGGTCCTTCTCGCTGGCTGTAACCCAACCTTTTGCTGGGGGCCTTGCACTTCCCGGCACCACACAGAGCCCCCTTGAGTGCAGCAGGTGTGCACTTGAGTTGGTGGCTTCGTTCCTGCGGGTCCCTGGCCCTACTGGGATCCTCCTGCCCCGCAGATGCAGCTGCACTTGGCCTGCCCTCCCAGATTGCCAGGCCTCGGGGACGGAGAGAGGGGAGCAGACGGCGGAGGGCAGAGAGTTGCAGCCCCTAACCACCCCGCTGCCCCTTCTCAGAAATCTAAACTTTAGATCAATCTGCAGAGCAAAACACAGAAAATGAGAGTATGAACTGCTGGGGTCTCCGCGGCTGCCCTGAGAGGTGAAGGGGGGCAGACCTCTGCCCTTCAGGGCCCCAGGTTCTGGCAGGGCCTGGGCTCTCAGGGGGCCTGGGAGCCAGCATCTAACTGGGGCGCAGGCCTGCCTGCTGTGCAGACCTGGCCCGCGGAGGGGCTGCCCCGGCAGGGGGCGGGGGTGCTCCTATAAGATGAGACTGTCGGGCCGGCCTTCGGCGGGTCCGGGGTCCCGTGCTCTGAGCCAGTACTTCCTTCCCTGCAGGACTTAGTGAACATCGAGATGTTCCTGACAGCCAAAGAGGTGGAGGAGTCCCTGGAGAGGCGAGAAACAGCCACCTGCCTGGCCTGGTGCCACGACAACAAGTCCCGGCTGCGCAAGATGAAGGTGTGCGGGGCTGCGCCTGGGCGGGGCTCCTGGAGGGGCGGGGCTGCACCTGACAGGGTTCTTGGAGGGGGCAGGGCGCGCCTGGGCAGAGCTTGCAGGGTGGGGAGGCAGCTTCGCCACCTGCAGTAGAGCCGAAGTGCTTTCACCTGTTGGTTCAGAGTTCTGGCGTTCTGATTCATAGTGGAGGATTATTGGGTTTGGTATGGGTTTTGGGGTTTTATTGGGGGTGGCGTTTGGGTTTTAGGTAAAATCCCAGAAAAGTGCACCCCCTCTGCATTATGGTTTGGCCAGAAGTTCTGAGCACGAGGTGTTGACCGCGCTTGCGCTGCGCGTGGCCGCTGCGGGGGGGGGGGGGGGGGGATTGGCGCCGGGTTGGCCCACACACACGTGGGGAAGCCGGTGGGAGCGGGTACCCGCCTGCCAGGGTGCAGAGTTCCAGGCTGGGATATTCTCCAATACAGCCTTTCTTGAGACCCACAAGCAGCTTTAAAAATAGGCACTTAAACGTAAATTGCAGAATTTAAACATCCTTACTGAAAGGTGTCATTTGCCTTAGGGCTTGCAGAAATGCTTGATTGTATTAACCTTTCCTGCCTCTGTCAGAAAAACTTTGTCTTCTGTGTTCTAAACTGAGTGCCTCTAACCCCGCCCCGTTGAGCTTGTCGTGTGCACATAGTCACCAGCCAAGGGTGACACTCTCTGCCACTCAGGGCCGCCAAAGCGAGCACGACGCGAAGACGGGACGGAAAAGTAGAGTGGCCAGTGGCTCCCCTAAAGAGAGTGAGGATCTTGGTATGGAAACCATAAAAGGAAAGCCAGAATTGGTATGTAACACGCGCCCGCTCTCCTGCTCCACCCCCACGGCTGTGCGCTCGGTGGGGACCAGGGCAGAAGGAAAATAGGCCTCCGGTCGCGAAAGGCGGTTTCTGCAAGCCCTGTTCCCTCCCAGAGAACACTGCTGCTTGGCCAGGGCACACCACGTGGGCCGGGTCAAAGCGGGGGCCTTGCAGCTACCAGGGGCGGGCTGGCAGGGGCCGAATCCACGGATGGTACATTCCTGTGACCTCGCCGTGTAACTTGAAGGAGCATAAGTAGTCGTCCAGAAGCGCACTTGGAGAACAACCTGATGCCACCGGAACGTGCTCAGTACAAGATAGCGTCTGAACACAAGTCAGTGCGCAGGCACTGTACAGTTCGTACATGTGTGGGCACACGTGAGCTCCTGCACTAGATCACACTCGCAGGCCGGGGAGGGGAGGGAGCTGGGGCGGGGGGTCAGGGGTGCCCGTGCCAGATGCCAGGGATCCCTCAGAGCAGTGATGAGATTCTAGACGAGAAAAGAAACTCTGAGACCCACGTTTCCCGCAGTTGAGAAATACATCCAAGGGTAGGCGCAGCAAGGAAAGTCTCCGGAGCTGACCTGGGTCTCTGGACACGTCAGGCTAACAGAGGCAGCAGCGTGTGTGCTGCGTGTCTGCAAACTCGGAAGGGGTCATAAGTGGGAGAACGCCGCGCCTTTCTCAGACAGCACGGGGCGTGTTCAGCCAGCAGCACATGACGTCAGCCAGATCGTAGCCGTCCACGTGGAGTGACCGCCTGCTTCCCTCTCAGCGGACTGTTTGAAGGTTAACCTGGAGAGCAAAGAGCCACCGTAAATAACGCGACGCATTTCCACGTGTCAGTCGTGTAAAGCTGTGGCCCGGCGTTTACCCGTGGCGCTCCTCGGCTGCACATCCACCGGCGGCCCCAAGCGGAAGCAGTCACCGGTCCCGGAGGCAGGCGGGGCCTCTCCCCAATGCTCCCCCTCTCGGCCCTGCTGGTCTGGCCTCTGAAGGGGGCGTGGCCTCTTCACTGGTTTGTGCGGCACCGCCCAGGCGGCCTGCGCCCTTCCCCAGCCAGTCGGGGGTCAGGACAGACTGCTGCCCAGGGCTTAGTCCCCCGTGCAGAGGGCAGGGAGTGGGGCTCGGGCTGGGAGACCGCCTTCCCTGAGCACCTGTGGGGTGGATGTGTGGGCACCAGGTAAGTGGCTCTCTGCATCGCTGCCGTGCCTTGGATGCCCTGGGCAGCACGGTCTGGTGGTCAAGTCAGCCCGGCCTCACCCCGTGTCCCTGGGGCGGGGCTGGGGGCTTTGTGTAGGGTGTCCTCCCAGGGTCCGGCCCAGGCGCTTCCCCAGAATGCAGTGTGCACGCCGGGGCTTGGGTGGGGAGTCGCGGGGTTGGCAAACCTGAGTTGAAGCGTCAGGCATAGAGCACCGTTCACGCCATCTTGCGACCTGGGCGCTGTGGCAGTGACAGTGAGGTTTGCGTCCTGTTCTGTTAATTCCAGGTATTCTGTCTCTGGTGGAAACCATGTTCGAGATGTGATCATCTAAATTACTTCTCTTGTAAAATAATCCAGGTTTTTCACCTTAGGTCATGAAAGTTCACTTTGCCTGCTTGCCCTCTACCCCCAACCGCAGGGGTTTTAGCCCCAATTGGATTGATATCACCAAGATTTCAAAGTTAGTTTGGGCTCCCATACAAGCAACCCCCCTGGTTGGGGCCCCATTAGCCGCCCGCAGAGTCTCCCGTGGAGCTTTGGGACTTACGCCTCCCAGGTGACACCTTTGGGAGACGGCCACCTCCTGGCACAGCAGCCCCAGCCCCCCCGCACCCTTGGCAAATCCTGGGGCTCCTGCCCCTTCCAGGAACCAGCCCCTGACTGGCTCTCGCTACCTCTGCCTCCTTCACCTGGTCCTGGCCAAGTGCCCCAGGCCCCCCACCCCCCGGCCCCGGGCCTCTGAACTGGCTCATCCCTCTGCCTGGAGCATTCTCTCGGAGTTCTCACGGCCCCCACCCTGAGGGTCCGCGCCCAGCGCTCCCTCCCTCCCACCTACCGGGTGCCCAGGCCTCAACGCTGCCCGGCTCCGGAGCCGACTGGCGGTGGAAGGCGCCCCGTGTGGCTGAGGGCTGCCGGCCGGCGAGGCTGGAGGTAGAGGAGGGCGCACGCTCGCTGACTTACAGGAACTGGGCCGCTTGTCTGTGCGGTTACCCACCGCCCTCTGCGCTGCCGACGGCCCACGCTGCTTCTCGCCCCCGGCACCGCCTGCCGGCCCTCCCTGCCCTCCCCGGCCTGGCCCGAGGGACGCACTCGGGGGCACGCTTGGCCGAGGCTGCGCTGGGAGGGGCCGGGCCTAGAAAGCCACGACTGTGATTGAGATCGCGGTTTCAGTGGCAGCCCTGCCTCCCTGGCGACTCGGAGCGGCTGTCGCTGTGTGCGTGGCCTCAAGCTGGCACGTGGCTCCAGTGACCCCGTGTAAGCTGCCCATTGTCTTGTCTTCACCCTCAGAGCTGCCTGGAGTTCAGCCTCAGGATCCAGGAGTTCATTGAGCTCATCCGGCAGAACAAGAGGCTGGATGCTGTGAGGTAGGCCTTCCTCCTGACTCTCGGGGCGGGCGTTTCGGGTCCCCTCCCGGTCTGGTTTGGGGCAGGCAGGGCGGGTGTCTGGCAGGTCTTCTCTGGCTGGCTGGGCCCTGCCCAGGGACGCACTGCCCTGCTTCTCTCCCATTGCTGAGCGGGGGTGAGGCCACGGGCGCCCCCGACAGGGCCAGGCCTCCACCGCACTCTTCCCGTCATGGTTCCTGGAGCAAATGGCCGTCCCAGGTCAGGCTGTGGGCAGCGGGGAGCACAGTGTCCCCAGGGCAACAGAGCCCTGGGCAGCTGTGTCGGTCCTCCCGCTGCTGCAGCTTCAGCCTGGCGCCCTGAGCTCTGTCTCCTGGAGGCATGGGGCGCCGGGCTGGGGGGCTCCCAGCCCAGGATGTGGTGGTTAGAGGGTGGGCGGGGCCAGTTTTGCTCTCCACGGGGAGCCTCAGGGAAGGAGGCTGGAGTGCAGGCGTGGCGGCAGGGGTCCCCGCCCCCTCCTGCTGTTTCCACCTGCACAGACAGGGCTCAGCGCCCGGGGTCTGATCGGTGGACGCGAGTGAGGCTGTTCTGGGGGTCACTGCAGAGGCGGGAGGCTGGACCCTCTCTGGGGCCCCAGGGGCTGTGCAGGAGGAGGGGCGGGTCGGGTCAGATCCGGGTGCCATGGATGTCGTTGGGCCCGGTTCGTGGCACCCAGGGTCACCTGGAAGGGCTCGGGCAGGTACCGTTTGCGTTCAGGCACTGCCTCTGGGTGTTCTCTAGGTGGGATTCTGTACTTGGTGCCTCGCAGCCCGTCCCCGTCCCCGTCCCCTAGAGGAGGGGGTGCCTGAGTCCCGAGGCTTTCCGCATGTCTGGGTGGGGGCGGGGCCCAGGATCCCGCAGCTACCATGGAGCCGAGCTCAGCTTCCCGGCGCTGGGAGCGCAGACTTCACCAGGCCGCGCTGTCCTTTTCCAGACACGCGAGAAAGCACTTCAGTCAGGCCGAAGGGAGCCAGCTGGACGAGGTCCGCCAGGTCATGGGCATGCTGGCATTCCCGCCGGACACGCACATCTCCCCCTACAAGGTAGGGTGCGCCTGGGGGCCCCGGGCGCTCGTAAGGTCTGGTCTGTAGTCACTGCCACAGTCGAGCGTGGCCCACGCACGACTTGTTCGTTTCCCGTCTTGGGCCTGGTTCGTGGGACCCAGGGTCACATTTCCTGTCTTGTTCCCATTATGCTGGTAAAAGAAACTTATATCAGGGCTTCCCTGGTGGCGCAGTGGCTGAGAGTCCGCCTGCCGATGCAGGGGACGCGGGTTCGTGCCCCAGTCTGGGAAGATCCCACATGCCGCGGAGCGGCTGGGCCCGTGAGCCATGGCCGCTGAGCCTGCGCGTCCGGAGACTGTGCTCCGCAACGGAGAGGCCACAGCAGTGAGAGACCCGCGTACTGCAAAAAAAAAAAAAACAACTTATATCAGAAAACCTCCCGAAGCACGTCAGCTGCAAAGCGCAGCTCCGAGTGCCTGACCGCTCCCTTTCCCTCCCCGGGGGCGCCGCTCTCTGGAGTGCCTGGTCAGGGCTGGACAGGCCGGGGCCTCTGCACGGCTCTGCCAGTGTCTCTCCTGACCTCGCTTGCTCCTGATCCGCTTTCTCTTCCCTGCGCCAGGATCACTGGGCACATCTGTCCTCGGTCCCTCCCCCTTGGGTGGCTCTCCTTGACCTTGAGGTTCCATGTGGGTCTGGGCAGGGGCGTACCCCCCACAGCTGTGGTCCTTTTGAAACCTGGGGGCCGCCCTAATGACCTTTGAACCTTCTCTTGGAAAAACACCCCAAGTCCCGTCCTGTAAAACCTAAGAAGTTTGACAGCCCCCCTTCATTCCTTCCCTTCTCCTTCCCCTGAGGTTCAAACTGGCTGTTTTCTCTGGGGTGGCCCATTGAGTCCTGGGTGCCGCCCACCACTGGTCTCCTCTCCTCAACAGCCTTTCTCAGTGTTTACAGTGTGAACAGCGTTTCCCAAATCCTGAAGTTGTGCTTCCTCTTGACGAACGATTCTATCTTTAAGTCATTCTTCTCTTCTTGGTTTTTGTTATAAACACTCAAGAGAAGCCGAGCCGCACCTTCAGCACTTTGCTCAGAGACAGCTCATCACCCACAGCTCCCCCGTCCACGTCCACGAACACAGTTCGGCCAGGCTCCGCACACCTCGTAACAAGGAGCCCTCCCCCCAGTTCCCAGTAACATGATCCTCTTCCATCTGAGGCCTCATCACAGTGGCCTTGACAGTCCACAGCTCCTAGGTTTCTCTGCGGAGCCTGGGGCGCTCCCTGCCGCTCTCCCCTCCTCCTCCTGGGCCCACCTTTTAATGGTCCATTTTGTGTGGCATTACCTCCAAGCTTCTAGCTGCTGCTCATTGCCCAGTTCCAAAGCCACACCCCCGTGTTTAGGTATTTGTTTCCTAAAGCATCCACTTCCGGTAGCAGGTTTCTGTCTTAGTCCCTTCTGGCGTCTGCAACAACACACCACAGCTGGGGGCTTGTGAACAGCAGAATGTATTGCTGATGGTTCTGGAGGCTAGAAGTCTAAGATCAGGTGCCAGTGGGGTCCGGTGAGGCCCTCATCCGAGTTGCAGCCTTCTGCTATGTCCTCCCGTGGCGGAAGGGTCGGGAGCGCTCTGGAAGCTCTTAGAGGGGCACTGATCCCTTTCATGAGGCTCCACCCTTGTGACCCCATTCCCTCCCAGAGGGCCTCCCTGACCATCGCCTTGGGCCTCAGCATTTCAGCGTGTGCAGGAAGAGGGTAAAGCCCCTTCTTTGTGTGGTGAACCAGCCCTGTGCTCCAGGCCTTGAAGCTGGTCTCTGTCCAAGGCCCTGAGTGTTCGCCCCGCAGAGTTCTGTGGGGCCCCTGGCAGACCCGGCCCCTGCCGCCCAGAGCGTGTGGCGCAGGCCTTCGGGAGGTGGCTGGAAGCTTGTCGCCCGGACTGAACTCACGCCTTCTGCAGTGTTTGGGAATATAAGTCAGCAGGTCACAGAGGTCTTCAGGTCTAAACTCAGGTTTCAACTCACAGCGTTGGGTCTTCCTGCTCTGGAGAGTTGTTAGAAGTGCAGGAAAGGCCGGCCTGCCCTTGGGGGCGAGATGGCCAGCTCAGGAGGGCACGGAGCGTGTCCCTTCCCTTCCCGATGTGGCCTTGCAGGGGCTGTAAAGAGCCAGGCGAGTGCTGCCATCATGGCTTTGTGGCCAGGAGGAGCCGAGCCTCAGAATGGGCTCCGGGCCAGGGCGGAAGCCACAGCCGCCAGGGCAGGCCACCCCTCCCCGGGGCATAGCTCTCCACACAGCCTCCCACCCATGAAGATTGGTCAGACAGATTGAGCAGCACAAAAGAGAAGACCAAGATGACACAGGAGAACTTCGGCCCAGAGCAAGCGGGGGATCTAGGGTGCGGGAAACGCAGAAACAGAGCTGGGACGGTGGAGTGTCCTGGAAGCAGGAGCAGGGGGGCAGATACTCCTGAAACGTGCTGGAGCAGCCTGGTTAAGGGAGCGAAACCCTCGTCCCTCGTGGTGGGAAGTCACAGGCGTGTCCCGACCGCTCACGGCGGGAACGGGCCGAAGTGTTTGGTTTTGAGAGGCGGCTGTAGCAGAGGCTGCGCAGGGCCTCGGAGTCGGCACTGGGCAGTGCCAGCCCCGGGTGTGGACCTCATTCTCCGTGGACTTGGATAGAAGAAATATTAAAAGCGTTTCTTAAACGTTGGAGTGTGATGTGTACCGTACGCCAGGACTCTTGAGGAGCTCACACAGAACCTCTGGCTGTGCTTTTGTGTGTGTGTCTCCCCCTCCCTCCCTGCGCTCTCTTCTTGAGTCTAAACCTGGGTGGTTTTAGGCATGGACGTGATTTAATCTTCTCTTCTAGTAAGTGGTTTCCAGGAATAAGGCTTCTCCTTTCAGACCTTAATGCTCTTAGCAAGAGGCTCTTGCTCGCTCCGTGCTGAGCTGGCCTTGCAGCCCCAAGTCCTTGACTTGCCTCGAGGCCGCAGGACACGTGCTCTAGGGTAGCCGTGTTAGTGGGGTGACTCTTCCTCCCGTCACCTTTCATCTGCAGGGATGAAGAGTCACGTTTGTTTGCTGTTGTCACCCCAACTCTGCCCCGCTTCTTCCAGGACCTGCTGGACCCGGCCCGGTGGCGGATGCTGATCCAGCAGTTCCGGTACGACAACTACCGGCTGCACCAGCTGGGGAACAACTCCGTGTTCACCCTCACCCTGCAGGCCGGCCTCTCGGCCATAAAGACACCGTATCCTTCGCGCTGGGAGTGGCTCCCCGTGTGCCCCTCTTAGTGTGGGGCTGGGGTCCAAGACCCCGCTTCTTAGCGCCCTCGTTCTCCACCTTGAAACGGGCGCTGCATCCCCCGGCTTCAGGCCCGTGTCTTAACTGGGCTGCAGCCCCACGGTGTTGAGACTGGGGGAGGGGGTGCCCAGTGGAAACCTGCCCAAACTCCACGGATCGAACCATTCGGAACAGCCTCCCCCGTGGTGCCCGGGGGACCCCCTAGAACCTCGGCCGGCCCCCGCCCTCCTTAACCCGCGCGCAGGCAGTGCTACAAGGAGGACGGCAGCTCGCGGAGCCCCGACTGCCCAGTGTGCAGCCGCTCCCTGAACAAGCTGGCGCAGCCCCTGCCCATGGCGCACTGCGCCAACTCGCGTCTGGTCTGCAAGATCTCGGGGGACGTCATGAACGAGAACAACCCGCCCATGATGCTGCCCAACGGCTACGTCTACGGCTACAACGTGAGGGCGGGGCCTGGGCCGCGCGAGGGAGGGGCGAGGCCTGTAGGGAGAGCGGGCGGGGTCAGAGGGTGGGGCGGGGCTAGCAGGGCCGGGCCCTGAAGGCCTAGGGCAGGGGTACCTGCCGGAAGTAACTTTTCCGAAATGCAGTGACTTATTTTCCGAGCCTTGGTTCTGTGGGTTTCTCATAGAAACGTTGATTTAAACCATATTGGCCCGTCTTAATGCGCCTGGTCTTTCTTTTCAGTCCCTGCTGTCTATCCGGCAGGATGATAAAGTCGTCTGCCCGAGAACCAAAGAGGTCTTCCACTTCTCCCAGGCCGAGAAGGTGTACATCATGTAGGCGGGTCGCCGCACCCGGGCGGCTGCGGGCCCCTGCCTGCCTGCCTTTCTGTTTCTTGCGACCAAAGATCAGTGAGCAACGACAAACACTCTTGGGAAGAAAAGAAGTAAGATATAACAAGCTCGTACTTGATTTTGTAACAAGTCAGCTCTTCGACGCTTCTGAAGCGCTTTCCCCTTTCAGAGAAACTTCTTTAAAGACTGACCACGCGGAGGGAGGCTAGAACTTTTCACCATAGGAACTGATCCCTTCCCCGTGTTCTCACAGTTCCCTCCCTTTTGCTAACGAGGAACCCCGGGGGACAGGCTAGTCCTCGGCCGTGGCCCGGGAGCGTTGGTGGCCATGCCAGACTGCCCTGCGGCCACTCGGTGCCACGAGGGACCCTGTCACTTCTCTGTAGAGCTGCTGCCAAAACGCCAGCACCGCGGGAGGGGCCGGCCTCCAGGACCGCCGCCTGCCTGCAGCCGCGCCCACGGGGCTGTGTTAGGATGTGTGTAGGCTGCGTGTCATGTCACTCGTGCCGCCTTATCTCCCGCCTGAGAATGTATCCGTGGAAATCCACTGGACCGGGGTCTGCAGAGGCCTTGCCGACGGCTCCGTAACTTTAGCTCTAAACACTATTCATTGCAGAAGCCAATAATAGTTCAGTTGAAGTAAGCACCGATGACTTTCCAAATCAGATGAACCATCGTAGTTTACACGAAACCATATTGTAGAGGTTTGTATTCAGCGCTTATTTTTGCATGTTGATGTTGATTAGCTAATAAAATGTAAATGTAAGACACGGGAATGAAAGGGTTTCTACTTCTTGTTCCGCGTGCACATCCCACCCCGCCGGTGGTGTCTGCCACCTGGCCACTGGTCCGGGGTGGGGCCTGGGTTGGCGGAGAGCTGCTCCCACGTGAGCTGCGTCCCAGAGTCCTGCCCCAGGGCCCCTTCAGCCTCACCGCTGCCCCCCGAGCAGCACCTGGTAACTGGGGGTCCCTCTGGGGTCATTTGAGGCACCTGAAGCAGAGCGTGTCTCCTGCTGAGAAGGTGCCAGGCTGGGAGGAGGGGCCGCTGCTCAGATCTCCCCGCTGAACTTCGGCAGGGATGGCGCGGCAAGGGGGCTCAGGGTTAGGATGCGGGCGACCGCATGAGCCCCTCTGCCTAGCAGGTCGTGCCTCGGTGGAGGGCCCTCCCCTGCCCGCTGCTTCGGCCCCCTGCAGTCCAGAAGCTGCCCAGTACCCTTCGGCAAATTCCTCTTCTTAATTCACACAGCTTCTGTCACTGTGGCCAAATGGGGCTCAGAAGCAGCTGGAGGCCACTCCGGCTTGGTCGGGGCAGGGCCACCAGCTCCACCAGGCCCCCAGCACCTGGCCCCAGGCGTGCTCTGTGCTGCGAATCTCTGTCCCCGTCGTTCCTGCAGACGTTTCCTGCTAGGACCGGCGCTGGGTTCTGCGGCCCCTGCTAACCTCTCCCTCACGCCTGTTCTCTGCCATGTCGGCTGAGCCTTCTGGGTTCCTTGGCCTCCTTCCTGACCTCACTGCTGTGCTTCCCCGACCCTTGACCCGCCCGGGCTGCTTGCTGGGTGCTGGCCGCTGTGGCTCCCAGCCTTGGTCTCAGCTCTCTGCTCCTCTGCCAGGCGCCCACGCCGAACCCTGTGCCCGGGGTCCACATCCCAGAGACCACGGTCTCCAGGTCGTCGCCGTGTGCTCTGCTTAGTGGGGGCCGAGGATGGCAGCACCGTCCGAGTGGCTCTCCCCGTGCCCATCTGCCACCAGTCAGGCCCCAGCGCACACGTGGGCTCCCGGCTCCGCAGGGGTGCGGGGCAGAGCTGTCCGCGGGGCGATGGGCTCCTTGCCGCCACCTGCACCGAGGGAGGGAGCAGCGGGGTCTCTGCTGGCCCCATCCCCATCCTCTCTGCCTGCCTTCCTGCCCTTTCCTTTCTGTAGAAGTAGGTCTTAACTGAGCACACACACGAGGATGAATTTCTGCACGCGTGCTCGTGCGTGTGGCCCGAGGGCCAGCGGGCCCTCAGGGCTGCCCCCGGGTCCTTCCCAGGCCAGTGTTCCAGCAGCGGTGGTTCTTGGTGAGAGTGGCTCAGCAGTTCTCAGACTTGGTGAAAACAGAACCCTACCGTCGGCTCCCTGGGTGGCTCGCCCACGGGCAGGGGCAGCTCATCCTTTCCACTGTGTGCAGCGTCCCACTGGACGTGTGGAGGGTGACTTCCCGTCCACACACTGGTGGACACTTGGTTGTTTCCAGATAAACCTGCCCGGAGCGCTCTTGTACGTGGCTTTTGCTGAACACACACACGTGTTTTGTGGGAGGAGTGCCGGTCTTGTGTTACCTTTGCTAGATAGACGGTTGGCCGGCATGGGCCCCCCCCCCCCCCCCCCGCTCACACTGCCGCCGGTGCCCGGCGTTCCACGTGGACTGCACGTGCTGTCGGCTGTGAGCACCCGCTCCCTGTGGGCTTGCTTAGTTGTGAAAATGGTATGTGTGGAAACACAGATCGTAAGTCAACAGCTGGATGAGTTTTGCTAAATAAGTGTTCACACACATTAGCCAGCGGGCCCGGGTGGCCAGCGCTCCCGGCCCCTCCAGACTGTCTGCTTGCCCAGCACACAGCCATCACTCCAGTTTTCATAACTCAGGTGAGTTTCGCCTTCACTAAAATCAAATCACGGACTGAGCTCTTGGTCCCTGACTTGTCTCACCCAGAAACCCCCGTGGTCTCTGTGGGCCGCTGCTTCCCTATGCGCACCCGGCCTGGTTGTCCACCCGGCCATGGACACACAGGCGTTTCCCGGGACGTTGGCACCCCCGTCTCTGGACATCCCTTCTTCTCTCCTGGGTAAAAACCTGGAAGTAGAGTCCCTGTGTCCTGGTGTCGTCACGGGTTTACCGTCGCAGCCACCAAGGACTTCCTGGAGTGGCCACACGGTCCACACCCCTCTGCTCGCCCCACCTCATTCTTTTCTATGTGTGTTTGTGCTCTGCGTTTCCTGGGCTGGGTCTGCCTCACTACCCGCTGATAGGTTAGTCATAACTCCGTCAAGCCTTCTGCCCCTTCATCATTGGATTACCGGTTATCTTCGTTAGTAGGGATTCATGACACAGTCTGGCTACCGACCCTTTGTCGGAAATGTGTACATGCACTTTATTGACACTGTCATTTGACCAGCCGAGGTTTTAATTTTAGTCAAGTTCAATTTATCAATTTCTTCTTTTATGGTGAATGCCTTTTTGTATTCTGCGAAATATTTGCCTATCTCAACATCAGAATGATATTCTCTTATATCTTCTAGAAGGTTTAGTGTTAGCTTTTATGTTTAGGTCTGTGATACATCACAAATTAACCCGTGTGTGTGGTCCGAGGGAGAGGTTGAGGATCGTTTCTCCCCAGTGTGTTTACCCTGTTGTTCCGACATCAGAAGACTTTCTCCCCATTGAATGATGGCGGCTCCTTTGTTGGGAAAACCATCCCCTGACTCTCTGTCTGGGTCCCCTTCTGGATGTCCTCACGCCACACTCCACCTCAGTCACAGGAACTTCAATGGAATTCTTGAAACCAGGGAGTGCGAGTCCCTTTTGTTCTACTTATTTTCTAGGTTTTCAAGATTGTGTCAGCTGCTCTACCTCCCTTGCACCCACATGTAAATTTTAAAATCAGCTCTTAAAATTCTACCGGGAAAAAAAAACAGTCCGCTGGGATTTAAACTGGCATTGCGTAGAATCTCAAGATCGGTTTGAGGACAGTCTTAGTCTGCTCAAGCTGGGCGGCTGCGACAGGAGGATATTTCCTCACGGTCCTGGAGGCCAGAGGTCCAGGACTACAGTGCTGGTAGTTGGGTCCTAGCGAGACCCCATCCGGCGCCTTCTCCCTGTGTCCTCCCAGGAGGGCACCAGTCCTGCTGCATCGGGGCCCCGCCCTTGTGACCTCACTTAACCTTAATTGCCTCCAGGCACACGGAGATATGGGTTTGGGGGAGGGGGTGCCGATTCAGTCTGTAACAGGGACTTGAAAATCGGCAGTCCTGAGTCTTCTAACCCGTGAACACAGGCTGTCTCTCCACATGTTTATTCAGATCTACCTTCATTTCTCTCATTCACATTTTATAGTTTTCAGTGTACATACCTTGCACATATTTTGTTACTTTAACCCTAATTATCTCATGATCTTTTTATTTTATTTTTTTTGCGGTACGCGGGCCTCTCACTGTTGCGGCCTCTCCCGTTGCGGAGCACAGGCTCCGGACGCGCAGGCCCAGCGGCCATGGCCCACGGGCCCAGCCGCTCCGCGGCATGTGGGATCTTCCCGGACCGGGGCAGGAACCCGCGTCCCCCGCATCGGCAGGCGGACTCTCAGCCACTGCGCCACCAGGGCAGCCCTGTCTCATGATCAACGCTGTTGTAAACTTAATCTTTAAATTTACCTTTCCAACATTTCCAATATGGTAACAGACAGACATAGAGTGATTTTGTATATTGACCTTGTATCCTGTGACCTTGCTAAACTCCCTCATTAATCTCAGTAGCTTTTTGGTAAATTTTAAGGAATTTTCTATGTACACAACTGTATCATATGTAAATAAAGACAGTTTACTTCTTTCTTCCTAATCGCATGCCTTGCTTCTCTTTTTCTTCCCTTCTTGTACCAGCCAGAGCCGCCAGCTCAGGGCTAAACAGGAGGGTGGACACCGTTGCCGTGTTTCCAATCTTGGGTGGAAAGCATTCTCTTTCACTGTTAAGGGTGATGCTTGCTGTAGGTTTTCCTGGGTGTTCTTTATCAGGTTGAGGGGGTCTCCTGAAAATTATTACCATAAACTGATGTTGAATTTTGTCAAATGTTCTTTAGTTTGTCTAAGGAAATTACCATATGATACTTCTTCTTTATTCTGTTGTCATGGAGAATTACGTTTTTCGATTTTGAGTGGTTAAACACACCTTGCATTCCTGAGATAAATCCCACTTGGTATGTTATATTCTTAATGTATCCTGGATCTGTTCTGCTAGGCCTTTGCTAAGCACATGATCTATGACGTACTCTATTATTTTGTAATGTCTGTAGGACATGTAGTGATGTACCCTCTCATGCCCGTTGTTGGTCATTGGCTTCTCCTTATTTTTTCCTTGATCAGTCTCGCTAGAGTCAGTTTTCTATCAATTTTATAGATTATTACAAAGAAGCACCTTTTGGATTATTTTCCCTGTTGTTTGACTGTTTCTGTGTAACTGATTTCTGCTCTTTTCGTTTTCTTCCTTCCACTGATTCTGGGTTTAAGTGTTCTTTTTCCAGCTTCTTGAGGGGAAGATTAGATGACTGATTTGGGGCCTTTCATTTCTAACATAAACATCCCATACGTTTTAACGTTGTTTTCATTTTCATGCAGTTCAAAACATTTTAGTTTCCCTTGTGATTTTTTTCTGTGACCCACGGACTATTTCGGTGTCTGTTGGCTAATTTCCAAATACGTGGAGATTTTCCAGATATTTTTGTCATTAAATTCTGATTTAATTCTGAAGACCTTCCTGTAACATTTCTTCCACCACAGATCTGCTGGTGATGAATTCCCTCAGCTTCTATTTGTCTGAAAATGATTTTATTTCACCTTAGTTTAGTTTTGGGGGGACATTTCACTGTACATACAATTCAAGGTTAACAGTGTCTTTTTTTTTTTTTTTTTTACTGCTGCAAGGGTTCTATTCCATTGTCTTGGAGCTTGTGTTGTTTCAGGCGAGAAATCTGCGACTCTCTTATCTTTGCAACACGCCTTTTGTCTCAGACTGCTTTCAAGGTGCGTCTTTGTCACTGGTTTTCCACTATTTGATCATGACGTGCCTTGAGTGGTTTTCTTCACATTCACGCTGCTTGGGGGTTAGCATCCTGAAACATCCGCTTTGGTTGTTTTACAGTATCTTTTTAGTTCTCACCACAGTTCAGCTTGGCTAATTTTATTTACTGATTCAACATTCAACGAGTGTGGAACACCTACTGTGTGCCTGGCATCATGGTACAAGACAAAGATCTCTGTTTTCACGGAGCATATGTCCTGAGAGCAGAAGAGGAAAAACCCCAATAACCTAGTAATAAGATTACAAGCCTGTAATCTTGTGAGTGTGAGACAGAGCTGTAAGCGCTGTGAGACAAAGTACAGGAGGTTAAAGGGCAGGCAGGCTGGGCAGGGGGCGGGGCGAGGGGAGGCTTGTCACAGCAAGGGAGGCGACAGGCTGCAGGAGAAAGTGCTGGGGTGGGATGAACAGACTTCCAGGCACGGGGTGGCTCCAGGAAGCCTGACGTGGCTGCAGGGATGAGGGGAGAGCAGGAGGGAGGAGGTGGGGCGGCCGGCACAGATCAGGAAGGCCCCGTGGGCTGATAAAGGCTTTTGCTTTGCTCTGGGATGGGAGCCACTGCAGGGGCGAAGGGGTGACATGATCTGACCTTAGCCTCTAGAGGGTCCCTCTGGCTGCTGCAAGGTGAATGGACCCTAGGGGTCTCAGGGCGGAGTGGGCAGGGGTGACTGCAGTGACCCGCTGAGGGGGATGGTGGCAGGGACCTGCTGGTGGCTGTGGGTGACGGAAAGTGCTCGGATTCTGAATACGTTCTGAAAGTGGGCCTGTCTGGACTTCCAAGTCGGGTGAGAGGAAGAGGGGTCCAGGGGGACTCCAAGGTCACTGGCCCGAGTGAGTGGAAGGACAGACCACCATCCATCAGCTGACACCAGAGGGCGGTGGGCGGGTGGCTCAGGTGGTGCGGGCACAAGGCTGGACTGGGCCACACAAGCATCTTGGGCAACCTGGGTCGGGGCAGGGACAGCTCTTAGGAGTTGGGCCGCACAGGGCTGGGAGGAGCTGGAAAGAGTCGGGCCTCGTTTTGTCAGGAGACAGTTACCCCGTAGCTGCAGAAGGGAAGCAGCTCTTGGTTGCTCGGAGCAAACCAGAGGCCTGAGGTCTGGGCACAGAGAGGGCGGGTGGCCACTTCCTCTCTCTTTTTTGTGTCGTTTTTTAAATTCATCTTTGTCTTTTTCCTTCTTTCTTTTCCTTTCTCTCAATAGCTACTTATTGAGATGTAATTCACATACCACAAGAGCCACCCTTTCAAAATGTACAACTCAACGTTTTAATACAGTAAGGAGGTTGGGCAACCACCACCTCTAATTCTAGGTCACGTCTGTCACCCCAAGAAAGAACCCCTGTGCCCATCTGCAGGCGCTTCCCTTCCCTTCCCTCTGCTGTGGGTTTGCCCCTTCTGGACATTTTGTCCAAGTGGCATCACACATTTGCTCTTTTTGACGGCCTCCTTTCACTCAGTGTCCTGTGTTTAAGGTCCCTCGTGTTGTGGCGTTTCAGCGCTTCAAGCCCTTTTGAGGCTGGAGACAGGCGTCCGGTCACCGTCGGCCAGGGAGGGGCCCTGCCTGGGCTGCGCGCTAAGGCCGCGGCGCCCGCGCTCAGGGGCGGGCGGCCTCCAGCGCCGTCACCCCCTTCGGCCCCCACCCCGGGTCGCGGCACATCCCAGCTGCCCCCTGACGCCTCTCTGTGCCGGCGCCGCGGCACCCAGAGCCCGAGTGAGGCGGGCAAGAGCTGGGGAGGCGGCGGCGCTGCGGAGGGAGGGCCGGGCGCCCGGGGCCGGTAAGCGGGCGAGCGCCTCCCGAGGGCCTGGCTGCGGCGGGGCTCCGAGGACGCAGGGGCCGCCGGGTAGGGCGGCTGGGGTGCGGGGCCACCTGGCTGGGGGTGTCACCTGGCACCTGGGGTCCCCGGCCGCGTGAGGACACAACGCCCAGCCCGGGGTGTCCCCGCCTCCGGGACGTTCGGCAACGTCTCCCGGGGAGGGTCCCCCGGACACGGCTCCCAGCGCTGCCATCGGACCCGGGAAGTGTAGCCGCCCAGGCGAGGCTAGTGCCGACAGCGGGGGCGCCACTCCTCGGGGAGGGTTGGGGGTCAGCTGCCGAGGCCCCCAGCCCCGGGGAGCCCGCGCCCCCTCCCGGGTCCTCCGAGTGGCGTCTGGGGAAGGGTCTCCGGCGCTCCCGGAGAAACGCGCAGCGGCGCCCACCCGGGCGTCCCGTCGCAGGGGCGGGGCCGGGCCGGGGGACAGCAGTCCTCCCGGCGGCCACGCCGTGAACGCCAAGCTCGCACCCCTCAGCCCGGCCCCGCCCCGTCCCCCGCGCACGCGGCTCCTTTAAGACCTTGCTGCGCCCGCCCGCCTCCTTTTTCTCGCGCGTCGCCCTCCCAGGCCGCCCCGCCCCTGCCGGGAGCGCGCCTGCGTCACCGCGCAGACCTCGGCCCTGACCCCACGTCCGCGCCTCGGAGGTCAGGGCGAGCCATTGCTTGCCGAGCTCGGCGGCGCGTGACAGGAGGTGGGCGGGGCCTCATCCGGAAGGGGCGGGCTAACTTGAGAGCAGCCGCGTCGCGGCGTAGACGCTATCGTGGCCGGGGCGACCTTCGCCCCCGCGCCGCCCGGGCCAGGGCGAGCCAATGACTGTCGCGATCTGGGGCATGTGACAGGGGGCGGGCCCTTCGCCGGAAGGGTGAGGTGAGGCGAGCGGCCGGGTCGCGCGGTAGGTATCGCGGTCCTGCGCCGCCGGGCAGGGGCGACGGGGCGGGGGCGGGGGGCCGGAGGGCGAGCCCTCTCTCGGGGACGACCCCTGCGTCCCCCCCGTGATGCCCCTACCGCACCCCTCCCCAGACGCCCCCTCCTCAGTCCGGCCGCTCCCCGGACTTCAGGACGGGGGCGGAGTCGGCCCCGACAGGGCCGTGGGCAGCCGGGTGCTGGCGTGTGCTCGGGAGAGCGGCTCCCGCCCAGGCCGCCGAGGGTCGGCGACGATAAACGTTACTGTCGGCGGGCGCGACGGGAGAGGCTGCGCCCACCTTCCCGGCCCTTCTTTCCACTGGTGAAGCCGAGCCCTGCAGCCAGCCAGGCGTCCTCGGCGCCCCAGGTTCAGGGGGACCCCGGCCCCTTCCTTCCTGCGCAAGTGCTGCGCGGGCGCCCCGGCCTCCGCCGCACCCGGCCTCCGGGCGGCTCTCCGCGCGCAGGTCGAGTCGCAGCAGCTCGCTCCGGGTGTAGAGGACGCCTTGTGGCCTTTGGATGGATAGTCGTGTTGGCGAGGAAAGAGAGGCGGCGGCGGTCCTGTGGGAAAGCTAATTTAACTAAGTGCAACTTAGACCGTTCTGATCCTTGCTTTACCGCAGTGCGTGGCCAGAGGCGGAGAACAGCCGGGGCTGCAGCCTCTGCCGCGCTGGTGGGGTCGGACCGTAGACCTCCAGAGCTCACGAGCTGTTGTTACTCTTTTCCTAACTTCCACCAAAAACGTCTTGTTGGTCTGATTTGGAACGTCTCCTTGAATGGTTGTATTTCAGCATCGGGGGTCACCTCTCAGAGGCCAGGGAGCGAGGCCCCAGCGTCGCGCCCACACCCCGATGCCCAGCACAGAGTGCAGCCCAGCAAACACTTGCCGATGAAACCCAGGGCCCTGAAGTACTAGGCGGTCATTTAGCGTGTCTGCGTTCCAGGTTTCTACGTATGGATCAGAAACTTTCAGAGTTGGTGGAAGAGCTCACGACTTCAGGAGAGCCCCAAGTGAATCCCGAGAAAATGAAGGAGCTGAAGAAAATTTGCAAGTACGTCATAAGCGTTCACGTTTTAGGTGACGGCTGTCTCAGCAAGCCCGTGACAGCCCTGGGAGACTGGGGGGCTCCCCCGGGGTCCGCCCTCCCCTGCCTGTCCCCACGATCGACCCTTTGCCAGGAGAGAACTAGTAAAGGGACACGCCTGGGACGTCTGCCCAGGGCCCTGCAGCGCCTGGTCGTGTTCTGGGTAGTGGTCCCAGGTGGGGCTGTGTGGCATGCGGGAGAACACAGCAGGGCTGTGGTTGGTGTCTGTTCACTCCCGTGGGTGTGGGGGTGTGTGTGTGTGTGTGTGTCCTTGAGCGCACGTGTGGTACTTATGGATTAGTTACTGTTGGAACAAAGGATGGGAGGAAGGTTAGAGGTCATAGCAGGTGGGCTCTGCAGGACCTGTTTCTCAACACCACCCCTTTTCTCCCACTGCCGAGGGCCTCTCAGATGCTGGGAACGTAAGCCGAGGGGATTTACTGATCGTTCTTATCCTGTGCTTACATAGCAGGGAAACTTAAGTGATCCTGTTAGTGATTTACGTTTTGATAGAAAATAGTGGCTCAGATCAGGTTTTGCCGCACGCCCCAGAATCCCCCCAAACAGCAGGGTGTGTGCAGGGGCGGGGATAGCCGGTAGGAGGAGCAACGAGGGGTCAGGGTGTGCGCCGGCCTGCCAGGGCGGCTCCCAGAGGCCCACAGAGCTTTCTGGGGGTGCTGGGACGTGTGGTCTCCCCTCGGGGTGGGGTCTCTGCTACGCGAGTGCAGGGCCGGCAGGCCTCTACCCGCGGGCCGGCCGGGCGGGGAGTCTTTCAGGCTCCGCAGGCGGTCAGGTCTGCTGTGGGCACTGGGCTGTGGACAGGCGGTCAGCCGCTGAATGAATGAATGGGCCTGGCTGGGTCCCAATAAAACTGGGCACCCACGCTGAATCTCACACGTCAGGAAGTGTTACTCTTTCGACTTGTCTTAAGCGAAAAAAGGAAAAACCGTTCTTGACTTGTGGGCTGTGCAGAAGTAGGCAGGGGCTGGGTTTGGCCCGCGGGCAGCAGCTCGTCCACTTTGCTCTGGAGGAAGGGCAAGGGCTGTGGGAGGGCCCGCGTCCCTGCCACCTGTGGGTGCGGCAGGCGCCTGGTGAGGACGGCTGTGTCCTCAGGTCTTCAGAGGAGCAGCTTGGTCGCACCTACCACCTGCTGATGGCCCAGCTGAGCCAGGAGCACGCCGAGGTCCGCCTCTCCGCTTTCCAGGTCCTGGACCAGCTCTTTGCCAGGTCTCACCATTTCAGGATGCTAGTCGTTTCCAACTTCCAGGAGTTCCTGGAGCTCACACTGGGCACCGACCACGAGCGGCCCCTGCCACCGCCCAGAGAGGTGGCACAGAAGCTGAGGCAGGCCGCCACCCGGGCCATCCGCGGCTGGAACGAGAAGTATGGTACAGCCTATAAGAAGCTGGCCTTGGGCTTCCACTTCTTAACGCACAACAAACAGGTAGGCAGGCTCCAAGCTGCACTGCCCCTCCCCGCGGGGAGACCTGCCTGGCCCCTGGGGGTACCGAAGGGGGTGGGCCTCAGGGGCTCCCAAGACAGGAGGAGCAGCTTTGGGGGAAGAGCCGCAGCTTGTCCCCACGTGTAGGTAGTGCTGAGCCTTTGGACCTGGTTTCTAGGAAAGATGAAAAACGGAGGAGGGAGATTGAGCTGCTCAGACGCAGCCCTTTTCTGTGCTGGGCTCTGCGCTTGGGCTGTCCCCTGCTTTCAGTGTGAGTTGCTGCCTGGGCTGCCACAGGCTCTGGCCAGCCCGGTGGATGGTACCTACCAGTACCAGTAGCGCCAGCCTCCCCCACGTGCCCGTGCTCCTGGCCTGTGGCTGCTGCCTTTCCTGCCGCTCCCTAGGGGTCCACTCGAGCGTTGTTCTCAGGCCCCTCGGTCCAGCCAGCAGCCTTCCTTCCCACTAATTGGAGCGAGCTTGCTGCCTGCCTGCATGCAGCACACGTGGGGATGGAAGTCTTTTACGTTTTATTTTACTGGGAGACGCCGGTGGTTGTGTTCTTACCGGGGGTTAAACATCGCAGCTGAGCGTGTTGCTGTGTGTGTTAAAACAGCGCGTGTGAACTCGAGACCCGTAGAGCTCATGGTTGTAGCTGGCGAGGCTCCGTCTTCCCTTACGCCAGTTTTTGTTTTTTTGATTTTAGTTATTTTATTTATTCATCTTTAGCTGTGTTGGGTCTTCATTGTCGCGCGCGGGCTTTTCTCTAGTTGGGGCGAGCGGGGGCTACTCTTTGTTGCGGTGCGTGGGCTTCTCACTGCGGTGGCTTCTCTTGCTGCAGAGCATGGGCTCTAGGCTTGCAGGCTTCAGCAGTTGTAGCATGCGGGCTCAGCAGTTGTGGCCTCGCGAGCTCTAGAGCACAGGCTCAGTAGTTGTGACGCACGGGCTTACTCACTCTGCGGCACGTGGGATCCTCCCAGACCAGGGCTCGAACCCGTGTGCTTTGCATTGGCAGGCAGATTCTTAACGTATGCGCCACCAGGGAAGCCCCCTTAGGCCCGTTTTTGATTCTTGTTTTACTTGGGTTCACGATGGTCAGATCTGATCTTTACCTCGACTTCTCAGGTAGATTTCCAAGATGTGGGCGCTAGGACTCTGGCGGAGAGAAAGCGAGCAGAGGAGAAACAGAAGCGGTTGGACAGAATCTACAAGGAGAGGTCTGAGCAGGCCGCGCGGGAGATGGAAGGTGAGCTGTGGGGAACGGGGTGCCCCAGCGCCCACCGGCTGCCCCTTCCCAGGCAGAGCTCGGGTCTCCGCCCAGCCCTCTGTTCTCCCATCCCAGGGCCTGGTCCCCAACGGAGGGGCGGGGGGGGGGGAGGCAAGTGGGCAGGCTGGCTGGGCGGAGCTGGCTCAGGTTGAGGGCTGGGGGAGGCACTCAGCCACAGACCCCAGCCCTCCCCTCTGGAGGCCGGGCAGCAGGAGGCACCCTGCAGGCCATCCACGCCTCCCCCGCGGCCCCGGCGGTAGTGCTTGCGACGTGCACCCCGCGTGGTCTGCACACCCCATGCGTTTGACGCTCCCCCACCCCCCAGCCGTGGTCTTGCCGGCCTCCTCCCCAGATCCCCACCATTGGCCAGCCCTTCCCGTGAAGGGCAGCCAGGGTGGGAGCACCTGGGGAGGAGGCCTGGCCTTAGGATAGCCGCAGAGCAGGGAGAGGTGGTCGGCCCGGGGGAGATGCCGGGAGGGTGGGGGGCGGCCAGAGCGGGACGGTGGTGGTGTGCCCCCTCGGCTGGCTGCTCTCTTCCAGAAGTACTGCCCACAGAGGCTCTCGCTGGGTGTCCATAGACGCCGCCGGGTGCCGTCGCAGCATGAGTCAGGACTGAGGGTGGTACCCAGGACGTCCTGAAGGACGGCCTTGCCGCGGCCGGCTGGGTGCTCTCTGGAGCAGGGCTCCTGCCTGCCTCTGTGGAGGAAGTGGGGGACGGGGCGGGCGGCTGGTTGCATCCCCACCCTCGACGGCCAAGTCCTGATGGGACCCAGCGAGCCCCGTCTCGTCCTCCCAGAAATGTCCGGGGAGATCCGGAGCTGCCTCATGGAGCTGGAGAGCTGCTTCCGACTGCTGGTGCCCTTTGACCTCGACCCGACCCCGGGGGCTGCCTGGCCCGCCATGGCCGAGGAGGGTGGCAGGGATGAGGAGCAGCCCTGCTGCAGCAAGACCCTGGCCGCCTGCACCCGCCGCCCGGGAGCCGCGGGTGTGGAGGGCCCGCCCGCGGAGGACAGGGACGAGGACAGCGACCCCGAAGGCTTTGTGCGGCAGCACGGGCTGGGCTCCCGCGAGTACACGCTCGAGGTGGAGCTCTCCTCAGGTGCGGGCCCGTCCCAGAGCTTGGGCTTGCTTCCCGAGCTGTGGGGGCAGGGGTGACTTAGGCTTGTGGGTCCTCATCGCGACACGCAGGCCCGGCGGTGAGGGTGGGCCTGACGCGCCAGTGATGGGGCGCCCCTGCGGAGGGGTCGGAGGGTGGCTGGGAGAAAGAAGTCATTGAGAAACAGCTCATCACCGTGTTTGTGACGACACAGGTGGTGACAGGCTGGCCTCACGTGGCTCCTGCTTTCCAGCCACCGGTGGGGCAGGGGCACTGACACCCCGTCCAACCCCATGTGGCCCAGGCCCCTGGGGCGGGGCTGGAGGACAGCTGGGCTGCAGGAGGAGCCCTGCAAGCCCCAAGGAACCGACACCCTCTGGCCGGGGCCATGGAGGCAGGGGCGTGCTGGAGGTTGGGGTGCCTGGCTGAGGCTTGCGGGCGTGGCAGAGCTCAGAGGGAGGACCCTGGGGCCCAGGGGCAGGTGCGGCCTCCATCCCGCAAGTAGTGCGGGGAGGGTCTCCCGACGGCCTGGCGTGGAGGGAGGCGTTGAGGTCAGGCTAAATCCATCGTGGCCGAGATCACAAGGCAGTGCGTCTCCTTAGGGAGTCAGGTTTGGGGTCCCGGGTGATGTGTGGCTGGGGCAGGGTGGGTGGCAGTGCGGGTGGCCCGTCTGGGGTGCCCGGTGATCTGCCCGGACGGTGGTCACTCTGATGACCTGTGTGTTTGCTGCAGACAGCGTGAAGGTGCACGAGGATGAGGACAACCTGGTCATCATCCACGTGGTCCGGGACACGCTCAGGCTCATCCAGAACAAGTTCTTGCCAGCCGTGTGCTCCTGGGTCCAGGTGGGCCAGGCGTGTGGGCAGAGGGTGCCAGGGCGAGCCCGGGGGAGGGAGGGAGGGTGCCCAGCCTGCTGAGCGCTTCCCCGTCCTCGCAGCTGTTCACCCGCGCAGGGACACGCGGCAGGCACTTGGAGGGTGCTATCGACCTGAAGGCCGAGCTGGAAACCGCCCTGAGGCGATCTCGGGAGCTGGATGTCATGCCCGAGGAGGGCTGCAGGAGGGAGGTGAGTGCCACCGGCCCGTCCGCCCGTGAGGACAGCCAGGGGACCTTCCTCTGATACCAGCTCGGCCTCCTAAGCAAGCAGGCGTCCCTGGGGCCCCAGCGTTGTTCCTTCTCTTTCTGCCTGGGAACCGACTTCCCCGAGCGGGAGCCCTGGACTGAGCACCAGAGGCCACAGCCAGGCCCTCGCCACACGTGGAGGGACTGGGACCGGGTCTTGGCAGAAGGGCGAGGGAGGTGGGCTGGGCAGCGGGCGGAAGGCTCTAGTTGGGGAGGGGGCTCCCAGGGCCCAGGCAGGGATGTGTGGGAGGCGGCCTCGCTGAGACTAGGCTGCCGCCGCCTGGCCCAAGCACCTAGTAGGCCCCTTCCTGTGAACTCGGTAGCAACGTCCAGCCTTGGGCGTTTCTCCCGTCTGTGCACTGGAGCCGAGGGTGGTTGCAGGACACGGAAGACCAGGATGTCTCTTACGCGCAGAGCGGTGTCCCAGCCTAGGGCGGCCAAGTGGGGTGGACGTGGGGACTGGTGCCCGGTTTTGGGAGGGTGCTTAAGGCCCGCCATCTGCTGGGCATACAGCGCCGCCTCCCAGGTGCCACATGGTTCGGGAGCGGGGAGCCGATCTTCGATGGCTGTGTCCCCAGCAAGGCTTGTGGGGCGGGGGCAGGCGTGTGGCCCTGGTCCAGGGGCCCTGGGGACTGGGCAGGGGTAAAACCACTTGCTCCCGGACACCAGGCCCCTGTGCGGTGACCCCGAACCTCAGAGGTGGTGGCGTCCGGGGCCCCTCCCATGGGCTTGCACCAGGAGCTGGACCTTCGTGCCTGAAAGGGACAGAGAGAGCTGGGTCCTCTGAGGGTGTTCCAGGGGGCCGTGGGGGGCGGGGAGGCGCTACAGCTGGAGGGTGTGTGTGGGGAGAGGTGACAGCCAGAGCTGGACGTCGTCAGCCATCAGAGCCAAGAAGCCTTCGGTGAGAACCAGCAAGGAAACAGGCAGCAGAGTGCACTGCGCCCCAGGGGCACCCAGAGCCCGAACCCCACAGGGTTGAGCTGTGGCACCTGAAGGGGGAGGAGGGCGGGGGCAGGGGCAGGTCCCTCTCCCGTTTCCTGAGGAAGCCCTGGGGTGGGGAGAGCGCTGTTCCTTGCTGAGGAAAAGGTCAAGTTTGAAGCCCCTCAGACTTAGAGGGGAGAGTGGCCAGCACCCTGGGCCTGGGTGCCTCATCCTTGCCCCCAGGGGCCCGCGGGGATGGGCCCTGCGAGAGTTTCCGGAGCCGAGGGCCGTCGTCTGCCCTCCTCTTTGCGGGTGTGCAGCGCCCGGGGACCGGCAGAGGGCGATCTTGACCTTCTCCCGAGACACGCGGGCACGAGGCCTGGTCGTCAGCTGGGGGCCTGGCCCTGCTTCCGTGGACGCTAGGGCTCTGCTCGGTGCATAACTGAACAGGAAGTAAGTTAGTTCTGTGAATTTTGACCGAGATACTTGTTTCACGATGAGAAAGGGTGTTTTCTGGGCCCGGGGGAGGAATTGGTCTGGTCTGCATCCTCTCAGGTCTGGGGGGGGGCGTGTTTCTGAGCCTCAGCGGACTCCTGGCGCGGTGTCAGGGTGGAAGGCCGGGCTGAGAGCAGTGAGGGGTGTGGGGATCAGGGGTTGACACCGTGTGCCCCCTTCACAGGCACCTGAGGCCGCCTTTCCCTCACCGTGTCTGGTGGGGCTGGGGCAGCTCCCCCCTTTTCCGAGCAGCAGGCATCCTGGAGCAGCCAGGGCTTTGGGGGAGAGCCTCAAGGAGAGACCAGGCAGCACAGTCTGGTCCCTCCGGGTCGGGGGCCAGCCTGCACTTCCCGGGCCGGCAAGACTCGGAGCCCAGAACTGGTAGCAGAACCTTCCGGATGTCTCGACGTGGCTCCCTTGAGAGCCACTAGGTGAGGCCAGCTGCTGGGAGCGAGCCCTGAACGGCCCACTGCGTCTGGTTCCAGCTGGGACATCAACGCATCCTTGACGGTGGCCGGGCAGCCCCAAAGCCCGGGAGGCACGTGGCGGCACGGTCAGGTCAGAGTGCACTCTGTGCAGGGAGGCGGCTGAGGGCACGAGCTGGGGTGGCCAGGGTCTGTCGGGGTGGGCGCGTGGTCGGGTGTGGGAGTGGCGCTGCCTTGTCAGGCTCCTCCAGGAGTTGATTCCAGAGGCCCTGAATCCTTGGAGAGCGTGCTGGCTGGTTCACTAGCAGTGGCGCGGGCCTGCTGATGGGGTGATTGGGGCTGGGCCGCTGAGTGGCAGCGCCCACTCGCTCGGGTAGCCTGCTTCCCAGAATAGGCAGGCTGTGGTATCTGCGCACCTGTGCCCGCGCCGCGCGGCCCAGTGGCGATTAGAATCACGGCCCAGTCTTTCTCGCTCACTCTTTTCACGTAAAATGTCCGGGGCTTAAATCCTTTGCCTGGTGTTTACCCACTTAGCATGCGCTGAGCTGGGAGCGTGTAGTTAAATATTTGAGAATTTTAACAAACGTGGAAGAGACCGAAGCTGTTGTGACGGTCGTGCTGAAGCTTAGGCGATGGCTTCGACCGTGGAAAGTGGGTCGTGCAGGGGCTTCTCCTGGGCAGCCTAACTGCAGCCAGGCCAAGGGCCTTTTTTTCAGATTTCCTGTTTCAGTCTGTGTGTTGCTGTGTCGTTTTCCTTTTGACGTAGACGTTCTGTCTTTAAAGAATACTTAAGCTAGCTTAAATACGTTTCACCGTTTGTTTCATAGAGCGTCTGTCCCAGTTCCTTGTGGAAGCGGGCCGGGGAAAAATCTAAACTAGATAGACACGGAGCATCGTTTGGTAGATTTAGTTTCCGGTTCTGCTGCTAGAGGAGAGGTCTGATAATCCGTGGCTGCTACATCTGTTAAACTGATAAAAATCCTTTGGAAACTTTCAAATTGCCTGCTGTTTAACTGTGTAGCTACGATCACCACTTAACTTTGTATTGTGTAATTAACAAAATATTAATCTTCCCCCAACCAGTAAGTCAGAAATAAATAATTCCAAGTATCAGCCTGTTTAAGCTGTGGACAGTGTGGGCGTCTGCTCAGTTGTCGGGTTCCTCGCTTCCACGGCTGGAATGCCCGCACGGATGCTCTCGTTCTCACCCATTGGTGGTCTGAGGTGGCAGCCACAGGCTTTTAACTCAGACACACTCCCTCTCATTGCAAAAGTGGAGATCGCTCCTCTTAACTCTGGGTGAGGTTTTCTTCCTGTTGGTCGCCCAGGCGGGTGCGCGGGCCGAGGCCAGGCTGCTGTCACGGCTGTTCTGTGCGCTGGAGGCGAGGCGTTTCTCTGCTGCCGGAGCTGAGTGCTGGCTTCCTGTAGGTGAAAAGGAAGGAGCAGGGAACAAGGGGAGTGAAATGTTGACCGTGTCGGGCGCCCCAGGGAAGCAAGGGAACTAAATCAGCTGGCAGTCAGGACCTTGTGTTCGTCAGGGCCAGTAAACAACCTTCCTGGTGACGCGGCTTCTCCATCACCACCACCACCGTGCCAAAGGCTGCTGTGTGAGGGCTGGAGCCGGGGGAGGGGGCTGCACACGTGCTCGCGAGGACGGGGACCAGGAGCGTGTTAGCTGCTGGGGGGGCGGGGGCCAGCCGTCTCCCCCACAGCCCCTGGGCCCTCCCTGCCCTGCAGCCCATCCTCCCCGGCACCCTCCAGGGTGGCCGCTCTCTTCCAAACACTTTTCACGTGCGGTCCCGTTAATTCCAAAGTCAGCCCTGTGAGGTCGATTCCATTTTCACCGTCCTCTCACGGATGGGAAGACAGTCTAGGCGGAGCCGCATGGGTCTTCTGGCCAAGGCAAGGCGGCACAGCAAGCGCCTCGCTCTCGCTAGGAGGTCGCGCCGAGGGAGGAGCGCGCCGCTCATCTGCATGCAGAACAGGCCCAGGCCACCCGGCCTCGGTTGGAAGTGGACGCCGGGCATTTGGTGGCCTCCCTGTGCACCCCCGGAGGCTGGCTGGGGTGCTGGAGCAGCTCCCAGGGCTCGGCCGCGAGGGGGCGGGTGAGAAAGGGCCAGTCGGTCTGGTGGCTCTCGGGCCCCCGTGCGGGAGGTGAGCACGTGCTCCACGCCCCGTCCGCCTCCTGTTCCGCGGGCCCGTGGTGGTCCCTGCGCGTCCTCTGCCCTCTGAGGTGCGTCCGGGCAGTGGAGATGCGCGTGAGATATTGGCCTGGCTGGGCAATTTGCACTGCGTCCAGGGAGGGCATTAGCATATAAATAGCAGATGTGATGACGGCCATCACAGCTGAGCACGTTTAATTTTTAGTTTATAAGATGGAATGGGGTTTTCAATGCGTTCCCATCAAGCCGCGGAGACACACGCCGCTCGGAGCTCACTTGTCTGGCGAGGCCTTGCATCATCTTTGTTAAAAAAGGGAGACAGACACACATGAAACTGAACAAAAGTGATTCTTGGGTGAAAAGTAATGGACATGGCGCCCCGAGTTAATTAGATCGCACAAAATTTATTTAATGGTCCAGCTGTATCTCGGGTGTGCCTTGGGTGGGCAGACCTGGGAGGTAGCGCTTCCCATCCTTCTCAAGTAATTAGCAGCCCGCTGCCCTAGTTCTGTAAACAGATTACGTTGTATATCTTAGCTGTTTTTATTGCTTGTTTAATTATGATCGGGGAGCCTCATTTTTCTAAATCCTTTTAACTGTGGGCGAGAATCAATTTGTGTGAAACCAGAGGAAAGCCCAGGGCGTCCTCCACACCTCCCTGCGGCCTTGGGAGGGTTCAGCTTGGGGCCTGGCCCTCACCCAGACGGTTGACCACAGGGCTCGGACCGCCTGCCCGGGCCTCCGAGGCCCTGGGGCTTGACCTGTTAGGGAGGGTGGGCGCTCCCCCGGGGGCGGCCTGGCATGGCCTCCTGGCCCCCGGACGAGGGCGGGCTGCTTTCTCAAGCATGTCTGGTGGTCTTTCTTCCCGATTGGGAAGCTCAGCTCCCAGCAAACTGCTCTTGAGAACCACTGGCGAGTCTGGCCCCGTTTTGAAGGCCACCCACCCTCAACCGATTCCTCCCTAGGGCGTGACCTCCTCCTAGGATCCTCGGGCCTCCCCTCACCCCTGCTCTGCCCGTAGTGCCTCTGCCCGCACCCAGTGTGGCGTCTGACCTGATATGTGACCTTTAGCCTTGAGGGGAGGTTGCCAGCGCGACTGCCTGGGACCCCTGGGCTGGCCCCTCGAGCACAGGTGGATGCTTTCTCGTGGGCCTCAGTGTCTCCAGCCATGTGCTTTCCGGAGGCCTGGAGAGGACTGTCCAGCCTGCGGGCAGGGGTCCCTTCCTCTGAACAGGCCCTTGGCCCCAGGTGTTCCAGCCGCAGGGATTGTGTCTTGGGACATCTGCACTGCTGTTCTCCCGTGAGGGTAGCGTGCCCAGAGCCGGACGCAGAAGGTCCCGCTGTGTGCTCAGGACAGCAGAGCCCAGCCCAGCCCGTATGAACTAGAACTCGAGAATGGGTTCATTCAAGCTTGAGTTCAGTATCAGCAGCGAAGCCCCTGCTTCCTTCTGCAGGGCCGTGGTTTGAGGGTCACCCCAGCCGCTAAGGGGTTTAGGACGCGAGCGTGGCAGCGATGGCCAAGGTAGGTCTCGTACGAGGGCCCGGGGCCGCTCACAGCAGAGCTGTGCCCGAGGATCTGGCCGGGGGCCCTAAGGAGGCAGCTCTCGAGGGCCTGACGGTCTTCCTGGGTGCGGTACGGCCTCATGGCCTCGTCAGTGAGACTTCAAGAACAGAGGGAGCCAGGCTTTAGTGTTTAATCGTGGGGGTAAACAACTTTAGTTGGGGAGAAAGAAGGTATAATTCTTAATAGTTAGCTAAGCGGCTAATTATTTTTTAGGAAATGAAAATTTAATAAAAGTTCCCGGTGAAATTCAAGGGTGTGAGCAGTAAGCATAGTATTGTATGAAAATGAGCCCCGTGTTTAAAGTCTGGCACCACGTGCTATGCATTGTGGCACTCGGTCCACATCTACCTTTTAGAAAATTAAAACACATAAATTCTGTTTAGTGTTTGATACGCGCTGCGCTAGCCGGGACCGTAATGCCCTAAAACCTTGGGCTGCTTTCCACCTTTCATAAATTCCTGGGCAGATTCTATACAAAAATAATTTTCAGGTCCGCGGCTCATTGTTATTCAAACGTGATTGATCGTCGTCATTTGCTCAGCTCTGGAGTTAAGTGCCCCTGTCATTTCCAAAGAGTATAATTGGGACGTTTCACAGGTCAGCGGCGGAGACAGGCTTCCCTTTTGATCAGTGTTAGACCGATAACAAAAATTACAGTTTCCAATGATTAATGTCTCCGTGCTTCCCAGACGCACGCCGCGGGTTGTGTCCAAGCTCAGTGCATTTGCATCTGATTAGGCCTCGCGGGCAGCTGCTCCGTGGATTCCGGGTCCACAGGGCGTGGGGCATCCCGGGCCTGGCAGTGCCAAGGGCAGCGGCCTGGCTGGCCTCCTGCCCTGGGGGTCGGCGGGCCGGGCCCTCCGTCCTTCTTCCGGCGTGCCTGTGTGCCCCTGAGACGTTGCTGTCAAGATGGGCTCTGGAGGGGAGGGCAAGTCTGATGGATACAACCATTGGTTGCTATCACCCCGATAGCAGGCTACCTCTCTGGACGTTTCCTTCGGGTGGGCCTGAGAGGCTGGAGGCAGGCAGCGCCCCCCGAGTGTTTCAGGATGGCGCTGGCAGCGGGGCCGGGCTTCTGGGCGCCTTCCTGCCGTGACCCTCTCAAGAAGGACAGGCCCCCACGCCCTGTCCTGGAGTGCGGGGGGCCGTTGAGGATGGGTGAGGGAGAAGGGGAGCAGGAAGCTGCTCTGGCCTTGGAGGGGCTATGCCTCCGAGTCTGCGCGGCATGGGCTGCCAGCACCTCGTCCATGCTGCACGTGGCCCCAGCACATTGGCACGTGTGCGAGGCCGTCGGTCGTCCTGCTTTTTGGAGGGCCTTCTGGTCCCCACAACGTGAGCCCTCCGTGCTCCGTGTCCCTGCCGCTCCTACCCAGCCGGGCACTGCCCAGGAGCGGGTGGGGGCAGAGGCGGAGTGAATGGGTCTTGAAAAGAATGCCCTGGGTGGTTCTTGGGTCCCTGGGTTTGAGGGGTGGGGGGGCTCCAGGCATAGCACAGTGACCCTGCCTCACAGAGCAGGTGGGGAGGTTGGCCTTGTCCAGAGGAAGCTTCCTCTTCGGTGGTTTCTTAACAAGCCGTCTTGAGGGTAGAGTATTGCAGAAGTGCTGTAGGTCACACTGGCACCACTGGACACCCAGGTGGGGAGCCAGCCCGGGGCAGGACGAGGTGCTTTGGCCTGGCTGGAGCTGGATGGAGGGCTGTCATCCAGGCCCTGCCTGTGCGGCTGAGACCTGCCGCTCGTGGGGGCTCTGTGGGCTGAAGCAGTGCCCATCCGCGCATCTCAGGGCCGGCCGGTGGAGGGGAGCGCGTGCAGCTCGTGTGGTTTAGGGACGGGAGCGGACCTCCAATGCGGCCGTCACGGTCGACAGTAAACCCCAACCTGGAGAAAGTCCACAGAAGCGGGACTGGGGCTGTCCGGGTCTCTGCCTGTGCTGTCCACTCACAGGTCTGGGGGTGTGTCCACAGGCGGCAGCCCCGCGGGACGAGGATGAGGACGACGAGGACTTCGTGGAGGTCCCGGAGAAGGAGGGCTATGAGGCCTGCGTCCCTGAGCACCTGCAGTCTGAGTGTGGTGAGTGGCCAGGTTGGGAACGGGAGGAGGTCCCGCCCCGGACGCTGCCCTTCAGGGCAGACCTCGCGTCCGGCCTGGGGCCCGCCAAGCAGGGAGCTGGCCGTGGTAGGCACTCCGAGTCTGTGCCACCTGGTCCTGAGGTTCACTGCGTCCCTGCCCGTCGACCCTGCAGAGCTGCCTTCATGGAAAACCATGTGATTCTCGTTTCCTGATTGGGGTGCTCACTGGCCTGGGCCCCTCCCCGAGGTCCGCCCCGGGTTCCCGCAGTCCACTTGGTGGGCAGGCCCTGCTGCCAGTTCCTGTGGGCGCGGCCAGGCTGTCCACACACGGAGGCCCATGCTGACCACCCCCCCGCCCTGCAGCTTCAGGCCTCACCACAGTGAGGGGCAGCCCTGCTTGGGATCATAGAAGTCTCAGCCGTCGGGAGCGAGTCCAGGGTTGGAAGGGCACCCTCAGAGCAGAGAGCTCCTCCTGGGCTTGGGGGAGGGTGTTGGGGGCACGCGGTGTGGTTGCCGTGGCGGTAGGGCCCTTTGGGCTGGGAGGGAGTCGGGGGGGACGCCACTGCCTCGGTGGGTGGGGGGCAACCACCCCACATTCTCTGGGCTCCCCTGCTGCCCAGGCTCCGTTTCTCAGGGGCGTCACAGGTCAGGCGGTGCCCTCCTTCCCGTTGATGGAGTCGCAGTCTGACGTCTGGCCCAGGAGCAATGACACACCTCGAGAAGGCGTGCTACCCGCGCGACCTGTCTTTCCCGTGTAGCATTCTTTTCTTTTCCAAAAAGTCTCCAAAAGCCTCTTCTGCACAGGAGGCATCTTTTGTCCAGAGAAGGCTAATAAAACCAAGATCACATGTGGGTTTGTGGCGACGTGGACAAGTTGATTTGAATCAGAGCGTGTGAGATGAGATGTGAATTTGTTAGTTTAGATGCTCAGGCAGTTGGAGTGTGAGGGCATGACCCGTTAGGCGTGTCACACCAAGTTACCACACCAGCTTCACAGCCCTCCAGTGTTTGGGTCCTGCCGTCTGCGCCACGTGACCCTCCCTGGGTGCCCTAGGGTGCAGCCTCCACCTGCCTCCTGCCCTCCCGGCCACCGCCCCGCCCTCCGTCCCGGCTGCCCCAACCGCGCCATCCCAGCAGTGGGGTTCCTCTGACCACTGGGCCACTCCCCGTGCCCTCTGTTCTGCCTCGTCCTCCAGGTGCCTGGCCCGCCCCCCACGAGGCCTCGTCCCACACCCGTGAGGCTGCCAGGGGTGCTGGAGGCCCTGGGGTGCCATGACTGCCCTCCTAGGTCTCCCCTGGCTGCCCCGCCTCAAGGGAGCTCCAGCCCCGCCAGGAGGCTCCCAGGTCGCCAGGCACCACTGTGGATGACCACCTCCAGGTGTCGCCGACCTGCCGCTTGTCTTCCCAGCGGGGCCCCAGGTGTGACAGAGCAGAGCTGAGCCATCCCCTGATTGTTCGTGGGCCGGGCAGCCTGGGAGCCCTCGCACGACGGGACCTGCTGAGCTCCGGGTCTGTCCTGCGGCAGTGGGGGGGCTGGGTGCTGTCCCCCCATTCCCAGGAGGGGTCTGGTGCCTGGTCTGGAGCACAGAGCTCGGGGCCACGAGGCCACTGCAGGAAGTGCTGGGTGTGCCAGTTCATAACTGTAGTTGATAGTCCGTCACTGGTTTTTCAATTAAACTCAGGTGACTGCAGTAGATTCCGTCTAAATCCACAGCTGAGGAGACGGGTGCCCGTTTTCTTTCTCATTTCTTTCTCTGAATTTTCACTGAGGGGCTTTTATCTTGCCGTTAATCCTCCCATTTCTGTCAGGACGTAATCTCTTTCTCAAATTTACATTTTAATTACAAGGCCAGCTGAACCAGGTAAAATCAATAGTGTCAGGCGCGCAGCCGCCCTCCACGCGGAGCCCCGCCCCTCCATTTCCTGCCATCGATCCCGCCCGCCCCATCTGCTCTAGCGCTGCAGGCACGGAGGGGCCCCTGGGTCAGTTTAAACCAGCCCAGGGGTTTGGGCATTCTCATGCCTCTTCCTCAGAGCCGCCGAGGGAGCAGATTTGAGCTGAGTCTGTGTTTGAGGCAGACGCCCCTGTGCAGGTGGTGGGGCTGGCGGGGTTCGCCGTGACCTGTGGCCTCTGGTCTCCCCGGACTCAGTGTTCTCCCCGAAAGCACAGCACCCGGGGCCGGGGGACACGTCTGCTTTTAGGACGTTTACCTTGAAAGTGTGTCAGGGAGATTGATTTTCTCCAGCAGTGTGGGAACGGTAGTGTTGTTTTAGTGCTGTGAGTGTTTACCCTGCTTCAGCACGCTCAGCCATCTTTTTAATGGTTTAAAACAACACATCAATGAAAAATATATTTCATTCCTGTAACTCTTAGGAGTTCTCGTATCGATCTTTGGGTTGCGATTGTAGCCACCTACATGAGTGCCACAGCGGCCACTTACCAGTCCCGCCTCCCCGTGTGTGCGCATGCCCGTGTCGGGGTCTGCACCAGCTGGTAACACTGCATTGTCGGTGCCCGAGTGGGGGCATCTGGAAGGCTTTGTGACTGGACCCGGGCTGTGTTGGTGACGGGGCCGGGTCCCCGCCGGCCTTCCGAGAGCACCCAGGCCTCAGGGCTCAGGGTGCTGCCGGGTGACCGAGGTGGACCCTGCCACACCAAGTGGCTCTGCCCCACGTCCTCCACTGTCAGCCACAGGCACCTGAGAAGCAGGGGTGGACCCCGTACTCAGAGCCGTGCGCAAACTCGGAGGGCGTCTGGAGCAGCCAGGGAAGGCAGTTTTTCGTGAAGGGCCTGGGGTAAACGGTTTCGGATTTGTGGGCAGTATGAGGCCTCTGTCGCAGCTACTCACCTGCTATCATCTACAAAAGCACTGGACAGCATTCCGGCCGTGCACGCGGGGAGGCCACGTGCAGACACCGGGAGGACCTGGCCGTGAGGTCCACCCGCCCTGCTGCAGAGAGCCCGGAGCTGATGGTGGCCTGAGCCAGCCTTCCCAGCCCGTCCTTTTCGCCTTTCTCCCCTCCCACCCCCTCCCACTTCCCCTTCCTCCCCCAGGAAGTACTTCCCCTGGGGCCCAGCGCTCAGTGCTGTGTCGTTTCCTTTCTGGTTTCTCACTCTAAGCGGGGGATGTTCTCGAGCCCGTGCACGTGGATGGAGGGATGGAGACACGCCATCAGGAAGGCCAGGCTCGTGGCGTCGCGGGCAGCGCTTTGTGTCGGTGTTGGTGTTGCTCTGCTCCCGTGGCGGCCCTTTGGCCCCTGGAGCTGCCTGCCTGGCTGTCTTGTCAGTTTTCCATGTGTCCTGGGAAGGACTTCTCAGACGTGAGGTCCCAGGGTGTCTGTCGTAGAAGGCACGGCCTCACTGACCCTTCGTCCACCCACACTGGCCAGGGTCGGGCCGGAACTGCCAGGGCGCTCCTGAGGCAGAGCCGTTCGCGTCTGTTACGCCTTCACACACTCCTCTTATGCAGCTTTTTGACGTAGAACCCAGTTTCTTTGTGGTGACGTCGGCTCAGCTTCCCTCTCGTTCCCATTGGCACAGCGAGCGTCTTTTCATCCTTTTGTTTTCTTTTTTTTTTTTCTTTTCTTTTATTCTTAGTCTCTGTTAACCTTTTGTTTTAAGGGGTTCTCGTCAAAGTGGGAAATTGCTGCTTGTTTTTCATGTCGTCATTGTGTCTTTTCGTTGACTTGAGTCCGTTGAGTTACTGCCGTGTTCTCAGCTGGGGCTGCCAGTGTGCTGCGCATCTGTTTGCCAGCCTTCCTCTTCAGTTTGCTGTTGTTGCTACTGTTCTGGTTTTTTCTTTTCCCTACCTTTTATTTGCTGGGTAAACCTTTTTTCTGCGGGTTTTGAAAGCGTTCATCCAGTATAAATAAAACGATACGAGTATTTTCGCTTCTGATGGTGACGCCCGCTCGGGAGAGTTGCACTCACACTTCCCCTGGCCATGCATCTCCCAGCACGTCCCTGTCCCCACGTCCTGCACAGGATGGGGGACATGCTGGCTCCCGCTCGCTCAGGCCCCCCAGCCCGGCACATTGGGTCGTCCAGGTACCAACTTACTTCTGATGGTTGTGGGTACTCAGGTTTCGGGGGAGGCGGGAGTGAATCTTACGAAGTCATTTCTTGGCCTTTTCTCCCCATGTCCCGCAGACCCTCCTGAACCTCCAGGTGAGGCTGTGTCCTTCACCTGCATGTTGAAACCTAGTGTAGCTGGGTATAAAATTCCGAGTTTGATTTTTTTCCCCAGACCTTACACTCACTGTTGTTTGAAAGAGACTGGTGCCTGTGGGATGCTTATGGTTTCCGAAGGAAAGCTTCTCAGACCATTGTGTTTATCTCTCGCATTCCTAAACATCCTTGTAAGTGACTTGCACGTTCTTCCTTTCGTCTCCTTCCTGACACTCAGTGAGCTCCTCGGTCTTGCTCTTGCTCTGATTCCAGGAAGATTGGGCTTTTTATTTCATCCACTCCAGTTATCTTTCCTCTTTCTGGGGTCCAGTCATGAGGAAGTTGATGCCTGTGTGAATGCCCTTCACGTCTCTGACCAGAGAGAGCTGCCCATGGGTGTGCAGCCGCCTTCCTGTCCTTCAGCCCGGCCTGGAGTCGTCCTCTCCTCTGCTTGCCTGCTGTCTTCGTCTTCCTGGCTCCCTCTTTGTGGGGCCCTGGTGGGTCTCCAGCTCCTCTTTCTTTCTCACCTTCCAGATATTTTGTTTCTTGTTCACCTCTTTCTTGGCAGTGGTTCCCTGTCTGGAGGAGAGTTTGGGGAGGGAGGCGCTGCCCTCGCTCTCGGGATGGAGTGCCTCTGAGGTCCTAACCCACACCCTGCCCCGTGCCTCCTGGGCAGCCCCTGGCCCAGGTGCCCAACTGGGAGGGGCTGGCAGGGGTCAGGGACAGCCCGGGAATCGGCACAGTTGGGCCAGTGGGGCCCAGTAGTGTCAGAGAAGCTGCCCTCCCCCTGCCCTGGGGACCTGGGCACGGACCCTGGCCTGCAGAGGTGGCCCGGTGGCCTTGCTGCTGAGATGTTGGCATTGGGGCCTCATCTGGCTGGCGGGGCAGGTGCTGTGCTGATGGAGGGTTCGGCGCCCTCACACGTGCTGTGCTGTCACCGTGGGATGGGGACACGGCGCTCTCCAGGGGTCTGTCCGGGGTCATGGGGATGGTGGCCAAGAGCAGATACGTCTCTGTCGCAGGGCTGGAGAAAGACCCGGCCACGCCGGCCTCGCAGGCGAGGAAGAGGACGCGGAGCAGTGAGGAGGCCTGCGACCCCACCTCTGCGGCTGCCCAGCTGCACTGGCTCCAGCGCCACTTGCCCCCGGCCTCACCCCCGAGCCCCAGGTGATGCCGACACCCACCCCTGCTCAGGCAGCCCCACGTGTGCACCCCCGGCCGGGCAAGCACCTGCCAATATCTATACTGGGGCGGGGGCTGCAGGGGCCGGGGGTCCTCAGCGCTGGTGTGTAGGCCAGGCCATGGGGGTGGGCCAGGGCTCTGGGGTTCAAGGGGTCAGGCGTCAGGACACCCCTGGGCCCACCGTGAGGACCGCAGATCTGAGGCCAGCTCCCAGTGTGGTCTTGGGTTGGCCAGCCTTTTCGTAGGGCTTCAGTGGCTGCCCTGGGTTCCAGGCCCGAGGTGGCAAAGGTCGCAGCCCAGGTGTGTGACCGGGAGCTCCGGGGGATGCGGAGAGGCAGGTGGCCGAGGCCGGCTCCCGGCAGCACAGCACTGACGACTCCTCTGCTGTCTCCAGGGTGCCGCTGGGTCCAGAGGAGGCCAAGAAGCTGGCGGCAGAGCGGGCCCGGGCACCTGTCGTGCCCTTCGGGGTGGACTTGTGCTACTGGGGCCGAGAGGAGCCGATGGCTGGGAAGATCCTCAAGTGAGTGCGGGCGTCCCGTGGGTCCTGTGGGCACCCATTCTGCCCCCGGCCTGGGCGCAGGCCCTCACGTGTCCCGCCGAGCGCAGCTCTCGGGCTCTCGTAGGCATGGTGCCTACCCGGGGTTGTACAGCCCTGCCCAGAGGCCTGTGGACCTCCTTTGAACCTCCTTGGTCCTCCCTGGGGGGACGTTCCCTGTTGTCTGCCCTGATGGTTGGGCATCATGGCAGACGGCATGAGGCTTGTCTGCCTAGGACTGCTCCAGGCTCTCTGCCCAGGCCCTCGTCATGACCGCCCTCTGGTCCTCTGACTCGGATCTCCGCGGGCCCGGCCTGGGACTCCGCAGAGAGTTTCTGGGAAGCCGCCCCCGTTGCTGCACTGGACGCTTTCTCTCCGGAGTGGGCGTGGGCGTGGGCGTGGGGGTGGGGGTGGGCTGATCTGTCCTCTGTTAACCTCCGTCAGGGAGCCCCTGCCCCGGGTCCAGGCCAGGCTAGGGAGGCGGGCCACCGGGGTGGGGTGTCTGGCGGTGCCCCCACCATACTCAGCGTCTCTACTCGTCCCGAATGGGCTCACAAGCCCAGGGGTGCCCCCTGCTCAGCCGCCCAGGCTGGCCTTGCTGCGGGTGCTGTGGTGGCCACCCCGTGACGGCGCTGAGCGTCTGGTCCGTGTGCAGGTCCGACTCGGAGCACCGCTTCTGGAAGCCCCGCGAGGTGGATGCGGAAGTAGAGAGTGCCGCTGTCTCTGAGTCTCTCCGGAGCCGCCAAATCACCTTTGCGGGGCGATTCGAGCCCGTGCAGCACCGGTGCCGTGCCCCCCGGCCCGACGGCCGGCTCTGCGAGCGCCAAGACCGCCTTAAGGTGAGGAGGGTGGACGGCTGGGCAGTGGGGTGGCCACCTCGGCCAGGCCAGGATGGGGCCGGAGGGGGCGCTCGGCTCCAGGCTGCTGGTGCCAGGACCTTCCCCTGGGTGGGTGGTCTGACACGCGGGCACAGGGCTGGGTTGCTCTGCCCTGGCTCCTGTGTCCCTGCCCACGTGTGTCTCCTGAGCGCGCTCTGTGCTGGGCCGGGGGTCCACGGAGGCGGCACTGTGCGCCAGGCGGGACTTTGGCCAGACTGACACCAGATCTCCATCCGCTGCCTGGCTGTGTCGCGGCTGCGCCCGAGGGCCCCTCCTTTGAGGGGTGTGTGAGCAGAGGGTGGTGTGGACCGGCCGGCCCCGGGAGCCGTGAAGGTAGGGATGGCCAGTGGCCCGCTCCCGCCTCAGAATTGCTCCGTTCTCTGCCTCAGTGCCCTTTCCACGGGAAGATCATCCCGAGAGATGACACGGGACGGCCCCTCCATCCAGAGGACAGGGCCCGCGAGCAGAAGCAGAAGCAGCAGCTGCAGAGGCAGGGGGGGCGCCCAGGTAGGTCCGGGGGACGGGGTAGCGGCAGCCACGGCGTGGGGGGGCGCCCTGGACCCCGGCAGCCGACAGGGTGGCCCGTGGTTGCCACGTGTGGTCGCCTGCCGCCTCCCACTCAGTCATAACTCGCAAGCGTGGCCGGGACACGCTGTCCTCGGGGCCAGCAGAGCACTGAGCACCAGCCTGGCCGCGTTTCACGTGGCTCCTGACGGGCGCCGTGGACACGCCCACGGCCGGAAACCACCTTGTCATCGTTGGTTTGGGTTCTGGGTTCTTAAGCCTGTTTTTAAGCAAATGGAAAAACCAAGGCATGAAAAGTTAATTGGCTGAGTCCCGAGCTGCCTCCAGGACGCCAGCTGCCCCCCTCCGTCACCTGCTGTCTTGCAGAGCCATGCACGAGGGACCGGGCAGGAGGGCTGCGGTGTGTGCGGTGTGTGATTTGCGTGCACGTGGACTGTGTGTGCGCGTGTGTGGGCAGAAGGTGAGGGTCCTGCCCGGTGGTCCCAGGCATCCTTGCTGAGCCTCTGAGCCTGGAGCGCTCTCTTGGGGTCCTACTCAGGGCCCCCATTTTCCGGCCTGTAGGCCTGTTGCGTGCCAAAGCCACCGAGACGCTGTTCTCCGCCGTTCAGGGAGCTCATCTCATCCTGGCACGTGAGCCGGTGCTGTGTTCTGGCACGAGCCGCGGGGTGGCGGCTGCCTGGCCCCCAGAGGCCCCTGAACAGCCGGGCAGGATGGTGACCCGCAGAAGCGGCGTCCTGGGCAGGGCAGCACCCGAGCACACTTGGGGTGGGGGTGGTGGGCCCAACGGTGCGGCCCTGACCCGTGTCGACATCCCGTGGTTTGTCAGATCTGGGCTGGGGTCTGGAGGCCGTCCCGCCTTGGGCCCCTTTCCTTAAAAGAAAGGCCAGGCCCACAGCGCAGAGCCCCGAGGCAGAAGGCGGCTGTGTCTGTAGGGGTGGTGCTAGTGTGGGTCTCAGCTGGGCCGTGTGTCCTCTTTCGCAGGGTTTTTCCCTTTGTCACGAGAGACAAATGTTAGATTTCGGCCTCACACCCAGGGTTGGCGCCTGGAGCCCTGGAGGGCGGCGCGGAGGGGCCCTGACCCATTAATCCGCAGGCGAGGCCTTCCCTGGTGGCCCACTCGGGAGCAAATTAAGTGCCTATTTTTGTGTCAGCCCTGAAGAGTATCGGGTTCTGCAGCCCTCGGTGACTTGTTAACAACAGGTATCAAGCCGGGGCCGCGGGCCAGCGCTGGCCAGTCAGATGTGAAATAGCATCTCTTTACTAACTACAGTATCGATCCCCGCCTCCCTCACACGCCGGGCAGTTTTCTCTTCCCGGCGCTGACCTCAGTGACAATGCGCGTGGAGCTCCAGGGCCCATCAGCGCGCAGGACGGCCGCGGCCTGGCTCTTATTGATTTTTTTCAAAGGCTTTTAAATTGCTCCTTCATTTTACTGAGATGCTCATTCCGTCTCTACTGGGTGCCGGCGTTTTTCCGTTGTGTTTAAACAATTGCTCCATTCACTGGGTTCCTAAACTGTGACGCCTTCTCGTTCTGGGAGATAAACTGTTTGGACAGTTTTCCTTAATCTTGGATTAATCGTTCCTGTATCTGGATTGGGCCGCCCCGTATTCCTTCACTTCAAAAATCAACTCGGGGAGGCCTCGCTATCTGTCTGGGCGCGTGGCTTCTCCCCCCACTGGACGTGCCCTGCCTGCCACCCGGCCCCTCTGCCGCAGCCCCCATGGGGCTCTTGTTTGCGTGGTGGGCGCCATCGGGGTTTGGGGTGTCCAGCCCCCTTCTGCCAGCCAGGGCCTGGGTCCGTAGGTCTGGGCACGTTGGGGAGCTGTGCTGTCACACTCATGACCAGGGCGGCCTTCCCGAGCCAGCAGGCTACACGGAGCCTGCATCTCAGGGACCTCCACGCGACCCAGCCCTGCCCCCGACCCAGCGGACGGAGACTGAGGCGGAAGTCGCTGCCAGGGCAGTGGTGGGTGGAGTTGGGACGCTGGCCTCTGACTCCGATGCCTGGGCCTGCTGCGTTGGGAGCCCCCCATTTAGACAGTTAACGTTTCCCGTCTTGGCGAACAGGCACACTCACCTGTCTCTGTTGCAGCCGGGTCTGGTGAGACCAGGCCTTGGGGCTGGGTGACGGTTGTTTCCCCGCGGAGCACCATCTTCTGACTCAAACGGCCTGGGCCGTGGCGGGAGGAGCAGGGCCGCCTGCCTGAACCGGCACCCTCATCGCTGGGGCCTGGGGCCAAGTTCTCTTTGGACCAGTAAAGAGGCCGTGGCCACCCTGCTGTGCACACCCTCTGGCCAGCACACGGGTCCGGAGGCCACGCCTGGGTTCTGGCGGGGCACCGTCAGCCTGGAGGCGGAAGCAGCCTGCGCGTGGCACTGCCCCTGGCCACCGGCCTCGGTTGCCTTCCTGCCTAAGGGGTCAGTGGAGGCGCCCACCTTGGCCTACGGGGACTTGCGCCCACTCCTTGGGCAGCCGGTGGCCCTCCCTGCCCCCGTGTCAGGGAGGGCTTGGGGCTCAGGTGAGGTCGGTGCCGGGAGTTTTCTGCAGTGTCGGGTGTGTTTGCAGCCTGGCAGGACCCTGAGCTCATGAGGGACGTGGAGGCAGCCACTGGGGTGCATCTTGGCTCATCCAGGCCCGGTGGGAAGGGCAGGCGGCGGCGGTCCGGCCTCACCGACCTCAAGCGGCAGGCGGACACGGCGCGTGCACGCATCGCCAAGAAGGTCTTCGCCAAGTAAGAGCTCCTCACGGGGTCCCGCCCTCCGCCCCAGGCCCGGTGTCGCTGGTGGCGAGAGTGGAGAAGGCCACCAGCCCGCGCCCCCACCCCGCCGCTCTGGCGGCCAGAGGCGCTCCTTGCGGCGCTGCTAGGTGCCCTAGAAGGCACGAGGGTGTCTGCGCCCAGGCCCCATGGGCGCCGTCCACCCTGGGCAGAGGAGGCGGCGCCAGGGCCCTGCCCAAGTCGGGTGAGCAGGAGGGCAGCTTCCTGAGCACCCCGCGGAATGCCCACGGCTCCTCACCGCCAGCCTGCCTTTGCGTCTGCATCCAGGGGAGGGCTCGGCCCCCGGGTTCCGGGCACGAGGCTGGCTCCCCATGGCTCAGCCAGGGGTGATGGTGCCGTGGGTGCTGGCGCCCGGAGGAGCGGGGCCCGGGGGCGTCCTCCGAGGGGCTGGGAGCTGTGGCCGGAGCCTCTCTGATCTGTGAGGGAGGTCGTGCCTGATCCCTGGAGTGGTGCCCGTGTCTGGGCCTCCTCGCTGCCAGGCCCCAGCGGCTTCCTCCCAGGCAGAGGCGCTACCTCGTCACGGCAGCCAGGCTGGCCGTGAGACGTGTGTTCCTCGCCGGATGTCGAGCTCTGTGCACAGTGGGGCGAAAGCAAGCTGGGCTGAGTGGATCCAGCGTGTCTTGACCGCCTCTGCCCACACGCTGCTTCCTGCCCGGTTGCTGGGCAGGCTGCGCCCTCGTTCTGGGGTGCACCCTGGTGCTGGCAGAATTGGGGATCCTAGGAGCAGGCTTCAGGGCTCAGGGAGCGACGGGAGAGGTGCCAGGACGCGGCCAAGGCCATGTTCGGGGGCAGAGCCACTCACTGTGGTGTCCGGCTCTGGACGGGGAAGCTCTAGCTATTTCCGAGCTGTGTCGCCCGTCCGTAGGGAGCGGACGGGCAGTCGGCCCAGGACCCATGCCTGAACCCAGCCAGGCTGCAGTGAGCAGCCCGGAGCCCTGACCGGTGCCTCCCTGATCACGTCTCGCTGTGCTTTCCCTGCAGGGCCGCTGTGCAGAGGGTGGTCACAGCCATGAACCAGATGGACCGGAAGAAGCATGAGAAGTTTGCAAACCAGTTTAACTACGCGCTGAATTAGAGCGCCAGGCCGGGTCCACTCTGATCGTCAGCTCCTCTTCTTCTGCTGATGAGCTAGGATGGGAAGGCAGACCCGGGTCTGGGCTATAACAACAGCCACAATTATAGTGTGTATTTAACGTGAAGAAATGGTGCACTTTCTGCTTCAAGCGCCCCAGAGGTGTGGACTCTCCCCTGCTGCGGGGGACCACGGCCATCGCTTATGGGTCTGACTGCCTAGTAGCCCGGGGTGAACTCGGGTAACCGTGTCCACAGGTGGGTGTCTTGTACAGCCTGTGCCCTTTGTGGTGTGATTCAGGGTCGCTCAACGTCCAAGACGAGTGCGCAGCCTCCAGCCCTGCCCCCCAGCCTTCTCCGCCTCGGAGGAAAACCCACATTTCACGTTGACACGAAGGGGAGCCAGCTGTTTGCTCTCGGCGTTTCCAGCTCATAGGCCTGCTGGCGGTGGTTCCACGTCAGAATGCAGGGAACTACCTCACTCTTGGTTCTTCTAAAATCAACTTTATTGAGACGTAACTCACGTACTCTAACGTTCACGCTTTTAAAGCGTACAGTTCGGTGACGTTAAATACACTCACAGTGTTGTATAGTCTCCACCACTGTCTACTTCCAGAACTTTTCATCACCCTAAAAGAAACCCTGCTCCCCCAGCCCCGGCCCTCTCTGGTCTCCTGTTTCTGGATTTGCCTTTGCTGGACGTTTCCTGTGAATGGAGTCATAGCAGCCTGTGGCCCTTTGTGTCTGGCTGCCTTCACTTAGCACAGAGTTTTCTGGGTTCTTCCCTGCTGGGGCCTCTGTCCGTGCATCATTGCTTTTTATGACCGGATAACTCACCACTGTATGAACATACTGCACTTTGTTGATCCGTTCATTGTGGACACTCGGGTTGTCTGCACTTCGGGGTTATTATGCATGGTGTTGCTATGACCATTTGTGTACAAGTTTTTGTGTGGGCGTATATTTTCATTCCTTTTGGGTTTATACCTAGAAGTGGAATGGCTGGGTCACGTGGTCACTCTGTGTTTAACTTATTGATTGAATTGCCAAAACATTTTCCAAAGCCGCTGCACCGTTTTCTGTCCCCACCAGCAGTGTATTAGGGTTCTCGTTTCTCCATGTTCTTGCCAACATTTGCTTTTATCAGTTTTCTTAATTTTAGCCATCTTGGTGTGGAGTGGCGTATCATTGTGGTTTGATTTGACTAAGGATTTTGAACATCTTTTCATGTACTTATTGGCCATTTGTGTATTTTCTTTGGTGAAACATCTAGATCCTTTGCCCATTTTAAATTGAATTGTTGTTTTCAGTTGTAAAAGTAATTTATATATTCTGGATACTAGATCCTTATATGATTTGCAAATATTTTCTCCCATTCTGTGTTTTCACTTTCTTGATGGTATTCCTTGAAACACAAAAATTATGAATTTTGATGATACCCAATATATCTATTTTTCCTTTTGTAACTTGTGATTTTGGTGTCATATCCAAGCAGCTCTTGCTTACTCTAAGGTCACGAATATATACTCCTATGTTTTCTTCTAAGAGTTTTAAGATGTAGCTGTTCATTTTAGGTCTTTGGTCCATTTTGAGTTAATTTTTTTTTAAATTTTATTTATTTACCTTTTATTTATTTATTTTTGGCTGCGTTCTTTGTTGCTGCACATGGGCTTTCTCTAGTTGGGGCGAGCGGGAGCTATTCTTCATTGCAGTGCACGGGCTTCTCATTGTGGTGGCTTCTCTTGTTGTGGAGCACAGGCTCTAGGCACTCGGGCTTCAGTAGTTGTGGCTCTCAGGCTCTAGAGCGTAGGCTCGGTAGTTGTGGCTCGTGGGCTCTAGAGCGCAGGCTCAGTAGCTGTGGCACACGGGCTTAGTTGCTCCGTGGCACGTGGGATCTTCCCGGACCAGGGCTCGAACCTGTGTCCCCTGCACTGGCAGGCGGATTCTTAACCAGTGCGCCACCAGGGAGCCCCATTTTGACTTAATTTTTGTCTGTGCTTCATTCATGTGGCTCTTCAGTTGTCTCAGCATCATTTGTCGAAAAGGTTATTCTTTCTTCCATTGAATTGTGTGCACTTTTCTTGATCATCAATTGACAATAAATGTGTGAATTTACTTCTGGACTCTCACTTCTCTTCCCTTGACCTATAAATCCTATGCTACTGCTACAATGTCTTGATTAATGTAGCTTTGTGGTAAGTTTCGAAATCCTCCAACTTCGTTCTTTTTAAACATTGTTTTGGCCATTCTGGGTCTTTTGCGTTTCCAAACAAATTTTTGAGCCACCTCATGTGTCTGTCGCTCTTGCTAAAAATAAAGAGTAATGGAATCTCACAAATAAATGAATGATCGAATGAATGAATGAATTTGTGCCACCAAACAAAAAGGGCATCTGAGATTTTAGGGATTGTGTCGACCCTAGAGATCACTTTGGAAAGTCTAGCTGACCTTTGAAAACCACGGGTTTGAAGTACACAGGTCCACTTACACAAGGACTTTTTCAGCAGTAAACACTGCAGGGCCACATGAGCCATGGCTGGTTGACTCCTTGGAGGAGAACCACAGGCGCAGGGGCTGAGGGTGCGGTACACGTGGATTTCTGACTGCCTGGAGGGTAGGCTCGGTAGGCTCGCCTAAACCCTGAGACGTTCAAGGGCCACGTGTAATGTCATTTTAATCTTAAATTTTCTAATTAGTGAACTTAGAATATCTTTTCATTTGTTTAGGTTTTCTTTATATTTTCTCCATGTTTTGCAGTTTTCAGTGTACAAGTTTTGCATTTATTTTGTTAAATTTATTCTTAAATGTTTTATCCTGTTTGATGTCGTTGTAAATGCAGCTGTTCTCTGAATGTCATTTTTGGATTGTTCATTGCTAATGCCTAGAAATACAACTACTTTTCTTATGTTGGTCTTACATCCTGAACCTTGCTGAACTCACTTATTAGTTTAATAGTTGTATGTGTGTGTAGGTGTCTTAGGATTTCCTGTACACACTCTCACGTCATCTGCAAGAGAAAGTTGTATTTCTTTCTTTGCAATTTGGATTTCTTTTATTTCTCTGTCTTGCCTGGGGCTCTGGCTAGAGCCTCAGCACAGTGCCAGATAGAGCTGGAGAGCGCAGACATCCTCGTCTTGTCCCTGATCTGAGAGGAAAAGCTTTCAGTCTTTTACCATCGAATGTAATGGTAGCTGGTTTTTTTGTAGATGGCCTTGTATCAGGTTGAGGAAGTTTCCTTATGTTCTTAGTTTGTTGAGTGTTTTTGTCGTGAAGGGAGTTGAGTTTTTGTCAAATGCACTTTCTGCATCTGTTGAAATGATCGTGTGGTTTTGGTCCTTCATTCTTTTCGTATGGTGTGTTACATTGTTTTTCATATGTTGAACCGCACTTGCATTCATGGGATAAATCCCACGTGGTCAGTTTCAGTAGTCTGTATATTTCTAGGAATTTGTCCATTTCATCTAGGTTATTTGTTATCGTTTGTTGACATAACAGTTGTTCATAGCATTACTTTATAGTCATTTTTATTTCTGTAAGGTTGATAGTAATGTCTCTTCTATCATTCCTGATTTTAGAAATCTGAGTCTTCTCTCATTAATTTTCTTGGTTAGTCTAGCTAGAGGGTTATCAGTTTTACTGATCTATTCAAAGTTGTTTTTCTCTATTATTTTTCATTTTTTACTTAATTTCCACTCTAATGTTTATTATTTCCATTGAGTTGCTTTGTGTTTAGTAGTTTTCATTCTTTTTCTAGTTTCTTAAGTGGAAGTTTAGCTTATTGACTTGAGCCCTGTCTTCTTTGTAACGTAGGTGTTTACAGGTATGGATTTCCATCTAAGTACTGCTTTAGCTTCATCCCGTACGTTTTGGTATGTTGTGTGTCCATCTTTATCTCAAAAGTATTTACTAACTTCTCTTGTGATTTCTTACTTTACCCACTGTTTATTTAGGAGTTGGTCCTTTAATTTCCACATCCTTGTGAATTTCCCAAACTTCCTTCTGTTATTTGATTTCTCATGTCATTCTGTGTAGCCAAAGAACACGTTTTGTGTGCTTTCAGTTCTTTAACATTTGAGACTTCTGCTCTATCCTGGAGAGTGTTTTATGTGCAGCTGAGGAGATGAGTATTCTGCTGCTGATGGGTGTTCTGTCAGGTCTGTAGCTGGTTTATAGTATTGTTTGAGTCTCCTTTTCCTTGTTGATCTTTACCCCAGCAGTGAAATCCCTTATTGAAAGTGGGGTATTGAAATCTCCAGCTGCTGTTTAATTGCCTGTTTCTCCCTCTGTCAGTTTCTGCTTTGTGTATTTTAGGGCTCTGTTAAGTGCATATGTGTTTATACTTACTTCTCCGGAAGGGCTGGCCCTTCGCAGCACAGCCTTCTCTGTCTCTAGGACCAGTTTTTGCCTTAAGGTGTCTTTCGTATGAGTTAGCTTAGCTTCTGGTTGTTTGCATGGTATATCCTTTTCCAGCCTTTCACTTGCATCATATCTCTGAATCGCAAGTCTTAGGGACAGCATATATTTGATCATGTTTTTATATCTGTTCTACCAAGTCTCTGCTGCTTGAGTGGAGTGTTTAATCTACTTACCTTTAATGTAATTGCTGATAAGGTAAGATTTATGTCTGCCGTTTTTCTGTTTTTCTACATATCTTTTTAAATCTTTCTTCCTCTGTTACCTTTTTTTCTTGTGTGTTAAATGGCTGTTTATTCCCTTGTAATACTTTAATTCCCTTGTGTCTCTACCACTGTTTTTTAAGTAATTTTTTTCAGTGGTTGCTTTGAGGATTACAATGAACAACTTAATACAACCTAGTTTGGATTAATAACAACTTAATTTCAGTAATGTACAAAAACTGCTCCATTAGAGCTCTGTTTCCTTCCAGCTCTTTTCTGCTGTTTTTGTCATACAAATTGCATCTTAATAGATTATAAGCCCATCAGCATAGTTTTGTAATTATTGCTTTATGTAGTTGTCTTTTAAATCAGATAGGAAAAGAAAAGGTTTACAAACACAAGCACATTTATACTGTCTTTTATCTGGCTCTGTAGTTCCCTTTCCCAGTGCCCTAATTTCTCTTTGAGGATTTGAATCTGGTATCTTTCACTTCAACCTGAAGCACTCCCTTCAGTGTCTCTTGTAGGGCAGGTCTGCTAGCAGTGAAGTCTTTTCATTTTTGTCTCTCTGGGAATGTCTTCATTTCTCCTTCGTTTTGAGGAATAGTTTTGCTGGATGTAGAATTCTTGGTTTAACAGTCTTTTTCTTGCAACACTTTTTTTTTTTTTTTTTTTTTTGGCGGTACGCGGGCCTCTCACCGCCGTGGCCTCTCCCGTTGCGGAGCACAGGCTCCGGACGCGCAGGCTCAGCGGCCATGGCTCACGGGCCCAGCCGCTCCGCGGCATGTGGGATCCTCCCGGACCGGGGCACGAACCCGTGTCCGCTGCATCAGCAGGCGGACTCTCAACCACTGCGCCACCAGGGAAGCCCTCTTGCAAGTCATCCCACAACCTCGTGGGCTGCAGGGTTTCTGGAGAGAAGCTAGCTGTTAGTCTGGAAAGAAGGCTTGAACCACGAGTTGGGTTTTTAATTGCTACTTTCAAGATGCTCTGTTTGTCTTTATGCTCCGTTTTAACCACCAAGTGTCTAGTTAAGGTCTCTCTGTGTGTGTCCTGCTTGGAATTTGTTGAGCTTCTTGGTTGTAGAGATTGTTTCTCATCAAACTTGGCCACTGTTTCTCCTGAGATTCTTTCTGTCCTGTTCCCTCTCTCCTCTCCTCTCCTCTCCATCATGTATACACACTTGGTTGATGGTATCCCTTGGCCTCTGAGGCCTGTTCAGTTTTCTTCGTTCTTTTTACTGTGTCTCAGACTGGACCTGTTGACGTATCTTCAAGGCAGCTTAGTGATTAGCTAATGATTGGACAGAGATTTCCTTAAATGCTTTGATCCAGTGAGTCTGGTGGTTTCCCGACTAGCTGTGTGTGCGTGTGTCTGTGTTGGGCACACCTTCAGCGCTCTGCCAGCCGGTTGCTGACTCTGCCTTGGCTCTCACTTCATGAATGTTTTGGTCTTTGCTCTATGAGAAAGTAGCGTGTTATAGTTTTAATTGACGTTTCTCTTACGAGTGAGAGCAAGCATTTTTCATAATGTTAAAGCATTCGTTGTTTATCCTTTTGTGTGAATTGTATTCCATACCCTCTGCCCATTTTTCTGTTAGCTTATTGGTTTCTTATTAAGCCGTGGGAGCTCTTTATTCAGTAACGAGCTGTACATGGTGAGTCACGAATGTTTCCTCATTTTATCTCTGACTTCGCTTATGTTGTTTTCGCCATGTAGATTTTTTATGCAGATGAATTTAACCAACTTTTCATGGCTTCTGCTTTTGTATTCCTTCCCCACTCAAAGATTGTACCAAAAAATTCTTCCATCTTTTCTTCTAGTACTTTTATAGGTTGCATTTTCATGTTTAAGTCACTGATCAACTTAACATTTAGTCTGATATAAAATATGGCTCTGGAAATTCAGTTTTTTATTTTAAATACCCATCCAGCTGTCCCAACACCAATAATGAATTCATTTGTTTTTGCAAATTTAAAATACTGCCTTTATCGTTTATTGAAGTCCCTGCGTACAGTGGTTCTATTTCTGAACTTTGTTCTAGCTCATCAACTCGTCTGCCTGTTTATATGTCATCATACTGTTGTACTTACTGTGCCTTGGTAGTACATGCCTATGTCAAAGCCTCTTGTGTTTCTGTTCTCTGTTGTATAACTTCAGGTGAAGTTACATAACTAGTGTTTCTATAAAATTTAATTCATGACTGATCCGTGACTGGGGCTCTTTGCATCGTATCTTTTAAAGAATCGCCACGAGCGTTTATTAAGACAGACCCACAGATCCATGTGTTTCTGGCTGGGGGAGCAGCAGTGGGAGCTGGGCTGGCCCTCCTGGCCGGTGCGGCCCACTGGACGGTACCTCGGGGAGCAGGCTCCACCACTCTGAGCCCAGGGCCCCCAAGCAGTGACTTGGTGCTGAGGGGGTCCTGGGTGGGTCCCACTTTCCTCAGAGGCCCCAGCGGAAGCAGAGGAAGCTGCACCCCCTCCCTTGGTGCCCCCAGTGCCCCCCCCACCTGTCCTGTCACGTGCTTCTTGGGACCCCGTGAGTCAGGGCGGGGCAGGGGGGCCTGGGACAGCCTGGGCAGTAGGTGGGTTTGGAGCCAGCAGGGGAAGGCTACACCCCGAGTGCCTCGAGGAGCCCACCTGCATGTGGGAGAGCGGCACTCCAGTGAGGACCTGGCAAGCAAGAGTGGGACTGCCTGGGGGGGGTGGGGTCCCAGGGCCTCTCAAGCCGTGTAGCAAGGGGGCGTCGGTGCTGGCGTTTGGGCTAGGCAGGTTCTCGTCAGGAGGGCGGGAGCAGTGAGTGGGGAGTCCCTGTCAGCGCGGGTGGTGTGGGGCAGTGCGGGCAGGGCTGGTGGGAGCGGGTCCTCGTGTGGCGCTGAGGGCTCCGGCTCCAGCCTGGGACCACGGGGGCTGCCGTGGGGTGCGGGGTGGGAAGGTGCTGTGCCCTGGTCCAAGGCAGACTGGCTGGGCCGGCCCAGGGAGCGGCAGAGGGACGGCAGGAGGGAGGACTGGCAGGGCTGTTACAGCGGCAGTCAGAGCTGGCTGCACAGAATGGAAAACTCCTGAGTGACGGTGGCTTGTGAACGCAGGCTTTAAATGTGCTTCTGTCCTAAGGTGGTGCCCAGGCTGGGGAGGAGGCCGCACGGAGCCACTGGCCCCCATCCCTTCCCAGTGTCAGCGTACAGGGCCTGCATCCCCAAGGCTACCTCTTGGCCCAAGGTGGCTGCTGGAGCTCCAGCCATCACTGGGTCTGCAGAAGGGGGGCAGGGGTGTGTGCCTTGGGCTCAGCCATTTCCTGTGAGGAGCCTCCCTGGGAACCCCTCCAGCAACAGACACCCTGCTCATGCCAACTTGGCCAAACCTAGTCACGCGGCATCGTCCAGCTGCCCAGAAAGCAGGAAAAGTTGGCTTTATTCTGGGGATGGGCGCCCAGCTGCCATCAGCTGTGTCCTCGCAAGAGGGAGAACCTGTCAGTGCCCAGCAGGGGCTTCTCCAAAGGGGGCCACCACACGGCTGTCTGGTATGGGGTGGGACATGGCACCCGGAATTGTGGCCTGCCTACAGGGGATGTGGCCGTGGAATGGACGGGACTTCCCCCCGCCACCCCGTGGACCTGCGTGCCTCAGCTCTGCACCCTCCCCTTGAGTGACAGTCCCTGCGTCCCTGAGAATGACCTGTTTGATTCCTCCCCACCCCCTCCCTGCTACTACGCCTCTGCCTGCCCCCAGGTGCCCCGAGTTGTCTGTCCAGCCTTGCCCTTTCCCTGTGGAAACACCACACCCTCCAGGAAACCGCACATGGCTGGGCAAGGTCCCTCAGCTGAGTGACACTTCAGTGGCCCAGGATGGAGACCTGGGTGCCACCCTGGGATGGGGGACATGGTAGGTCACGCTGGCTGACCTGGAGCAAGGGGTGGGAAGGGGGGAGGGGCACAGGAGGCTGAGTGATGGGCCAGCACCACTGGCCTGGGGAGGGCTGGGGGCCCTGGAGAGGGGGCCACAGGAGAGCTGCTGTGTGGAGGGGGGACGGAGCGGGAGTTCATTGGGTCCTGGGAGGCGAGTGAGGTGCGGCTGGGGGCACATCTGAGATGGGGCAGAGCTGGGTTTGGCCCTTGGGGCTCATCCTTGCCTCTGCAGGACAGGGGTGGGCTCAATGGGTCCCCCCGAGCTTTGAGAAGGAATCGGCAGCGTCCGCGGCAGGAAGGAGCAGCAGCAGACCTGGCAAGGGCGCAGGATGGGCTGTGGGCGGGCAAGAGGGTGGTGTGATGGGCGGGGGGAGGGAAGGCAGCGTAGACAGCTCTTTTGGTAACTTGGGCTCTGAAAGGAGGCCACACTGCAGGCAGCCGGAAGAAGCAATCCCGGGTCGGGTGGAGACACTAGAGTGTGTTTGGACTCCAGTACAGCCGGGCAAGGAGGGGTGGAGGTCCTGGGGCCGTGCCAGTCATCATGGCACTGACACCAAAGTGGGACCGTGGGGGGGGGGCAGGAATGAGGTGGCAGCAGGGCCACCGTTGAAGGGGGAGGGGAGGGCTGCGGCAGGACGGGCAGGTGGCATGAGCCTGCTGTGGGGGTGGGGCGGTGGGCACTGGGGATCCTGAGCGGGGAAGTGAGCACAGTGGGCCAGGGGCACGCCGCAGTCCAGGTGTGTCCCCTGAGGGTTTGGCCGTGACTGGGTAAGGCCGAGGATCTCCAACACGCCCAAACGGAACAAAGCTGGTTAAAGTTAAGTGGGACAGGCAGGCAGGGAAACGGGTGCAGCTGCTAGGGTGCTCTGCAAGGGTGGCAGGTCTGTCAGCAGCCCCCGCAACCCCTCCCCTTTTTACCAGGAATGAGAGCGCATCCACTAGAAAAACTACATTTCCCAAACTCCCTTGGCTAGGAGTGGTCATGTGACCAAGTTCTGGCCAATGAGATGTGAGCAGCTGTTACATGGGCTTCTGGAAATCACCTTAAAAGGAGGCAGTTGTGCCCCTCTTCTCTCTTCCTGTTTGCTGCCTAGAACGTGGATGTGATGGCTGGAGCCTCACCCTCTGTATGGGTCCATGAGGATGAGGGCCCAGCCCAGCTAGGATGAGGCAGTGGAGAGCTGGACAGAGCTGGCTCTCCAAGGACCCTGGGAAGGTGTCCTAGCTGCCCAGGGCTGCCAAAGGCCAGCATTCCCTCACACAAGAGAAAATAAACAATCTCCTTTCAACTTCTGTTCATTCAGTTTTTCTCTTTCATGCAACCAAAGCCTAACACACAGCAAGGGACCACAGCCAGCCAGCTGTGGGCTGGGCACAAGGAGGGGAGGGGGGTGGGGCTCAACAGTCCCTGGGCAGGAGACTGGGGGGCAGTGTGGGGAGGGGAGCCCCCCAGGGAGGGCTCTGGGTGCCTGTGCTTGTCCGGGCTCGTACCTGCAGGGGCTGTGTCTTGCTTGCTCCTTCCACGTGATGGAAACTACTTGAGTACCATTCTGGGATTGGGGGTGGATGCTGTCTGGGGCCAGGGCTGGTCCTAGGGGCTGGAGGAGGGCCTTCCCAGAGTACATGAAGATCCTGGGGGCTGTGCCAGTCCTCACGGCACTGACAACAAAGTGGGACCATGGGGGGGACAGGGATCAGGTACCAGCAGGGCCACCACTGCCCTCTGCTTCCAGCTCAGGAACCCCAAGCTGAGAACTGGGCAGGCAGGGGCCCCCCATAGCCTATTGGGAGCAAGGGTGGTAGGGCCAGCTGGAGGGTCCCTGGGGAAGCAGCCAGAGGAGCCTGCACCCCCAAGTTCCCCAGGTCCGCGGCGGGTTCCAAGCACCTGAGAGGAGAGGGAGCGGGGGTGCTGAGGTGGGAGCTGGGCCTGTCGGCACCTCCAGGAGGGGCAAGGGCACCCAGGCCGGGGCCGGGGCCTGTTTCGTCCCACGTGACCATGTGCAGATACCCGCAGCTCGGATGCCACTCGAGTGTGGGGAGGCTCAGATGGGCTGACACAGGGCCCAGCACATGGTAGGCACGCACCGAAGAGAGACTGGAGGGGCCCAGGGAAGCGACAGGGTGCCGTCCCTGCGCCCGCAGCAGGGCCTGCACAGGTGCTCAGAGCAGCCCAGTGTATGCCTAGCGCGTGGGCCAATCACCGCTGTGGTATCCGCTCAGGGCTGAGTCTGCGAGCCCGGAGGTGGAGCCGGGCGGGCGGGGGCCGTTGATTCCCTGCCTCATGGCTTCCAACGGCCCCCTGCCCCCGTGTCCTGAGCCACGGGGGACTGATGTTTAAGGGTCCAGCGGTGTGGCCGCTTTGTTTCTGGGCGACCTTGGTGAGTGAGGGCAGGATGCGGGATGGGGAGAGGAAGGAGACTGGAGCTGTCGAGTCTGGAGTCTGAAACTCCCTCCCTCCTCCTCCCCTCCTGCCCCACCGTGGACAACGCTGCAGGACCAGGCCTCGTGGAGGGTCGGGGGCACTGCCCTTCCCTGACCTCTCCCTCTGCTCCAGCAGGTTCCGGCCCAGCAAGGTGGCCTTAGGGGAGGCAGGGGACCCCTGAGGGACAGGTGTCCAGCTCCTGCAAGGTCCTGATGGTTTTGCCCTCCTCTGGCCTCTCCCCCCAGCTCCTGGAAGTGGAGGCTGTGGCTTCTTGCTTGGCAGCCCCTGGCATCCTGTTTGGGCTAAGTGCACAGTAATGCTGATGATTTGAGGCCGAGAGCCCTCTGGAACCTTCTGGAGCCTTCTGGGGCTCCTCTGTCAGCTGTCTACACCCTGGAGGCCCAGGCCTCAGGGGTGTCCTCACCCTTCTGCACCCCGGCCGGTTAGATTCGGGGACAGTCCGGCTGCCCGCAGGTTGGGTGGAGGATTCGGATGGCGGCTGTAACCACCAGCTGCGAGAATACTCCGAGAATTTCAGCAACGCCCGCCCCAAGCTGACGGGGAAAGCAGAGGCGGAGTGGTGCATGGTGGGGGGGGGGGCTCAGGTCTGAGGCAGGTGAGGAGCCGCCTGCGGGAGGCCAGAGGCCCAGGCGGCGGGGGCTGCAGCAGTGGGCAGGGCGGTCCCAGCTGCCTCCGCCCCTCCCCGCTGCGCCGTGGTCGGGGGCTGCTCCTCCTCCACCCTTTGCCCACAGGTGATGGAGAGGACAACGTGGGGCGCCCTCTCGTAGGTGAAGGTGGTGCGTGCGCGCCGCGGCTTCCCGGACTTGGGCCTGGACGGCGGTGCTGTCACTCACCCGCCGCAGGGTCGTCCTTCTCCCCAGCCCTAGCCTCAGCCCCAGCCCTGCCCACGGTGGTGGGTGATGGGCTGAACAGCGCAAGGAAGAGTCTGAAAGCTCGCTGGTCGCACATGGAGAGGGATGTCCCCTCTGCGGGCGCAAGGCTCGGCCGCGGAGCAGCCAGGGGGCGGGGCAGGCGCACGGCTTCACCGCGCTGGCGTCCAGCGACCGTGGACACCCACCTTGAGTGCCGGCGGGGCTGCGGCGGGGACCCCCTCACCGCGCGGCAGCGCCCGCGTCCCCGAGCCTCGGCTCTCGCCTCGAGTCGGCCACCCGGCCCAGGCGCCGCCGCCTCGCGCCTCCCCTCTCTCCCCAGGGCTCCAGGAGCCCGCGTGGGGACCGCGCCCAGAGCCGGACTGCAGGCTATTGGAGGAGAGGTGGCCGCGCCGGACTCCCGCGGGCCGGGCTCGGGGTCCGGCTCAGGCGCCGTTGGGCAGGTTGCTCCATCCCGGCCAGCCCCAGCTTTCCTCCACTGGGAAGCGGCGGGAGGCCCCTCCTCCTCGGGCCGGCCTGGTGCTCAGGGAAGGCCGCGCGGATGCGCATTGGGGAGGGGGGCGGGGTCGGCGCCCGGCGCGAGCGCTGCCCCCAGGCCCCACCGCGCGGGCACTGTCCCGCTGGGCTTCCCTCACCCCCAAGCGCCCCGAGCGGAGGAGGGGGGAGGGGAAGGGAAGGAGCGGGGACACGGGACTCCTGGACCGGAGCCTCAGCGCACACAGCACCGAGGCCGCGCGCCTGTTCCCAAGCGCGTGGGGGAACCCGGGCGACGCAGGATGGGGCAAGCTTGGCCACGGGACGCCGGGCGGCGGGGAAACTGGGGCCCAAGGCTCGCGCCGGGTCGAGCACCCCGGAGCGCCTCGGTCGCGCCGAAGTCCCCACCGAAGGGCGGCGAGGAGGACGGGGCGCGGGCGACGCGGGAGCCTGAGGGACTTGGGCGCGGCCTCCTGCGGTTTATTGATTAAGTAGAGTTCGGCAAAGTGCTTCCCAGAGGGCAGAGCTCGGCCCCAACGCGCGCGGACAGTCGTTTATAAATTTAAAACTCTTCTGTAGCAATCGGCTATATACAGAGTCAGCGACCGCAGCCTTACAAAACGGCCGACCGGCGGGCGCCCTCGGGTCCTGGGCGCGGCCTCAGGGGCGCGAGGGCCTCGTGGGGCTGCCCGGCCCGGCGTCCCGTCCTGATCCGAGGCCGTGCTCAGAGGTGCGGCGCGTAGAAGGCGGGCGCGCCGTAGGTCTGCGAGCCCAGCACGAAGGGCGACAGCACCGCCGGGCTCGACAGGAAGGGCAGCTGCGCGGCGCACACCAGGCCGCCGGGGCCGTGCGCCGGGTACCCGGCCGGGCCGTGCATGGCGATCGGCGCACCCATGGGCGGCGACGGGCTGAGCGGGCTGAGGCCACCGGGCAGCCCCGCACCCGGCCCGGAACCCGGCCCCGGTCCCCCTCCGCCGCCTGTCGGCGCGCTGGTATCGGCGCCCGGATTCTGCTTCTTCCACTTGGTGCGGCGGTTCTGGAACCAGATCTTCACCTGCGTCTCGGTGAGGCTCAGCGACAGCGCCAGGTTGAGGCGCTCGCACACCGACAGGTAGCGCGTCGCCTTGAACTTGTTCTCCAGCGCCACGAGCTGCTCGTAGGTGAAGGCGGTGCGCGCGCGCCGCGGCTTCCCGGACTTGGAGTCGGAGCCTGTGCGCTTCCGCTTGGGCTTCGTCGCCGTCGCCGCGCCCTGCGGGGTCGTCCCCGCGTCCCCGGGCGCCGCCGAGGCTCCCGGCGGGCCCGGGGTTCCGGGCGAGTTCCCACGGGGGCCGGGGACAGCGGCCTCATCGACAGCGCCTGGGGGCGCCTCGGCCTCGCCCTGGCAGCCCGACCCGCGGGCCCCGAGGCCGCTGCCGCCTCCCCGCGCCTCAGCGCCGCACGCCGCCCCCGCCTCGGGCGCCTCGTCCTCGTCCTCGTCGTCGGGCGCCTCGTCCCCGCTCGGGCTGCGGCCACCGCCGCTGCTGTAGCCGTTGGCCTCGGCTTCGTCCGCCTTGCAGGGGTCGCCGGCGTCTGCGGGCGGGGACGGGGCGGGGAGGGAGGACAGCACAGTTAGGACCCGGCGCCTCCCTTCCGCTCTCTCGCCCCTCCGGCGCCCTGCTCCCCTTAACGAATCCCTTTTCCTGTTTCCGTTGCTTCTCTTCTTGCCTCCCTTTCCCCTTAGCGCATTCGTTTCCCTGCCCTCTCCCCTCCTTTTCTTCTCACCCTCCCGCGCTTTCTCTCTCCGTCCCCTGTGCATTCCTTCTCTCCAGAGCCCCCCCTTCCCGCCATCTCCCGAGCCCTGCGCCTTTGCCCCAGCCGGGCAGGACGGGGCCGCAGAGCTTACGGCAGACGGAAAGATCCCATCGATCCATGGGGCAGATACAAACTTAATTAAACTCATTTTGCGTAATGTAGAAACTAGTTAACGGCCATTTAATTTATTTCAGCGTACATTACCCTCCAATTACCACAAGGCTCCAACAGAGCCAGCCAATTACTGGGCATTTAAGAGTGGGCCGGGCCAGAGTCCTGGGGTAAGGTTGGAGCCCGCTGTGAGGAGGCGATTTCCGGGGACCAAAAAAGTTGCCCTGGATCCATCCCTACCTCAAGACTTGGGGCCCTGGAACTTGGCCACCCTTGGCCCATCGGCTGAGACCCCAGCAGGTCCAGGCTGGTCCCAACCAGGGACCAGTGGGCAGTGGGGGTCTAGAGCAGCGCTGAGACCAGCCGGGATGGGAGTCCCCATAGGTCAAGTCTGAGCAGCAGCTCCGGATCCTCCAAGCAGAGGCCCGCGCGGTGGCTGCAATGTGAATCTCAGAAATTTGGAAGAAAAGCATCTGTCCCGGTCAGGGCCCGGCAGGAGTGGAGGGGAGGGGTGGCGGGGAGGGGAGGGCGTTTCTATGCAGCCCCTGCTCCCACAGGTGGTCATACAACCAGGAGAGAAGCCAGGGCAAGCGCCCAACACCATGCCGCCCCATCGGGCACCAGGCCCCGGTCAGGTTGGCACGGAGAACTGGAGAGTAAAGGACAAATTCAGTCCGATTCCTCCAGGGTGACCACGGGCTGCGTGGAGGCCGGCAGGGCAGATATCCTGGCCCCCACCTATACCCCTTAGCAGGAGAAGAGACAGTCCCCCAGGTGACCCTGACAGCTCCTGCTCTGTCCAGGGGTGGGCTAAGGAGGGGCCCTGACCCAGCTCCCTCCCTAAACTACCAAGAAACTGGGCCTTCCGACTGGGATGTCTTCCCCATCAGAGGCTCCAGGTGGAAACTCCCAGAACCCTGGCCAGGCCGAAAACCTGAGGGGCTCCCCTCCAGCCTTCCCGAGATTGTTCCTCTTTCATCTCCGCCCAACCGGGAGGAAGCCCAGTGCAGGTGCTGGGAGGCCCCTCGCCTGAAAAGGCCCACCCGAGCCCTGCCGGCCCTGCGCACCTCTCCCCGCAGGGCAGAGGGCCCGGGAAGTTGGAGGGAGGAAGGGCCGGCGGAGGGGGCACCAAAAGCAATCAGGCGCCGGTCGAATGCAATTCTCGATCAATAGCGGCCCCTAATAAGTGTAATAGGTTTTAATCGAGTAATTATCCGAATTTTGACCCTATAATTTAGATGTTCGGGGGGAGTTTGCAAGGTGCTTGAAAGAGATACGCATGCAGCCGTAATGGGATATCGACCCGGCCGGGGTTGCGGCCGCCCCATTACCGGCCGCTTTCCGCCGCTAAGCACCTTTCCCCTTAACTGTAATCGAAGGGATTTAATTGTTTTTCCAGAGATAACCAGCGTTTTGTCACAATTAGTCTGATTTGTCCAAAAAAAAAAAAGAGAGACAGAGAGAGAACGGAAAAAAAAAAAAGGAAATAAAAGAATGGAGGGAGGGAGGTCTCCGGAGGCTGCGGTGGGAGTGGGGAGGTCACGGGCTAGCCGCCGCGCACGACTCCCCCTCCTCTGCCACCTACTGCCCTCCAATGCCGGGGGTGCGCGGTGGCCAAACCTGTGCCGGCCATGCAGTTCGTAGCCCTGGGCCCGGCCTGGGGGAGGCATCCCGGGAGGCACCGGGCGGTGCGGGCCCTGGAGTCCGGGTCGGACGCAGGCGGCGGGAGGGCTGGTGCGGGCCCCGCGCGCTGCGAACTTTCCACCGAGCCTTGGCGCCGGGCCGGTCAGGTTCGCCGAGGGGTCCCGGGAGCGCAAACGCGTAGACGCGGGCCGTCCCTCTACCCCCGCGACCCGGCACCGGCCGTGCCCTACTCACGCGGCGGCTCAGCTCCGGTACCGGCTCCAGCTCCTCCGGCGGCGGCGAGGGCACGGCGCTCCAGCTCCTCTGAGCGCGGCGGGCGTCCCGGGGCGGCGGGGGCCGGGGCGCACGCCGCGGGCGCCACGGGGCCCAGCAGCACACAGCGGCGTCTTCTGCTGTTGAACTTGTTGGGGTCCAGGATGTCCAGCACCGAGAAGGAGGTGGGGCGCGGCGGCGGGCCGGGCCGGGCCGCCCCAGCCCCCTCGGGCGCCGCGGGCACCGTGTCGCTGGCGGCGAGCGGCGGGGCTCCGGCCCGCGGGAAGGCGGGCAGCTCAGCGCGCCCGTCCATGGCGTCCCGGGCGGCGGCGGCGGGCGCGGGCGGTGCGGGCCCCGCACCGGGCCCGGCCGGCGGCGGCGGCGGCAGCGCGGGGCCGTCCCCGGTAGCCGCCGGGCCGCTCGCGCTCATGCCGGCCTCCCGCCGCTCCGGCCGCTCGGGCCCCTCCGGCTACTGGGCTCCCATCCCCGGCGGCCCGGGCGACGCCGCACGGTCTCGTGCCGGCGGCCGCGGCTCGGCTCGCTCCCCGTGCCGCCCCGCGCTCGGCCGGTGCTGCCTGGCGCCGCCGCCGCCGCCGCCTCAGGCGCCCGCCGCGCCCGGCCCGCTCATTTATGGCGGCCCCGCCGGCGGCGCCCACGCGCCCACTCGCCGCACACACGTGCGCCCGCAGGCGGCCGCGGGCTCCGCCGCCCTCGTTAGAGCGCGCGCCTAATTGGATGCGAACGGTCCCGGGCGGAGGAGGCGGGTCCCGCGCGGGACACACGGACTGCGCTCCGGGCCCGACCGACAGACCCACAGCCCGGAGCCGGAGTGCGCTCCGCGAGCGGCTGTCGCGGTTCGCGGCGTGCCGCTGCGCCTCCGCTGGTCCGGAAACGACGCGCCGGCCTCCTGGGCGGAGGGGGAGGGGACAGCCCCGGCTTTTAAATAATTGCGGGATCCGTCTGCGGAGGGGCCGCGGAGGCCCCCGGGCGCGCCTTAAGAGTTGGCTGGGGCATCCCGGCGGCCGGCCGGCCTCACCCCCCGCTCCCGGCGCTCGGGGCCCTGGCGCCCTGGCGGCTCCCGAGGCTTCGGTGCCCCTCGGCGGCTGGGGCGAGGAGTGGGGTCCTCGCGGGCCGACTCCCGGGGTCTTCGCCGCGTCGTCAGCCCCCTCCCAGGCGTTCCGTGGACCTCGGTCTCGCCTCTCTCCGTCGCTCCGCTCGAGGTCTCCTCTCGTGTCTCGGGGTCTCCCTCGCTCAGGGTCTCCGGCCCTCTGTCCCCTCCCGCGCCTGCCCCTTTTGCGTCGTCAAATTAGGGCCCGGCCTCGAGTCCCCGCCGGGGGCGGGGCCGGCGGCCCCCAGGGTCGCTCATTAGACGTGGAATCGAAAATGGGGACGGCTGGAGGGTCCTCCCGCCCCCGCCCCCGCCCCCCAAAACGGGAACCGAAAAAATCGTACAGACGGCAGGAGGCCTACACAGAAATCGATAGCCTCAAGGAAGGAGAAACGTCGCAGCAAACGCCCCCTCCCACGCCCGGAGAAATAAGCCCTTCGGTCCGGGTCTTTATGTCCGCACATTTGTCTACAGCGGCGAGGTTTGCACCCCAGGGCCCTGGCCCTCGGGGTGGAGGGACCGGCTGGCGTCTGTGGGCGGGACCGCCGCTGCTCCCTCTTCCCTGCGCCCGCCAACGCGCACACCTGCCGACCGCGGGACCCAGGCGGGAGCCGGCGGTGGGAGCGCGCGTGCGAGTGTCTTCCGGGTGCGCGGCTGTGTGCGCGCGGGCGTGTGCGTGAGCGGTGTGCACCGCCTCACACTGCGGTCCCCGGAGCCTGCTCTGCGAACAAGGACGGGTCCTTTGCAATTACCGCGGGCAATGATCCTTTGGAAGCAGAAATTAAAAGTTGGGAGAAATAATAGGGGACCGATTGACTGTAATTTGGGCCAAGCTCGGACATGCTTAGCCTCGAGGAGGCGGGGGAGGGGAAGGGGAGGTGGGGGTGGGGGAGGGGGCGGGGGGGGCAGGCAAGACCTCCCCTCCCCCAGCCGGTCCCCTCCCCCGCGTGCTGGTCGGTCCTGAGATTCTAATCAGACCCACAACACTGTGTCCTTTCTTGCCAGGACTTGATTATTCTTTATCTTTAAATTATAAATCACCTCTGGGGGAAGGAGGGTGGATAATCTCTCATCACAGAGAGGTAATTATCTCCTTCCCACCCCCACCTTCCTGGAGGGACTCTTAGGCTCTCTCCACCCCTCCCCCAGCAAAGTTTGAATATAGATGTGCACACGCACTCACACACACAAACACGCGCATTCTCCAGCACGCGCCCCACGAGCGCAAATCCATTCGTGAGCCCCCGGGCACGCCGCGTGGGGCTTGCGGCTCACAGATGCGCCCACCAGCTCCGGGCTGGTCTTGGGGGAGGGGCACACGAGGTCCCCCGTCCCCTGAGCTGCCGCCTGATCCCGCATGAGGCACAGCTACTAGGCACCCTAAGGGGCCAAGTCCCAAGGGCTGGGCCCTGACCTGGCTCTGGGTGGCACGAGCCTCTCAAAGGCATGCCCACGCTCCATGCCTGTCCCTCCGCAGGTCACCAGGCGAGGCACAAACGCAGCAGTCCAAGCCGCCACACCTCACTGGGTGCGCAGGGGGCGGCAGGGGTCTGCTTTCACCCCCGTTATACGCACACGTGAGGAGGAGATACGTGAGCTCTCTTGGTAGGACTTTCATTCAACATGAACACAAACACACATAAAATGACGTCTTATACGATGTGGATGTAGTATAATGTATGGTGATTGCCACTAGAGCATAGTAAGTAGAATACAGCATGTTAAGTAGACACGTAATACGCATAAAGGAATACTATACTGTAATATACAACCACACTGTGCTCCCCTCCAAAGCGCGTGCCCACACTCGGCGCAGCAGAGTGCTCTCCCTGCCGAGAGGGGTGGGCTGATCAGGGCTGAGTGCTGCTTGGATGAAAGCACTGTGCCTGTCCTGGAGTTTGCAGGTCCTTCCCTCCCCTTTCCTCCCTGCCCCTAAACATTCTACTGAGAGCTTGGCAGGCAGGGAGTGAATGGCAAAGTCCGCAGTCTTCAGTCTGGGGCAGGGGCAGGGCAGTGGGGTGTGAGGGGGACCTCCAGAGCTACACAGGAGACCTCGGGGCGCTTTCCCATGGGGAGGGGGGTGCTGTGCATGGACAAGGGTCAGGAAGATTGCGGCATCCTCTACTGCCCCACCCCTCTCCCATCTCTAAGGAGCAACCTGTCGTGGAGATGCGCACACCCCTCCTCCTCTCCCAGATACCTGGAAACAACCTCCCATCTCCCCGACTTCAACCTAGAGCATCTGGGTCTATAAAGACGTCCTTTTGCTCCTAATCACAACTGATTGTCAATTAGACCGTCATCTGTGCAATCTCTGCCCATCTGCCACATCAGGTTGTCTCCAAGCCACCAGCTTCACTTGTGGGGCCCCAGGTGGGCAATGACAGGTGAAATCAGTGCTTAAGTTGGGGTGTCTCCACCCACCCAGTGGGCAGGAAACCGCCTTCGCTGCTAAGCCCACACACACTGCACATCAGTCAGGGCCAGCTGGGGTCATTGGCGGGCTGGCGGGGGGGAGGGTGTCAAGGCAGGAACCGACATGGACAAGGGTAGAAACCTGGGGAGAGACTGGTGATAAAAGGCCTTCAAAGTGGCCCCGGGAACATGAGTGAGTGGGGGCTGAGATTATGCAGAAGAGGGGAGGGAAGGGAGGTGTTGGAAGGGGAGGGAAGGGGGAGAGCGGGGCACTCAATCTTTTCAGCCCATCGCCAGTATCCTCTCCTCGGCAACGGAGTTTTGGGAGGTTCTGGAGCAGGTGGGAGATCCCACCACCTCTGCCGTTAACTCACTGTGTGTCTGTGAACCCCCTCCTCCATTCTTCATCTGTGAATTATGGGGGTTGGATTCCATATGACCTCTAAGGTCCCCATATCCTCCGCTCGAAGGTCGAAGGGCGACAAGTTTACAGCCTTCATTGTACATGGTGGTGGGGTGAGGGGCCTCCCTTCTCATCTTGCACCTGGAAGGGCAGCAGTGCTTAGGTGTTCCCAGGGCGCCTGGATAAGTAACCCCCAATTTGAATGATGTTAGATTCATGCAAAGCTCACCCCACCCCAGACCGCCCAGGGTCCTCTCAACATCGCTGTGGAATGTGCAGGGCAGGGGTTACCACCCCCTCTGCAAACTGATGCCTCGGCTCCTCCAGTCCGCCTGGGTCCCGCGGCTGACGCTGTGCTCTCTCTGAACGGGCTCCTGTCCTGTGCACGTGTGGGAGGGGGCAGAGGTGGAGGCAGAGCCTGGAGACAGAAGCCCCCGTGCCCCCTCCTCTTGCCTGTCCACCCCCAAACGGCCCACACAACCGCTTTCTCACCTGGAGTTTGGCAAGTGAAAGGGGAACTTTCTGCTTATTTGTTTGCTCATCTTCTCTAAGGTATACCTCTCCTGGGGTCTCCTGACTATTCGAGAAAGGGTACCCTACACTCAGAACACCAGAGAAGGGAGAGAATACGGGCTACTGCGCTGCAGATCTGGGGACAAGAGGGCCCCAGCCCCGCGCAGCCCGGGCGTCGGGGCGTCTTCAGAACCATGGGCAGCGCGCGCGGAGCCCATGTTCAACACCGCGGACAGCGCCCCAGGCCCCAGGCGCCTTCGCCTCCCGGCACCGTCAACGCGCTGTCAGCAGCCCATTCACCTAGGCCAAACCACGACCTACCAAAGGGCAGGGGTTTTCACTGCCTGGGTTTGAATCCGCCTGCTTGTAAGCTGCATGAGTTCAGAGATAAAGAGCATGTAGCGCTGGGCCTGGTTGGAGGCAAGGAATCAGATACAAAGGTGAGGTTTAAACAGGGCTTCCCTGGTGGCGCAGCGCTTAAGAATCCGCCTGCCACTGCAGGGGACACGGCTTCGAGCCCTGGTCCGGGAAGATGCCGCGGAGCAACTAGGCCCGTGTGCCACAACTGCTGAGCCTGCGCTCTAGAGCCCGCGAGCCACAACTACTGAACCCGAGTGCCACAGCTGCTGAGGCCCGCGTGCCGAGAGCCCGTGCTCCGCAACAAGAGAAGCCGCCACGATGAGAAGCCCGCGCGCCACAACGAAGAGTAGCCCCCGCTTGCCCAAGCCTGCGTGCAGCAATGAAGACCCAATGCAGCCAAAAATACAATAAATTAAAAAAAAGATCCATAAACCCTTTAAACAAAACCCAAAACAAACAAAAATCAACAATGGGAGTGATTTCAGGCTGTGGGGGACCAAGGGTGCTGGCGTGGAGGCAGGGGCACCTGGCTTCGGCACCCGGGCTGTAGACACAGTGCCAGCTCCCTCTCCCGGCCTCAGAGGGCACCCTGGCTCCAACAGGCTTTCTGACCAGACGGCAGACCAGGGGTGGGAGTCACCCGCTTGCAGACGAGCAAACCGAGGCTGGAGGGGATGGGTGACGTGCCGGCACGTGGTGGAGCTTTGATGTGAACGCTGGGTCCTTCCGGTGCCAGCGTCTTTAACGTGCACGAACAGATGCCACAGGGAAGACAGTTCAGGTGGGGTGACGGGGGGGGGGTCCCTGCCTCTGCAGGCCTGGTCTCCAGGTCAGGTGGGGTGCCCGGTGATGGGGGGTGTCCCTACCTCTGCAGGCCTGGTCTCCAGGTCAGGTGGGGTGCCCGGTGACGGGGGGGGGTCCCTGCCTCTGCAGGCCTGGTCTCTCCTTGTCCCCCTTGTGGCCTCTGTCCTCTCCAGCCTCTTTGCCTGTCACTGTTCACCTCTGAGGGGCAGCAGGGGTGTCCAGGTTTGACCCTGCCCAGCATGGCCACCTTCCCTCCTGTCCCTCAGGGTCCAGAGCTCCAAGCTTAGGCATTTTCACTGTCAGTGGTCACTAGAGTTATTTGGGGTTTCTATGGATTTTTTTCCCCAGGGTAATGCCCAAGACCTCTCTGTCTGGAGGTGGATGGTGAGAAGACCCTCCCGAGTGGAGGGTCTGGGGTGCCTTTGGCCCTGGGTATCAGGATCTGCTGCTGGTGAGCGCCTCTCCTGCCCCTGCCGGAGCCCAGCCCTGCAGTCTATCCCCATCATTCTAAGACACAAGTCCAGTCACACTCCTCCTCTTCCAGAGACTCCTTAAGGCCGCCATGACCCAGGGCCGACTCCGGGCTCTGCAGCCTGGCGCCAAGGCCTTCCTGACTGTGTCCTGTGGGATGTGCTGCCTGGCTCCGCGGTCTCTGCACCCTGTGCCCGGAGCTCCGCAGTCTGCACCCTGTGCCCGGAGCTCCGCAGTCTGCACCCTGTGCCCGGAGCTCCGCGGTCTCTGCACCCTGTGCCCGGAGCTCCGCGGTCTCTGCACCCTGTGCCCGGAGCTCCGCAGTCTGCACCCTGTGTCCGGAGCTCCGCAGTCTCTGCACCCTGTGCCCGGAGCTCCGCGGTCTCTGCACCCTGTGCCCGGAGCTCCGCAGTCTGCACCCTGTGTCCGGAGCTCCGCAGTCTCTGCACCCTGTGCCCGGAGCTCCGCAGTCTGCACCCTGTGCCCGGAGCTCCGCAGTCTGCACCCTGTGCCCGGAGCTCCGCAGTCTCTGCACCCTGTGCCCGGAGCTCCGCAGTCTGCACCCTGTGTCCGGAGCTCCGCAGTCTCTGCACCCTGTGCCCGGAGCTCCGCGGTCTCTGCACCCTGTGCCCGGAGCTCCGCGGTCTCTGCACCCTGTGCCCGGAGCTCCTGATGAGCCTGGACGGTCTGGCTGCCGAGTGCCTCCGTTGGCGGGGCCCTTGGCTGTTGTCTACACAGATCCTTCCTGCGCACCTTAGCGTTGGGTGCCCATCCGAACCCCGAGCTTCGCTCCGTCACGTCTTAACGTGCTGTGAGACCTTTATGTGTTCACTTTTGGCCCCAGGCTGGGGGCTCTTGGACATTCTGTGTGAGTCTCACCAACTCCGTGTCCCCCATCAAAGCAGATGCAGGATGCAGGATGCAAAAGCATGTTCACGCTGATGAGGAAGATCGAGGAGCGACGTGGGGGGCGGAGCCTGCGGCCGAGCATCGCACGGCCACCCCCGTGGCGCTCTGACTCCCTAGTCTGTCTGTCCTGCCCTAGCCGCCTCGGCTCTGTCCTCCACTGACAGTGTGACCTGGCACTGATCAGTTTTCTGCCTGGTGCAGTTGGATGCAGGTGGTGCCGTGCCCAGACCCCCAGTTCTAGCTGCTGAGTGTGGTGGGTCAAGCTCACACCACGATCTGCTTGGGAGAACTGGCCCTGGCTAACAGGCGGTGCCTGTCCCCGGGGACCACCCTTCCTCCAGGGGCAGGGCTAAAGGAGGGCATCCTTGCTCTGTTCTGTCCCTGCCTTTCCTGCACTCCCTCCTGGATTTCTCCTGCCTCAGTGAATCCCCGCTGCCTGAATCGCTGCTGCTGGCTCTACTCGGGGCTCCCCGGGGGTCAGTGGTCAGGAGACAGACCTGGGGAGTCTTTGTACAGGGAGGAATGACACCCCTGCTGTGCCGAGTGTGTGTGTGGACATTTACAGTAATGCGTCTCCCCTACCCCCAGCCCCATGCCACTGGAAAAGCTCCAGTTAAATCAGAAATGTCATCGATGGGATGATTTAGCCCCAGCTTTCCCTTCCCTTCATTGTTCCTCCCCACCAAGGTCTTCCAACGGGGAAAGGATGCTTCCCACCTGCTGAAGCTGGGCTGGGCCACGTGAACTGCACGGGCAGGAGTGACCAGGCCTTCTACACTCAGGCCTTCAGGGGCCTCTGAGTTTCTGCCCCTTGCAGCTTCCAATCTCTTCCATCAGAACCTGCTCCAGGGCGCTGATGGTCCGCCAGCTGGGAATGGGAATGAAGGTGTGGAGGCTGCCTGAACCCCACCTGATGAATCCGGCAGGGGAGGGGGTGCCAACTGGCAACCAATCCTGGTCTGCCACCAGGAAAGGAATGACCACTGCTGTGGACCACTGAGATCTTTGGGGCCGTTTGTTACACAGCGGGATTGCAGCAGAGCCCTGACTGATACAGTCCACGCAGCAGGGCTGAGAAAACGTGGCCTTGTCAGCACCCACCCACTTGCCTGTCTGGTTCCCGGCTCACGTGGCTCTCCCATCCATTTCTCCCTCTGTGACCAGACCTCCACCTGTCCACCAGCTGGCTCAGCCACCACAGTCACAGTGTGTCCCTCCCGCATGCCCATGCTTCTGCACGCCCCACCACAGGCCTGACAGGGTGAGTCCTGGCTGGGTCTGGAGGCAGCAGAGAGCAAGATGGGCAGTTCTGCCCTCGAGGGGCCTGGGCAGTCACCCAGCCACCAGGGAGGGCAGGCGGAGACCACCCACCGGACACCACCTGAGGGAGGGCGGGTGGGGGGTGAAGGTCAGGGAGGTGAGAAGGTGCCCCTTCTGGCCCAGAGGAGAGTGAGCAGGGAGCTGCGTGGGTGCTGGGAGGAAGGGGTGGGGTGAGTAGGGAGCGTCCAGCGGGGTCTGAGGGTGCAGAGAGGGCGCGAAGGCCGGGTACATAGGAGGCGCTCAGTAAACGAAGGCACAGAAGTCGTAGGCGCCCAGCGGCCCTACCACACTCACGGGGCCTGCGGCCGCGGGTCAGGAGGGCATGTGGGGGGGCAGTCAGGCGGCGTAATGAGCTTAATTGAGGTTAATGTCTCCTGCGAGGCTCCCTGATTATTAAATTATTATTATCACACGCATGAATCATAATTAGAAGTTTGAGTAAGGCTCCGGGAAGCCTCGGAGCAGCGACTCTGGCGTGCAGGGCCCTCCTGGGGTCCCGGGGCGGGGTCCGCGGTGGGGAGGGGCGTGTGCCCGGGAGACTGCGTGCCCAAGAGGAAGTGTCCGCGGGGTGGGGAGCCTTGTCTGCGGGGGTGGGGTGGGCGCGTGTCCGAGGACGGCTGCGCATCACCACGAGATGACGTGCGCGCCCCTGGGCCGCTGAGCCGCAGGACGGGACCGGAGACGCGGGTGGCCGGGCGGTGGGGGGGGGGGGGGGGGCTGGGGAGAAGGGGCCCCCGCGGCCCCGCCCAGCGGCTTCCCCACCCGCAGCTGCCCTCCTGGCCCGAAGCCGGCGAGGGGGAGGCTTCGGGGTGACGGGCGGGGAGGAGCTCACGCTTCTCCATTCCCTCCTCTCCCGAGGCCCCCTCCCCTGCCCCCTCCACGGTCCCCTCACGGGTGAGATTCATCCCTCCCCCGCTTCTGTGTCCGCACCCAGGAGGCCCGCAGTGAGTCGACACGGTTGAGGATGTGTCCCTGTGGTCCACGCACCGGTGCCAGTGTGTCCGTTCACACGTGTGACTCTGCGTGTGTGTGTTTGGGTGTCCACGTGTTTGCGTGTGTCCATCCATGTTGTGTGACTGTGTGTATGTGCCCAGAGTGGATCTGTGTGCGTGTGTGTGTCTGGGTGTGTACGTGTGTGTGGTGTGGTTCTGACTCTCCATCTCTGTAACCTGTGTGGGTTTGGGGAGCCCTTTGGGGCGCAGACCAGGCGGAGGCCACCCTGAGGGGCCCCGGTGGGCTCCCCCTCTCCAGGCCAAGCTGCAGCACGTCTTGTGCCCGTGTTTGATTCCAACCCCTCAGCCCTGTCCTTCAGCCCCTCCCCCTGCACAGCTCAGCCGGGAGAATCCCTGAGAAGATGTGCTGGGGAAGCGTGGGGGGAGCCAGGGGTCCCCAGGGGGAGAGACAAATCGGTCCTCCCTCCCCTGCCCTGAGAGCGCCCTCCCCCTCCCTCCCCACCCTCTCTCCCCCACCCTCTCTCTCCCTCTCTCTCCACTTCTCTATTTATTTTCCTCTGTTGCTGAAACATATTGAAGGGGGAGAAAAAGGAAACATTAAGATCCACTGTGAGCCACACAGCGGTTTAACGATTTCAAATGAGCCCCGGCTTGGGTGAGGACCTGACAATTCGCCGTCAGGATGGCAGATGACGGCGAAAATTACCCGGAATCAATATTCTCGCCGGGTGTCCCGGGCTGATAAGCACCGCCAAGACAATGTTGACTATTAAAGTCGACAGCTTGAGATATTACACTATTAGTTATGCTATTTTTAATAATCTATAATATTGGGGCTATAATTAATTAATTATACGGGTCAGATAATATCTCGGGCTGGAATGAGGTCTGAAGGACCTATTACGGTGGTAATGAGAAAGGAGGAATCTAATCTGGGGACAGGTGCAGGAGGGCCGCGTGCAGGCCGAGGACGCTGCTGCCCGCCGCGCTGGCCTCCCCCGGCTGCCCGGGCCCCGAACCCAGCACAGCACAGCCGGCTCCCTCGAACCAGGGGTCTGCCGGGTCACGGGCTGTGGGGCCGCCGTGAAGAGGGACTCTGCCTCTGAGCAGCTGGGGGAGAAGGAGGGTCTGCAGGCCCTGCAGGGATGTCCTGGTCCCCGCCCGCCCCCACTGCTTCCCCATCTCTCTCCGAAGTGACGGCCTAGACCGGAGGGCTCCCGCCTCTGAGGTGCTCAGAGCACGGCTTGCAGGCCTCACCTCGTGCTCGTCCAACCTCTTCCCAGCACAGAGAACAAAAGCCAAGCCTGCTGCCTTGGTCTGAGGGGCCTGCTCCAGCTGCCCAGCCCACCCCCTCTCGTCTCCCTTCCGTGGGCTCCCACACCCCTGCCAGCAGGCCTTCCTGCTGCCGCTCCAGGGCCTTTGCACTGGCCGTTCCCTTGTTCCGTCGCCCAGCCCCCCATCTTCTCGTTGACACTCATGTCGAGCGGCACCTGCCTGAAGGTCCTGTCTCAGCTACTGCACCGTGTCTGCCCAAGACGATGGTTATTTGTATGCTGGTGGGATGGAGGAACGATGGGCCCCTACTGCTGCCTCTGAGCGGGGTGGCCTTTGGTGAGCACAGTTGTCCTGTGAACAAAACCAGGACACAGTGGTCTGGACGAGGGCCACGTGCAGGTGCATCGCCCACAGGTGTGCTCAGCGACACTGCTCCTTCCCTGGCCCATCCTCCCGCTGCAGGAGGCCACCCTGCTCTCCCTGGGATCCTCCCCCAAAACCGTGGTGTCAGCTGCTTCTCAGGAGTCGGGCCCCGAGAAGATAGGCCGTCGGGAGGGTGGGGCGGCCCTGGGCCTCAGTGGAGCCTGGGGACAGGACCCTCTGTGGACACCCTGAGGGGGCAAGGACCTCTGCAGGGCTGTCACCCTTCACGGCTGGTGCCTCCCCTTCCCCGTCAGCCCCCAGGCCTCTGCCCGGCTGGCCCTCTCCCGCCCCCTTCCTCACGGCCGGGCTGCTGCTGTGTGAGACGGTGGGAGCAGGGCACCGGCTGCAGGGATTTTAAAACACAGGTAAAGCCAGCTAGCAGGCTGTCCTCTTCCTGCTGTCACCAGCGCAGTGATTCTAAACGATGTCAGTGATAAATACTCCTACCCAGAAAAGGTGTTTTGTCGGCTCAAGTTCTAGACAGTAGCTGCGGTCACTGCACAGTTCGTAGGGACGCCCGTAACCCTCTGACTGCACGTTTTCTCCTTCCGCTTTGTAAGCGTCATCTCACACGAAGCCAGCTACGAATCCAGGGTCTCCAGGCCCCAGACCGGCCAGGAGTGAGCCCCACGTTGCTTCAGGCCACGCCTGTCTCCATCCTTGTGTTCCACCCGTGACCACGTGTAAACAGCAGGCCACAAATAAAAAGACACAGAGACGGAGACGCAGGACGTGGTGACCTCACTATGTCATTCCGGGCGCCATCCCCACGGCGCCCTCCGGTGCCCCGTGATGTCCTGCCCCAGATCCTGGAGCAGGGAAAGGACGCTCGTGGGAGAAAGTTGATGAAACCCCATCTGGGTTTTCCTTAATAGGTTCCCAGCCCTGATGTCTCCAGGGACAGGCATGCGGTGGGCGGCGGGGAGGTGCTGACCCTGGGGGTGGGGGGAGTAGGAGGAAATCAGAGCTCTCTGCTCTACTGTGCAACTCTTCTTTGGACCTAAAATTATTCCCAGATTAACAGTTTACTAAATACGTTAATATGATCTAAAAGTACCAACCCATTACCTTTTCCTCTTTTGCATGGTAGTATTAAATTGGTTAATTTCTTACCGATGATACAAAAATTCAATAAAAGAAAATTCTCACCATCCCCCGGCGGCCCGGGCCCCGAACACGGGCACTTATTGTCTGTTGGTTGCTTCGTTTCCCGGTGATTGCTGGAAAGAGCTCTGTCCACGTGCTCCTGGTCTCAAATATTGCGTTAGCCAGAAACGTCATTCGGGTTTTTCTGTGATATCTTAACGGCCCACCCAGTACTAGAGGTGGAGCCCGGTGGCTGCCTCTTTGAGCCCCAGGGCAGACGCCCCTGTTGTGCCCCCCGGGACTCCTCCCCGCACCTCTTCCAGGCGCCTTCTGTCACCGCACCGATGGCACAGGTGAGCGTTTGGGTCCCCTCCCGCCTCCCTTGACGCTGCAGATGTGGGAACAGCTCAGGGCACTGTAAGCAGAGAAGGGGGCAGGTGGCATACCCAGGCCTGCAAGGTGGAGGCCAGCGGGGACGAAGGGCCAGGAGCGATGGTTTGGGGGCCACGGCTCCCAGCTGAAGAAGGGAGCCCCGTGGCTCCCTGCTGACCCGGCCCGGCCTTGCCACACTCTCCTATGACTGTAGAGGGGACACGTGCAGAGAAGCCAGAACGTCTCCCATGATCCCACAGCACAGCCGTGGCCCCGCTCACATCTCGCCTGTTTCCCTCTTATCCTGTTTTCTGCTTTTTGGAAACACACTCGTTGGTGCTGCGTGTCCAGCTGCGGCAGCCGCTCTTCTACCTCACATTACATCACAAGCCAAGATGACACCATCTGCAGCCACTGCCGGGCCCGCTCCATCCCAAGGCCAGAGCTTGGCATCACTCGGTCGCCTCGGGGTGCTCTGTGCGCGGTGGTAGGGGCCCTGGTTTAGGTGTGATCCCCTCTGTAAGAGGAAATAGACACGAGCTGCTGGGTTAAAGGGAAGGAAGTGGACGATCCCTCCAGCAAGGCCCCGCTTGGCCGGAGCTCCCGGGCTCGAGGCGGGCGGATCTGCTGTCTTGCTGTGATTTTTGTTCTGCGGACGCTGGCGAGGAACTGGTCCTGTGTCCGTCTTTCATGAACTGCCTTTTGCCCTTTTTCTATTTGTTCAGCTGTTGGGGTTATTGTGTTGTAATAGATTAAAGAAATTCTTTCTTCTAAAATATTTCAAACACACGCAGAAAAACACAGAAGAGTACAGTCAGCTCCCTTGTGCTGTCACTCAGATTCAACAATTACAGACGTTTTGTCACTGTGAGTTCATCCATTCACAGCCACGCTTTTCTTTCTGGAATATTTTAAAGTGTATCAGATATCAAGTGCCTTCACCTGTAAATATTTCAGGCAAGAGAAACAAGCCAAAACAAGGTATCCAGATTGGGAAGGAAAAACGAAACTACCCCACGTACAGGTGACATCATTACCCACACAGAAAATCCCAAGGACTGACTTCCCGGGACTCAGAAACTAGGAGGCTCAGAGGATACGACCCCAAAAAGTCAATCACATTTCTATCTGCTAGCAATCGACCACTGGAAACTGAAATTTAAAAAATTTACGATAGCCATGGGCTTAGGAGTTCCTTCCTATTCCTAGTTTTCTGAGTTTTTATCATGAACAGATGTTGCATTTTATCAAATGCTTTTCCGCACCTACTGCTGCGATCATGTGGTTTCTTTGGTCTGTTCCTGTGGTCAGTGGTGATAATTGGTGTTGCAGTGTTGAACTGGTCTTGCATTCTTGGGATAAACCCCACTTGGTCCTAACGTTTTTGTTCTTTTCAGATGCTGCTAGACTTGATTCGCTCGTATTTTGCTGAAGATTTTTGCATGGTTGTTCATGAGAGGTAGCGTTCTGTAGCTTCTTATCTGGTTCTGTCTCTGCTGTTGGAGTTGGGATAATGCTGGCTTCATAAAACGGGAAAGTGTTATCTCTTCTATTTTCTCAAAGAGATTAGGTAGAATTGGGGTTGCTTTTATCTTTAGATATTGTGCAGAATTTGCCAGTGAAACTATCTGGGTTTGGAGTTTTCTCTTTTGAAAGGTCATTGGCTACGGATTCAATTGCTTTAGTAGATAGAGGGATATTCACGTTACTCGTTCTTGGGGAAGTTTTGATAGTTTGTGGATTTCAAGAAATTGGTCCATTCATTGAAACGGTTGAATCTGAGTGTGTGGAGTCATCTCTAATCGCCCTTTTAATGTCTGTGGGCTCCGTAGTGATGGCTGTCTTTTACCCCTGTTATTGGTAGTTTGTATCTTCTCTCTCTCTTTTTCTTTTTTTTCCTTTTCAGTCTAGCTAAAGATTAATCAATTTAATTGACTTTTCCAAAGAACCAATTATTGATTTCATTGATTTTATCTAAAGTTTCTCTGTTTTTAACTTCAATGATCTGGGCTTCATCTTTATTATTTCCTTTCTTCTGGTTGCTTTGGGTTTCTTTTGCTCTTATTTTTCTAGTTTTATAAGAGGGAAACTTAGATCACTGATGCAGTCTTCCTTCTTTTCCAATATAAACACTTAATACTATAAATTTTCCTCTAAGCACTGCTTTAGCTGCAATCCACAAATAATTTTGATATTTAAAATTTTTCATTTAGTTCAAAAATGTTTTCTGGGCTTCCCTGGTGGCACAGTGGTTGAGAGTCCGCCTGCCGATGCAGGGGACGCGGGTTCGTGCCCCGGTCCGGGAAGATCCCACATGCCGCAGAGCGGCTGGGCCCGTGAGCCAAGGCCGCTGAGCCTGCGTGTCCGGAGCCTGTGCTCCGCAACGGGAGAGGCCGCAGCGGTGAGAGGCCCGCGTACCGCAAAAAAAAAAAAGTTTTCTAATTTCCCCTGAGCCTTCTTCTCTGATCCATGAATTATTTAGAAGTTTGTTAACCACTAAGCATCTGGGGGTTTAAAGACATCTTACTGTTATTGCTATCTAGTTTAATTCCATTGTGGTCAAGAACATATTTTTATGTAAGTTGAATTCTTTCAAATCTCTTAGGTTGGTTTCATAGCCCAGGATGTGGTCTCTCTGGAGACTGTCCCATGTGCACTTAAAAAGAATATGTATTCTGATGTCGATGGACGGAGTGTTGTTCTGTAATGTCATTTAGGAACATCGGTTGATGGTGGTGTTCAGTTCTTCTATTTCCTTGCTGATGATCTGTCTGCTTGTTCCACTGATACTGAGAGAGGACCGTTGAGGTCCCTGCATAGTTGTGGGTTTGCAATTTCTCCTTCCAGTTCTGTGAGTTTTTGCTTCATGTGTTTTGACGGTCATGTTGGTTATGTTGTTAAGTGAATACACATTTAGGCTTTTATGTCTTCTTGATTAATTGGTCCTTTTATCATTATGTAATATTTCTATTTACCCCTAATAGTTTTCCTTCATCGAAAATTATTATAGCCACTTCAGCTTTCTTCATTACTGTTTCCATGTGATTTTTTTTAAAATTTTATATATATATATATATATATATATTTCTTTCTTTCTTCCTTTTTGGCTGTGTTGGGTCTTCGTTTCTGTGCGAGGGCTTTCTCTAGTTGCAGCAAGCAGGGGCCCCTCTTCATCGCGGTGCGCGGGCCTCTCACTGTCGCGGCCTCTCTTGTTGCGGAGCACAGGCTCCAGACACGCAGGCTCAGTAGTTGTGGCACACGGGCCTAGCCACTCCGTGGCATGTGGGATCCTCCCAGACCAGGGCTCGAACCCGTGTCCCCCGCATTGGCAGGCAGACCCTCACCCACTGCACCACCAGGGAAGCCCTGCATATGATCGTTATTATGTTGAGGTATGTTCCCGCTATAACCACTTTTTTGAGAGGTTTTTTTAAATCATAAATGAACGTTGAATTTTTTTCAAAAGCTTTTTCTGCATCTGTTGAGATTATCATGCGATTCTTATTCCCCTATTTGTTAATGTGGTGTATCACACTGATTGATATTGAACAATCCTTACATTTCTGGGATAAATCCCACTTGATCATGGGGTATGATCCTTTTAATACATTGTTGAATTTGGATTGCTAATATTTTGTTGAGGATTTTGGCATCTATGTTCATCAGTGGTATTGGCCTGTAATTTTCTTTTTTTGATATCTTTGTCTGATTTTGGTAGCAGGGTGATGCTAGTCATAGAATGAGTGTGGAAGCATTCCATCCTGTGCAGTGTTTTGGAATAGTTTGAGAAGGACAGGTGCTAACTCTTCTCGAAATGATTGTATAATTCACCTGTGAAGCCATTTGGTCCTAAACTTTTGTTTGTTGGAATTTTTTTTTTTTTTTTTTTTTTTTTTTTTTTGCGGTACGGGGGCCTCTCACTGCTGTGACCTCCCCCGTTGCGGAGCCTGTGCTCCGGACGCACAGGCTCAGCGGCCATCGCTCACGGGCCCAGCCGCTCCGCGGCATGTGGGATCTTCCCAGACCGGGGCACGAACCCGCGTCTCCTGCATCGGCAGGCAGACTCTCAACCACTGCGCCACCAGGGAAGCCCTTGTTGGAATTTTTAAAAAACTACTGATTCAGTTTCATTGCTGCTAATTAGTCTTTTCATGTTTTCTGTTTCTTCCTGTTTAGTGTTGGGAGATTGTACATTTCTAGAAATTTGTCCCTTTCTTCTAGGCTGTCCATTTCATTGACATATAATTGTTCATAGTAGTCATTTATGATCCTCTGTATTTCTGTGGTGTTCATTGTAACTTCTTTTTCTCGGCCGTGCTGCATGGCTTGTGAGATCCTACTTCCCTGACCAGGGATCAATCGACCCCACACCACCTGCATTGGAAGTGTGACGTCTTAACCATTGGACCGCCAGGGAAGTACCTCCCTTTTCATTTCTGATTTTATTGATTTGAGCCCTATTTTTCTGTTAATGAGTCTAGCTAAAGGTTTATCAATTTTGTTTATCTTTTCAAGAAACAGCTCTTCATTTCATTGACCTTTTCTATATGTTTTAGTCTTTATTTCATTTATTTCTGCCCTGATCTTTGTGATTTCTTTCCTTCTACTAACTTTGGGTTTTGTTTATTCTCTTTCTAGTTCCTTTAGGTGTAAGATTAGGTTGTTTATTTGAGATTTTTGTTATTATTTCCTGAGGTGAGATTTTATTACTATAAATTTCCCTCATTGAACTGCTTTTGCCATGCCCTTAGATTTTATTTTTGCTTTTTGTGTTTTGGGGGGGTTTTTTGGCCATGCCACACAGCATGTGGGATCTTAGTTCCCCAACCGGGGATCGAACCTGTGCCCCCTGCAGTGGAAGCATGGAGCCCTAACTACTGGACCCACAGGGAAGTCCAGATTTGGGATCGTTGTGTTTTGGTTTTCATTTGTCTCCAGGTATTTTCTATTTGTTCTCTGATTTCTTCAGTGATCCACTGGTTGTTTACTAGCATATTGTTTAACCTCCACGTGCTTGTGTTTTTGTTGGTTTTTTTTCCCCTTAGAGTCGATTTCTAGTCTCATAGCATTGTGGTCAGGAAATATATGATTTGATATGATTGCTATGATTTCAGTCTTCTTAAATTTGTTGAGATTTGTTTTGTGGCCTACCATGTGATGTGTCCTGGAGAATGTTCCATGTGTGCTTAAAAAGAATATGTATTCGGGCTTCCCTGGTGGCACAGTGGTTGAGGGTCCGCCTGCCAATGCAGGGGACACGGGTTCGTGCCCCTGTCCGGGAAGATCCCACATGCCGCGGAGCGGCTGCGCCCGTGAGCCATGGCCGCTGAGCCTGCTCTCCGCAACGGGAGAGGCCACAACAGTGAGAGGCCTGTGTACCGCAAAAAAAAAAAAAAAAAAGGATTCTGCTGCTGTGGATGGAATGTTTTGTATATCTCTATTAAGTTCATTTGATCTAATGTGACATTTAAGGCCAGTGTTTCCTTATAGATTTTCTGTGTGGATGATGTATCCATCAAACCAAAACTCTATAATAGATACACATACAAAAAAGAAAAAAGGAGTCCAAACATAACACTAATGATACTCATCAAATCACAAAGGCAGAGAGAAAAAGAAAAAAGGAACAAAAAATAATTATATATATAATTTTTACTCCCCCCACGCATTTAATATTTTTTACATCATCTTTTACGTTATTTTGTTTCATGTGTCCCTTAACTACTTGTTCTGGATATAGACGATTTTTACTGCTTTTGTCTTTTAACCTTCTTACTAGCTTTGTAACTGGTTGATCTATTGCTTTTACTGTATATTTGCCTTTACCAATGAGATTTTTCCTTTCATGACTTTCATATTTCTCATTGTGGCCTTTTCTTTTCTGCTTAGAGAAGTCCCATTAACATTTCTTGTAAAGCTGGTTTTATGGTAGTGAAGTCTTTAGCTTTTGCTTATCTGAAACTGTAAAACTTTTCATCTCTCCATCAAGTCTGAGTGAAAGCCTGCCAGGTAGAATATTCTTGCTTGGATGTTTTCCCTTTCATCACTTTAAATATGTTATGTCACTCCTTTCTGTTCTGCAGAGTTTCAGCTGAAAAGTCAGCTTATAGCCTAATGGGCGTTCCTGTGTATGTAAATTGTTGCTTTTCCCTTGCTGCCTTTAATATTCTCTCTTTATTGTTAAGTTTTGCCATTTTAACTACAATGTGTCTTGGTGTGAATGTGTTTGTGTTCATCTTATTTGGGACTCTCTGTGCTTCCTGGACTTGGATGTCTGTTTTCTTTCCCAGGTTAGGGAAGTTTTCTGATATTATGCCTTCAAATATGTTCTCCATCCCTTTCTCTCTCCTCCTATAATGCAAATATTAGTACACTTCATGTTGTCCCAGAGGTATTTTAAACTGTCCTCATTTATTATTTTTTTTCTTCTTTCTGTTTGCTTCAGTGATTTCCGCTACTCTGTCTTCCTGCTCACTGATCATTCCTCTGTATCATCTAATCTACTGTTGGTTCCTTCTAGTGTATTTTTTATTTTAGTTATTTTATTCTTCATCTCTGTTTGGTTCTTCTATTTTCTAACTCTCTGTTAAAAACTTCTATCTCCTCTCTCTGTTCATCCAATCTTCTCCCAAGTTCCTTGAGCATCTCTACAACCATTACCTTGAATTTTTCCTCAGGTAGACTGCTTATCTCCACTTCACTTAGTTTTTCTTCTGGGGTTTTATCTGTTCTTTCATTTGGAACATGTTCCTCTGTTGCCTCATTTTGCCTAATTTGCTTTTTTTATTTCTATGTATTCGGTAGGTTGGTTCCATTTCCCAACCTTGGAAGAGTGGCCTTTTGTAGGAGATTCCTCTGGGGTTCAACAGGACCCTCACCTCCAATCACCAGAGATATATGTTCTAGGGGTGCCCCCTCTGTGGGCTATGTGGGTCTTTCCGTAGTGGCAGGCTGACTACTGCGGGTAGCCTGGTAGGCTTGGCTGGCCCCGGTCCAGTTGGTTGCTAGGCCCAGCCTGTGCGAAGTCTGCTGGCCACTGGTGGGTGGAGCTGTGTCACAGATACAGTGTCAGCCTGCTGGTGGTCAGGGCTTCTTCCTGATGTGGCTGGCTGTGGAGCCCAGGTGTCCCAAAGCTGGTGCCGGCCCTCTGATGAGTGGTGCTGGATCCTGGGGTGGCTGGCGGAAGGCCCAACATGTCCTAGAGCTGGTGTTGTCCTGCTGGTGGGCAGTGCTAGGATCCAGGGAATCCTGGGACTGGTGCCTGCCCACTGGTGGGTAAGGCTGGTCCCAGGGCTGTGCACTGGTGTGTAACGTCAGGTCCTGGGCCCTCTGGTGGACAGGGCTGTGTTCAGGGGTGTCTGTGGGCTCAGGGGTCTGTTGGTGGGTGGGGCTGGGCCCCAGTGCTAATAAGCTAGATGGAGTATTCCAAACGGGCCCTTGCCAGCCCCGGCGCCCTCGTGGTAGAATGAGCTCCTCCCAAGTGACCGTCACCAGTGTCTATAACCCCAGGGTGAGCTCCAGGTGCCCCCTGCCTCTCTGGGAGGCTCTCCTAGATCAGCAGGTGGCTCTGACCCAGAGTCCTTTCAGATCACTGCTTCTGTCCTGAGTCCCAGAGCATGTAAGATGTTGTGTGCACCCTTTAAGAGTGGAGTCTCTATTTCCCACAGCCCTCTGGCTCTCCTGAAAGTCAGGCCCTCTGGCCTTCACAGCCAAATGTTCTGGGGCTCTTCTTCATGGAAGGACCCCTAGGCTGGGGAGCCCAATGTGGGGTCAGACCCATTGCTCCTTGGGGAGAACCTCTGCAATTGAAATTATCGTCGCATTTGTGACTGTCCCTCCTACATGTCTTGTTGTAGTTCCTTCTTTACATCTTTAAATGTAGAAGATCTTTTCTGCTAGTCTTCAGGTCTTTCTCATCAATAGTTACTCTGTAAATAGCTGTAATTTTGGTGCACCCTTGGGAGGAGGTGGGCTCAGGTTCTTCCTACTCCACCATCTTGGCCACTCCTCTCACAGTCTTTAACTTTTAATTTAATTCTATAGCTATATTGAAAGTGGATTTTGTGTAGATAGCATGTGGTTGGATTTTTCTTAATCCAGTGTAAAAGTCTCTGTCTGTTAATTGGTGGTTAGACCATTGACATTTAATGCAATTACTTATGTGTTAGGATTCAGGGCTAACACTTTATTATTCCTGCCTGTTCATCTCATTTTTCTTCCTCTGTTTTCCCTTCCCTGTCTTCTCTATGATGATTTCTATTTTTTTTCGTATCCCACTTTATCTATTTTTTTTACCATGTCTCCTTGTGTAATTATAATCTTTAATGATTGTTCTGGAGGTTACAATATAGACACCGAACCTGTCGCAGGCTATTTAGAATTAATATTTTTCCACTTCAAGTGGGATGTAGAAAACTTTGTACCAAACCACCTTTACCTCACTTTTTAGTTGTAGTTGTCTCATTATTACAACCACATACATTCAAAATTCTCTCAGATGGTGTTATAATTTTCACTCTCAACTATCATATATATTTTAAAGAAGTAAGGAGAAAAATAGGGTTTTACCCAGATGTTTATGTTTTCTCTTGCTTCATTTCTAAAGTTCCAAGTTCCATTCTGGTATCATTTTCACTCTGCCTGAAGAACCCCCCTTTAGCATTTCTTTTAGAGCAGATCTGCTGGTGACAAATTCTCTTAGTTTCCCTTTGTCTGAGAATGTCTTTATTTTGCCTTAATATCTGAAGGACATTTTTGCTGGATATAGAACTCTGGGTTGACAGTGCATTTCTGTCAGCATTTAGAACATCTTGTTCCACTGCCTTCTTGTTTCCATGGTCTCTGACAAGAAATACACAGTCTTTTGTATTATTGTTTCCCTATATGTAATTACTTTCCTCTGGCTGATTTCAAGGTTTTTTCTTTTTCTCTGGTTTTCAGTGGTTTGATTATATTTCTGGGCATGGATTTATTTGAGTTTATCTTCTTTGGAGTTCACTGAGCTTCTTGAATCTGTAAATGTATGTCTTTCAGCAGATTTTGGACGTTTTGGGTCACTATTTCTTCAAATATTTTTCTATACTTTCTCTTCTCCTTCTGTGACTCCATGTTGTGGCATATATCAGGTCTTCATTCCTTTTTATTGCCTAATAGTATTCCATTGTACAGATATACCACATTTTGTTTTATCCACTCATCTGTTGATGGACATTTAGATAGTTTCCATTTTTTGGCTCTTGTGAATAAGGCTACTATGAACATTCATGTACAAGTTTTTGTGTGGACATACGTTTTCATTTCTCTTGGGTCTATACCTAGGAGTGGAATTGCTGGGTCATAGGTAACTCTACGTTTAATCATTGGAGGAACTGCCAAACTGTTTTGAAAGTGGCTACACCATTTTACATACCCTCTAGCACTGTAGGAGGGTTTCAATTTCTCCACATCCTTGTCAGCACTCTTTATTACCTGACTTTTTTTTTTTTTTTTTTTTTTTTTTTTGCGGTATGTGGGCCTCTCACTGTTGTGGCCTCTCCCATTGCTGAGCCCAGGCTCCAGATGCGCAGGCTCAGCGGCCATGGCTCACGGGCCCAGCTGCTTCGTGGCATGTGGGATCTTCCCGGACCAGGGCACGAACCCATGTCCCCTGCATCGGCAGGCAGACTCTCAACCACTGCGCCACCAGGGAAGCCCTACCTGACTTTTGATTCTAACCATCCTAGGGGTGTGAGATGATATCTTGTTGTGGTTTTGATTTGCATTTCTCTGATGACCAATGACATTGAGCATCTTTTTTATGTGTTTATTGGCAATTTGTATATGTTCCTTGAAGAAATGTCTATTCAGATTGTTTGCCTATTTTTAAACAATTATTTGGTCTTTTTGTTATTGAATTTTAAGAGTTCTTTATATAGTGAATATACAAGGTCCTTTTCAGATATATGATTTGAAAATATTGTCTCCCATTCTCTGGGATGTCATTTCACTTTCTTGATAGTGTCCTTTGAAGCACAGATATTGTTAACTTTGATTACATGTAGTTCATCTATTTTTCCTTTTGTTGCTGGTGCTTTGGGTGTCATATCTAAGAAGCCATTGCAGATCTGAGATTATGAAGATTTACCCCTATCATTTTTTCCTGAGTTATATAGTTTTGGTTCTTACATGGTTTTCAATCCATTTGGGTTAATCCTTGTATTTGGTGTGAGGTAAGAGTCAAGCTTCATTCTTTTGTGTGTGGATATCTGGTCTTCCCAGCACTGTTTGTTAAAAAGACTATTCCTTACCCATTGAATGGTCTTAGCAGCCTTGTCAAAAATCCGTTGACCATAGACACATGCTCTGTTTCTGGACTCTATTCTAGTCCACTGGTCTCTGTGTCTGTCCTTGTGCCGGGACCGTGCCATCTGAATTACCATTGCTGAATAGGCTTTGAAATTGTGGAGAGTGAGTCCTTCTACTTTATCCTTCTTTTTCAGGATTGTTTTGGCTATCCTGAGTCCCCTGCAATTCCACAGAAATTTTAGAATCAGCTTGTCAATTTGCACAAAGAAGTCAGTTGGGATTCTGAAAGGGATTTCAGTGAATCTGAAGATCAATTTGGGGAGTATTGTCATCTTAAAACAGTATTAAGTCTTTGAAAACATGAACACAGGATATAGTTCTGTCATTTCAGGTCTTCATTTCTCTCAGCAATGTTTTGTAGTGTTCACTGTACCCGTCTTGCACCTTCTTGGTTAAATTTATTCTTAAGTATTTTTTTTTTGCGGTATGCGGGCCTCTCACTTTTGTGGCCTCTCCCATTGCGGAGCACAGGCTCCGGACGCACAGACTCAGTGGCCATGGCTCATGGGCTGAGCCGCTCCGCAGCACGTGGGATCTTCCCGGACTGGGGCACGAACCCGCGTCCCCTGCATCGGCAGGTGGACTCTCAACCACTGCGCCACCAGGGAAGCCCTATTTTTATTTATTTATTTATCTGGCTGCGCAGAACCCACGCCCCCCGTATTGGAAGGCAGTGTCTTAACCACTCGACCACCAGAGAATTCCCTCGTCAGGTTTATTTGCACAGCTAAGTGGACACATTGAGGAGACAGTTGGATTTTGGGGTCCAGAGTCAGGGGACCATCTGGGTTGAGAGAGAAATGGGGTCACGGGGCTACGGCCAAAGGAGCAGTGAGCCCTGGGGTGGCAGGTGACAGTGAGCATGACGCGGTCTGAGCCCGGGTCCTGGGCACTAGAGGCCCCGCCTGCCCTTCCATCTGCTGGGTAGACCCGGCCCACACCACGCTGGCCATGCTCCTGGGCCTGGCAACCAGTGGGCCTGACGACCACCCAGAAAGTGCCCACCAAGCGCCCCTGTCTTCAGGCTCCAGGCCCAGATTCAGAGCCACTGAGCTCGGTGGACTCTCTCCAGACGGTGTCTGGGCCGGAGTGGGTGCCCCGCTGGGCCAGGGCCTGCTGAGAGGGGATACAAGCGGCGCCGGCAGGCCGACCCCTGGCCTGGGGAGGGGAGTCACTGGTGACCATGGAAAACGCTGGGGGTGGGGCAGGAGGGGGTGAAGCCGCAGACGCCTGGCGCCGGCTGGGTGGGTCTCGGTGGCTGTGTCTGGGTTCCCAGAGGGGCCTGTTCTCTGTGCATGACCCCTCCCGCCACCCAGCACGGAGTAGAAGCAGCCCCGCGGTCCTCAGGAGTGTGTGGGTGGCGGCTGAGGCCCTGCGGCCAGCGCAGCCCTGAGCTCCCGCATGCAGGTGGGGCACCTGGCAGGCGCAGCTCTGGTGGTGCAGCCACCCCCCAGGAGATGCTGTGTATCGTCAGCAGGTGTGGGTCACGTCCAGCCTCAGTCCACGGAAGTAAGGGAGATCGACCCAGGGCCCTGCGGCCTCCCCTAGTCAGGGGCTCCTGGAGGGGGCGAGACCCCAGCACCAGCCCTGCCTACCCTGCCTGGCCGGGCCCCACAGTGCGCAGACCAGTTCCGTGAAGTGGACCTGTCAGTACACAGACCCGTCCTGCGGGTCTGCCCCTCCGGAGAGCCTGACTCACGCGTGGTCCTGGGCACACTTCCGGGCGAAACCCACGGCAGGTGGAGGTCCGTCCTGGGCAACGCAGGGACCCTCAGGTCAGGACACCACAGTGACTGCGGTGTCCTCTGGGCCCCTCCATCCTGGGCAGAGAAGCCCCCACTGCAGGCGCCCGGACGACCCAGCCCAGCGCCCCCGAGGGTCTCCTAGAGCCCGTCGCTGGCTCCAGATTGGATCTCAGTGCTTCCCGCACGCGCGAGTGTGTCTTGGGGGCCTTTGAAGGATGCGCAGGAGAGAAGGGGGCGCTTACAAAGGGTCCCGTGGCCACCTCGGTGCTGAACAGCAGGGTCTGATTCTGCAGTTACAGGAAGGACGGTAATGCGGCAGGAGATTCGGGACCGAGGCTCTACTTGACCGAGAAGCCGCCGGCTTTGGTTGATTCTGAGGCATAAATTCTCTGCCACAGCGGGTGGTTGGGGAGGCGCTAGTGTCCCCTCTCTGCAGCAAAGCACTGCTTCCGTGTCAAGGCCGAGGTCAATGCGCCCTAAACTGCCCTCCGGCACCAGGCCAGGTCTGAGTGTGCACGCTTGGCGGGTCAGAGCCTGCGCCCCGCTCTGTCCTCCTCAGGGCCCGGCTGGGCTGCCAGGACAGTCTGATGGTGGGGGTCCAGGTGCTCCGGGGCCTCCGTGTTGACATGGCCCTGGGTCAGGCTGGGCCCAGCTCGGGGGCTGCGTCCCCTGGGGGCTCCTGTCGCCCCCCCTTTGTGCCGACCGCGGCCGTGCGCTTGGCTTTCTCCCGTCGCCCCCGCGGCCCCCAGCCCCCAAGCCCCCCAGCCCTCTCCCGTCTCCTGTCTCCTGCACGCTTCCCAGGCAGGCCTTCTTCCTGGGCTCCAGGCCCGTCCACCTGCTGCCCACTGGACAGGCCCCTCTGGGTGTCCCGCCGCCCAGAGCCCCTCTCCAGACACACATCCAGAGAGACTCGTGGGTCCCCCGAAGGCCCCTGACGCCCCCCGGGGGGCATTACCTACCCCTCCTGCCCACCTCTCCTCTCTTCCACTCTGACTTTCCCGCTCTGGACCCCTGGGTATTGGCCGAGAGGGCCGTCCCTGGGGACCCTCCTGAGAACCCAGTGCTGGCCAACCCTCTTCACCTTGGGCTTAACTGCACACAGGTCAGAGGTGCCCTCCACATCCGCCTGCATGTCCAGCGCAGCCCCGACCGGCCCCCTCTGAGGTCCCGCAGCCCCTGCTGGGCCACAGAGCCCCCAGACACTCCCTGGCCAGCGGGGCAGCTGCTGGGACCTGAGGCCGCCGTCTGCGGGTGGTTCGGGGTCCTGGGGGTCGCGTGGCCCAGCCCCGGGCTTTCACGCAGACGGAAGCCCGGCACCGCGGCAGGCGTGGAGCTGGCAGCCGCGTAGGCACCCACCTCCCGGCACGAGGGCCTCGTGAGCGGGCCAGGCAGCTTCAGGTAAGCGACGTCTCTGCGAAACTGGGGACCAGAAACAGGAGGCCTCGCAGGTGGCGCGTTTATTACTGTCGCCAGGAGTAAAATAAGGCCCAGGAGACGGAAACCCTGCTTTACAGGGGCCGTGAGCCCCTTCTCTGCTTTAAGCGTCTGTCACGTTAA